>NW_004444004.1:2155864-2184987 GCF_000243295.1 Trichechus manatus latirostris | reverse complement strand
ATTTTCACCAAAAAAAAAAAAAAAGGTTGAGAAGTTAGAGGGTTGATATGTTGTGGGGTTGTTAACCAATGTCATAAAACAACATGTGTACTTCTGTTTCATGAGAAACTATTTGTTCTGTAAGCTTTCACCTGAAGTACAATAATAATAAAAAAAAAGAATAGTCAAGCAGTAGACTGGAAGAAAACTTTTGCAAAGCACATATATATAAGAAAGGACTGGTATCCAGAACTGCTAAAACTCAGTGGAAACTGGTGTTTGAAGCTTGGAAACATAGAAAGCTGGAAAGACATTACTCTTAAACTTACAACAAGAAAATAAAGCTAAGCAAGTTTCTGATTAATAACTTTTCCAGATAACAGAGATCACACAGGGCAAAAGACCAGGCCAAACATCCAAAGAAAAACAGGTATAGAGTATTTTCTTACCTGGGGAAGACTATGGTGAATACCATGTAAATAATTACTATACACCGATACCAGCTGCCATTGAGCCAATTCTGATTCATGGGGACCCCATGTGTGTTAAAGTAGAACTATGCTCCATAGGGTTTTCAGTGGTTGATTTTCTTAGAAGTAGATCACCAGGCTTTTCTTCCAAGGTGTCTCTGGGTGGTCTCGAACATCCAACTTTTGGTTAGCAGTAGGCATATTTAGCGTTGCACTACCCAAGGACTCCATGTAAGTACGTATGAATATTAAACTAGAAATTTTAACTGATTTCTAAAGGTCAAGTGTGGGCTACCATGACAGCATGAAACTTTTGTGAGCTGTAAACATAGAAGAATTCCCAAACTGTTACAGGTTTTTCCTCTAGGAACCCCACCAGGCTTTCACAGGGAGGATTCGGAAGAATCTATAGAAATTACCCCCAGTGATGCTGGCTGAATGAAAAGAACAAATTAATTTCCCCTATCTCCTTTAGGGAACAAAAGACAAATTGTAGGGGGAAAGGCTTTCAAAACCATACCCAAGGACACTGGTAGATACCCACTATAGCTAGGGAAGATAAAAGGGAAAAAAATGAGTTCTGTTCCTGGAGGAGGAAGAATACTTTTCAAGGCCATACTTCTGAGACACATATTCACAGTGTGTGCTAAAGACTAAGGATTAATCAGAACACCAGTGGATGCACCCCCTACCCACCACCTCACCACCGCACTAATAAGCCTTCAGTAAAAATAACCGTGAAATATAGCAGAGAGAAATGCAGATAGCAAAGGGAAGACTCAAAATCAAGAGAAAAGACAAAAATAAGGTATCAACAGAGAATATGAAATCTCTGTCATGCACAGCAACAACAAATCTCAACTTTGGTAATCACAGCAACAATAAACTTCAAACACAGTCCAACTCCTGACTAGACTAACACAAATCACTACATTAAAGGTCTAGCAACAAAAATATTTACTTCACTATCTATTGTCCTACAGAACATGTCCAGCTCTCAAAAAAAAATTATGAGGCATGCCAAAAACAAGAAAAAATAGTCTAAGGAAACACCAGAATCAGACTCAGATAGGACACTGATGTTGGATCTATCAGCTATCATATTTAGAGTAACAATGATTTATATGTTAAAGGCTCTAATGGAAAAGCTAGATGACATTCAAGGTCAGATAAGTAATTTCAGCAAAGAAACAGAAATTATAAGAATCAAACGAAAAATAAAAAACATAGTAACAAGATGAACAATATCTTCAAAAGGCTGATCAGCAGACTTAACACAGGCAAGGAAAGAATCAGTTTACTTAAAATAGACTCTACACAAAGAAATGACGGGTGGAAATGAAATAAATGCAGGTAAAGTAAATCTGTTTTTTCTTATTTTTAACTGCCTTAAAAGATAGATAGTTGTTTAGAACAAAATTAGTGAAAATCTATTGTGTGTTTATAGAACAGGTAAAAGTAAAATGTATGATAACAATGGAAGAAGAATAGGAGGGAGGAATAGAAGACATAGTACACAATACATACACTACACATGAAGGGTTAAACATTATTTTAGAGGTGGAATGAGATTATTTTAAAATGCATGTTTTAAAACATACAACAACCAAGAAAAAATTTAGAAAGACATAAATAATATGTCAATAGAGGAAGACAAAATAAAATAATAAAAAGGCTAATTTAAACCCAGAGGAGGCAAAAATTTATATACAGAATATATAAAGAACTTTTAAAACTCAATAATATAAAAACAAATAAGCCAATTTTAAAAACAGGCAAAGGATCTGAATAACCATTTCTCCAAAGAAGATGTACAAGTAGCCAATGAAACCAAAAACCAAACCCGTTGCCACTGAGTCGATTTTGACTTATAGCGACCCTACAGAACAGAGTAGAACTGTCCCATATGGTTTCCAAGGAGCAGCTGGTAGATTCAAACAGCTGATCTTTTGTTTAGCAGCCGAGCTCTTAACCACTGTGCCACCAGGGCTCTAAGTAGCCAATAAGCTCATGAAAAGTAGGAAATACATACAAAGACCATGAGATACCACCTCAAACCCACTAGGATAGCTGGAATAAAAGATATGGATCACAACAAGTGTTGACAAGAATGTAGAAAAACTGAAACCTTCATATATTGCAGGTGGGAATATAAAATCATACACCTACTATAGAAATCAGTATGGCAGTTCCTCAGAAATTTAAATATAGAGCTACCATATGACAGAAATTCCACTCTTAATTACATACACAATAGAAATAAAAATATACAAAAAAAACTTGTACACAAATATTTATACCAACATTATTCATAAGCCAGACAGTGGACACAATCCAAATGGCCATCAACTAATCAATGGATAACCAAAATGTAGTATATCCAGAAAATGGAATATTATTTGGCGCTGTAAAGGAATAAAGTACTAGTACATGCTATAACATGGATGAACCTTGTAAAAACCATAAGAAGCCAGCTAGTCAAAAGCTACCACATATTTCATTATTTGATTCCATGTATATGAAATGTCCAGAATAGGCAAATCTATAGAGACAGAAAGTAGATTAGTGGTTCTCTGGGCCTGGGGAATTGGGAGGGGGGAATGAGAAGTTACTCTTAATGTGTATAGCGTTAGTTTTGGGGTGCTGAAAATGTTCTAAAACTAAATTTTAGGGATGGTTGTACAACTCTGTGAATATACTAAAAAACACTGAGTTATACATTTTAAGTGGGTGAATTGTATGACATGTGAATTATATCTCAATAAAGCTGTTTTAAAAAAAGAATGAAGTAGCAAAAAATAAAATAAAATAAAGTTGGAGTAGCTATATTAAATTTTGACACCATAGTCTCCAGGATAAGAAACATTATAAAAGACAAAGAGGGACATTACCTAATAATAAAGGGCTCAATTATCCAAGAAGATAAAACAATACATGAATGTGTATGCAACTAACAACGGAGCTTCAAAACACATGAGGCAAAATCTGATAGAAGTGACAGGAGAAACAGCCAAATCCACAATTATATCTGGAGACTTCAACAGTCCTCTCTCAGTAATTGATAGAACATACAGGAAGAAATCAATAAGGATATGATGACCTGACCAATACTATCGTCCAACTGATAGTGACTTAACTGATATTTATGGAATACTCCATCAACAATGGCATAATATACATTTCTCTCAAGCGTACATGGAACATTCACCAAGACAGAACATATTCTGCACCATAAAAAATAAATTTAAAAGAATAGCAATCATACAAAGTATATTCTCTAACTGTAATAGAATTAAACAAGAAATAAATAAAATAAAGATAGTGGAGAGATCTTCAAATGATTGCAAATGAAACAAAACACTTCTAAATAACCTATGAGTCAAAGAAGAACTCTTGAGGAAAAAACATAAATTATTTTGAACTAAATGAAAATCGAGCATGTCAAAATTGGTGGCATATAGCTAAAACTGTTCTTAGAGAGAAATAGCATTAAATGCATATATCAGAAAAGTCTCAAATCAATAACGTAAGCTTACACCTGAAGAAATTTGAGAAACATATAAATTAAAACCAAAGAAAGCAGAAGGAAAGATTAGAGCAGAAATAAATAAAGCTGAAGCAAAAAAACAACAGAGAAAATGAATGAAACCAAAAGCTAGTTCTTTGAAACCATCAGTATAATTGATAAGCCTCTGACTAGGCTAAGGAAAAAAGAGAAACACAAATTATCAGTATCAGAAATGAAAGAGGAGACATCATTCCTAATATAAAAGATCTTAAAAGGATAATAAGGGAAGAACTCCACGTCCATAAATTCAATAATTAGATGAAATGGACTAATTCCTAAAAAACAACAAACTACAAAACTCACTCCAAATGAAATAGATAACTTAAATTGTCCTGTAACTATTAAAGAAATTGGAGTCTTTGTTTAAAACTTTCTAGAAAAAAAAGTCTCCAAGCCAAGATGGTTTCACTGAAACTTTTAACAAATATTTGAAGAAGAAATACTATCAATGCTATACAATCTCTTCTGGAAAATAGAAGTGGAAGAAACACTTCCAACTCATTTTATGAGGCCAGAATTAGCTAACACCAACACCATATTAACATAGTACAAAAGAGGAAAACTTACTACCCCATATCCCTTATGAACACAGACACAAGAATTCTCATTAAAATATTAGCAAATTGAAGCTAGCAATATACTAAAAGTATATGCCATGAAAAAGTGAGATTTGTCCCAGAAATGCATGACAAGTTCAATATTTGAAAATCAATCAATGCAAATTTCCATATTAGCAGTCTGAAGAAGAAATAATACATGCAGTAAAAACATTTGACAATATCCAACATTCATTGATAATAAAAACTCAGCAAACTAGGAATAGAAGAACATTTTCTCAACCTAATAAAGAAATACATAGCTAACATCATATATAGCAGTGAAAGACTAAATGTTTTGGGGAAGAAGGTAAGGCTGTCCCCTCTAATCCCTCCTATTCAACATTAAACTGGGAAGTCCTAGCCAGAGTAATAAAAGGAGAAAAAGAAATGTAAAACTATACAACTTGGAAAGTGAGAAATAAAAATGTTCCTAATTGCACATGACATGATTTTCTATATTAAAAAAAAACCTGAAAATCTACCAAAAAAACCACATAGAACTACTAAGTGAGTTTACCAAGGTTGCAGAATACAAGAATAACATGCGAAAATACTTTTTAAAATGAATTAATGTAAATAAATAAATGAATAAAGATATGGACAACATAAACTATATTTCTATATACTAGCAATGTGCAATTGGAAACTGAAACTAAAAAAATACCATTTATAATAACTCCAATAAATGGAATACTTAAGTATAAATCTAACAAAACATGAACAGGATTTACATGCTAAAAAGTACAAAATGGTGTTAAATCAGTTCTAATACATGCTATGACATGGATAAGCCTTGACAATATTATGCTAGGTGAAATAAGTCAGACACAAAAGGACAAATATATTTATATGTAATATCTAAAATAGGCAAATGCATAGAGACAAAAGGTTTTATTAGTTTATTAGTGGTTACCAGGGGTGGGTTTTAAAAGGTGGAAATGGAGAGGTATTGCTTAAGGGATGCTGAGTTTCTTTAAGGATGAAGAAAAATGTTGGAAACGGATAATGGTGATGGTTGCACAACATGGTGAATGTAATTAATGTCAGCGAATGGTACATATAAAAGTGGTTGAAATGGCAAATATTTTGTTATATATATTTTACCCTAATAAGACTAATAATAATGCTAATAAAAATTGGAAAGAAAAAATCAAATATGGTATAAATGGAGATACATACCATATTTGAGGGCTGAAAGATGCAACTGAGTAGAAATGTCAATTCTACCCAAATTGATAATATACATTTGATGCAATTCCAGTCAAAATTCCAGGAGTAGTTTTTGCAGACATAGAAAGATAGGTATTAAAATGATTGTGGAAAACCAAAGAAGAATAGCTAAAAATAGTTTTGCAAAAGAAGAATAAAGTAGGAGAAATACCACTAACTGATTTCAAAATTCACTCCAAAGATACAGTAAACAACACAGTCTGGTATCGATAAAGGAATATATACACAACTCAATACAACAGAATAGTCAGGAAATAAACCATCCAAATATGGCCAACTGATTTTTGACAAAGGTGCAAAAGCAATTCAATGGTAAAAGGATAGTCTTTTCAACAAATGGTATTCAAACAACTGGAAATTCATATACAAAAACATAAACCTCAATGAATCTGGAGGGCATTATGCTGAGTGAAATAAGTCAGTCACAAAAGGACAAATAATGTATGAGACCACTACTATAAAAATTCATGAGAAGGTTAACACACAGAAAGAAGTAATCTTTGATGGTTACGAGGGAGGGGAGAGGCAGAAAGGAAAAAAAACCCTAACTAGATCTCTTTGTTAAAGCCATCCACTTGCGGTATTTCTGTTAGATTAGCACTAGATGACTAGGGCAGAATTTGGTACCAGGAGTGGGGTCCTGCTCTAACAGATACCTAAAATGTGGAAGCAGTTTTGAAACTGTGAATGGACAGAGGTGTGGCAGCGGCAGAGGACCAGCAGCAGCAGAGAACCTGCAGCAGCAAACAAGTGGCAGTGTCAGAGAACCAGCAGCAGCAGAACCAGCAGTCCAGTGCTAGACAGCACTGGAGCCAACCCACAGAGCGAGATTGCTGAATGTCTGTGTGCAAGAGGCTTCTTGGCAGAGTGGGGTGCCTCTGGGCACTTATCAGTAGAGCTAGGCTTGCTGACCCACAGAGTGAGGGAGCTGAGTGCCTGTATGCAGGAGGCTTCCTGGCGGAGTGGGGTGCCTCCGGATACTTATCATTGGTGGAGCTATAGAGCTTTGGAACACTTGCCCCAGCAGGGCAGATGCGGGCTTGAGGCCTGAGGGCCAAGAGGCCACAGGAAGTAGAGGCTGAAGAGACAAGGAACACAAGAAGCCAAGCTACCTCAGTCTCATAAAGGTATGGCCATGACCTCTGGGATTTCAAAGGGTGGAGCCATGGCCTCTGGTGTTTCTAAGGGTGGAGTTGTCACTCCAATGGACTAGGAGAATGGTGTGCCTGAAGCCGAGGGGGCAGAGTTGCCGTCCCAGTGGGCCTGGAAGGCAGAGCTGAAGCCCAGGGCCAAGGGGCCTCCACTTAGAATCCGAAGACTGCGGCCAATACCTAGAGCCTGGAGGGCAGGGCTACTGTGTAAATTGTCTCAGAGAACAGAAAATTATTTTCAAAGCCTTGAGGGCTAGTGTAATGTGTTTTGCTGACTTGCTTGGTGCCTGTTATCCCTTCTTCTCCAGTTTCTCCCATTTGTAATGAAAATGTCTAGCTTGTGCCTGTTCTGCCATTGTACCTTTGGAAGCAGATAACTTGTATTCTAGATTTCATAGATGAAGAGGAATTTTTGATTTTGGACTTGGAGTTTAAGACTTTTGCTATGATATGATGAGATGAGTGTATTTTGCGTGTTGCAAGGACATGAATTTTTGGGGGCCAAAGGATGGAGTGTCATGGATTGAATTGTGTCCCCCAAAAATATCTGTCAACTTGGCTGGGTCATGATTCCCAGCATTGTATGATTGTGTAACCTGATGTGATTTCCTTATGTGTTGTAAACTCTATCACTATGATGAGGTTATATGCGATCTCCTTATGTGTTGTAAATTCTATCACTGTGATGAGGTTTACAAGATTAGATAGTGTCTTAATCCAACCTCTTTTGAGATATAAAAGAGAGAAGCGAGCAGAGACACATGGAAACCTCACACCGCCAAGAAAGCAGTGCCGGGAGCAGATTGCGGCCTTTGGACCAGAGGTTCCTGTGCTGAGATGCTCCCAGACCAAGGGGAAGACTGATGCATCACAAGGACCTTCCTCCAGAGCCTACAGAGAGAGCCTTCTCCTGGAGCTGATGCCCTGAATCTGGACTTGTAACCTACAGGACTGTGAGAGAATAAACTTCTCTTTGTTAAAGCCATCTGCTTGTGGTATTTCTGTTAGAGTAGCAATAGATGACTAAGACACTAGACAATAGATAAGTGATAACTTTGGTGAAGGGTAAGACAGTATACAATACTGGGGAAGTCAGCACAACTTGACCAAGGCTAAGTCATAGAAGCTTCATACCCGTTGCCGTCGAGTATGGCCCCCAGACACCTTTTTAACTCAGTACTGAAGTCATGCCTGAGGTTCACCCTTCAGCCAAAGATTAGGTAGGCCTATAAAACAAACAATAATACACATAGTTCAACCATGTATACCAGACTAAATGGGTACACCAGCCCAGGGGCAAGGACGAGAAGGCAGGAGGGGACAGGAAAGCTGGACTAATGGAAATGGGGAACCCAAGGTCAAGAAGAGGAGAGTGTTGACATGTCGCAGGGTTGGCAGTCAATTCACAAAACATTATGTGGATGAATTGTTTAATGAGAAACTAATTTGCTCTGTAAACTTTCACCCAAAGCACAATAAGAAAAAAAAAAAACCTCAAATTTCACACCTTACACAAAAATTTACACAAAATGAAAGATCTAAATATAAACTTTAAAACTATAAGGCTTTTATAACAGAAGAAAATTTTTGTTAGGTGAAAAAACTCTTAGATGAAAACATTTGTCTAAGTAAAAAAAAAAATCTTATACATGACAAGAAAAGCACATTCCATAGAAGAAAAAAATGAATAACTGCATGTTATCAAATTTAAAATCTTTTGAACTTCGAAAAACACTAAGTAAATGAAAGGATAAGCTACAGACTGGGAGAAACTATTTTCAAATCACATATAAAACAAAGAACTTGTATTCAGAATATATAAAGAACTCTAAAAGCTCAATAATAGATAAACAGTTCAATTTAAAAATGGGCAGAGAACTTGAAGAGATGCTTCACAAAAGAAGTTATACAGATGGCTATGAAAAAATATTCAACATCATTAGCCATTAGAGAAATGAAAATTAAAACCATGATGAAATATCACTACAAAGGAGAGATAATGTATGAGCGATTCAACTTCTCTACATCCTCACCAACATTTGGTGTTGTCACTATTTTTATTTTAACCGTTCTGATAGGTGTGTAGTGAAATCTCATTGTGGTTTTAATTTGTATTTCCCTAGTGGCTAATGAAGTTGAATTTGTCGTTATGTATATCCTCTTTGATGAAATGTCTGTTCATGTCTTTTGCTCTTTTTCTAATTGTATTATTTGTTTCTTTATCAATGAGGTCTGAGAGTTCTTTAAATAGTCTAGCTATTAGTTCTTTGTTCCACATCGGTTGCAAATATTTTCTCCCAGCCTGTAGCCTCTCTTTTCATCCCTTAACAAGGTCTTCTGCAGATTAAAAGATTTTAATTTTGATGAAGTCCAGTTCATAAATAATTCCTTTACGGATTGTGCTTTTGGTGTTAAGTCTAAGAACTCTTGTCCTAGCCTTAGAACCAAGGATTTTCTATGTTTTTTTCTCTAAAAATTTTACAATTTTATTTTTTACATTTAGACCCATGATCTATTTTGAGTTAATTTTTTTTTATAGGGTGTGAGGTTTAGGTCAAGGTTCATCTTTTTGCCAATTGATGTCCAATTGCTCCAGTACCATTTGTTGAAAAGTCTATCCTTCCTCCATCTATGCATTTGCTCCTTTGTCAAAAATCAGTTGAGCATATTGGTATACCTCTATTATTGGGGTCTCTCTCCTGTTCCACTGATCTATGTGTCTACCCTCCCACCAATATCACACTGTCTTGATTACGGGAGCTATGTAGTGGGCCTTAATAATAGGTAAGGTGATTCCTCTCACTTTATTCTTCTTTTTCAATATTCATAACTGAATTTTTAAGCATTGTGCTATAGCCCAAAGCCTGAATATATCAACCATATGTCTAAGTAAATACCCGTATCTAAATTCAAACACGGGATAAAAGAATAGTAGGATGTAAAAGCTTAATTTTATGTGAATTTTTACAAAATTGCCATTATTTATGTAGTATACAATCTGCAACTAATATATCTTAATATATATGTATAAGGTGTTTTGAGAATATGAGAGTGACAAATTGGGTGAATGTTCATTTAGAAAAGCAATCATTTCCACATAAACCCCTCTCTACATTACCTAACCTATAAATGCACTGAATAACACATTTGAAAAAATATCAGTGTTTTAATTTATAACAATAGATCAAGGTTCTTCTGGAAGTAAGTGCTTATTCCATTCACACTGCAATAAACAAACCCATTGCCATTGAGTAGATTCCAACTCACAGCAACTCCAGAGGGCAGAGTAGAACTGTTTCATAGGGTTTCCAAGGCTGAAATCTTTATGGAAGCAGATTGCCACATCTTTCTCCCGTGGAGCAGCTGGTGGGTTTGAACCATCAACCTTTTGGTTAGCAGCTGAGCACCTAACCACTGCACCACTAATGCTCTTTCACGCCGGAATACAAACTAAGAAAATGGTATAAACGTGTTAAAACTTGAAAACATTTTCTTGCCTATTAAAGATTTAAGCATCTCAAAATGAAAAGAACCAGATATCCCATTACCTCAAGTTCCTTATACTAATTGCAGCTGATTATATTGCTTCTCCTCCTTTGCCCTTTCCATCACCCATTTGCCCTTAGGATCCTTTAGATAAAATGCTGACTTATAAGCAATTCCATGTGTTAAAGTATTTTTTTTTCTAGAATAATCATTTCAAGTGATTCAAATATGTAGTAGAGGTCCTGTTACACTCTGAAGCAGCATCTTTTATGAAGTTTCCAAAATACTAGACATGTTTGGACTTGCGGAGTAATTGTTGAGGTCAAAACAGCACCTAATTATAGCCTTCTGGTTAAAATTTAACTTATAAAAACAAGAAAGAAGTACTGTAGGTTTAAAGTTATAATCTATTTTCTTATGGATATTTTTATATCATCTGACTATCAGAAATATCAAAATAAATCATAAAGGAAACAATCAGATTTTAACATTGTATTTTAAAGTGCTTCAGGCACAGCTTTCTGGCAAAGCTTCAGGCACAGGCCCTTTTTTTTTTTTAAATACTAATTTACAAAACCATTAAAAGTGAAAATTGACTAAAATTTCAAAGAACATTTAAAGGGTACTATTCTCCGTACTGGAGCCCTGGTAGTGCAGTAGTTAAGAGGTACAAATGCTAACCAAAAAGTCGATAGTTCAAATCCACCAGCCACTCCTCAGAAATACTATGGGGCAGTTCTACTTTGTCCTATAGGGTCGTTATGAGTCGGAATCGACTCGATGACAACAGGTTAATCTCCATATTAATTTTTTTAAATAATATTTTATTGTGTTTTCAGTGAAAGTTTACACAGCAAATTGGTTCCCATTTAACAATTACCACACGAATTGTTCAGTGACATTGGTTACATTCTTCACAATGCGTGAACATTCTCAGTATTTCCATTCTGGTTCTTCCATTTCCATTAATCCAGTTTCCTTACCCCTTATATACTCATCTTTGTCTTAAAGTAATTGTTGACCGTTTGGTTTCATATCTCTTGTAACTGTCGAGTCGATTCTGACTCATAGGGACTCAAAGAGACTCATAGCGACCCTACAGGACAGAGTAGAACTGCCTCATAGGATTTCCAAGGAGTGGCTGGTGGATTCCAACTGCTGACCTTTTCGATTAGCAGTCATGCCCTTAACCACTGTGCCACCCGTGCTCCTGGTCTCACATAAATGAGTTTTTTTAAAGGAGCACAGTACTCACCAGTGATACTCTTTATTTTGTGAGCCAATCTGTTATTTAGCTAAAAGTGACTGGAGAGGCTAATTTTGGTTCTAGGTTTAAAGAGTTATCTCAAGGCAATAGTCTTGGGGAGTCCTCTAGTCTCCACCGGTCCAGGAAATCTGCTTTTTTTTTTTTTTAAAGGAATCTAAGGTTCTGTTCCACATTTTTTCTCCCATTCTATCAAGGTCCATCTACTGTGGCCCTGATCAGAATGGTCGTTAGTGGTAGCTGGGCACCAGCTAATTCTTCTGGTCTCAGGGTAGATGAGGCCATGGTTCCTGTAGACTGTTAGTCCTGCAGACTAGTTTCTTCTCTGAGTCTTCAGTTTCCTTCTTTCTCTTTTGCTCCGGATGAGAAGAGAATGATAGTTGTATCTTAGATGGCCACTCACAAGCTTTTAAGACCCCCAGACACTACTCACCAAACTAGGATGTAGAACATAAACTTTATGAACTATATTGTACCATATGTTGTCCCATGAGACTATGGCCCTAAGGCAGCAAACCCAGAAAATCAATCCCGCAAGGTTTTTGGTTATGTCTAATAAGTATCTGTAACCTTGCCCCCATGTGCTTTATTATATATATTAATATATGCATGTACACACATATGTATATACATTTAGATATATGTATATGTGCACATACATATACACACCTATCCACATATATGTATACATACCACATTAATCTTTACGGTTGGAGATACAAGATAAGTCCTATAAATGCTGGTTAATTCCCCAAGCAATTGGGTCTCTCCCATGTGTGAAATACAGTGCTTTATTGATGGATATGTAGACATGAGGATTAGGTCCCTATCAGTCCTGGATAACAGAGAAGCTACACTGTTCACTCATTTATTCTATTTTTAGAAAAACAGAACTGGAGTTAAACAACAGCCCATCTATTGCCTTACGATTTCTACTAACAATATGATTCACTAACGTGAATATAAAAATATGTATATAAAAACCAACAAAAACACTATATAAAAGCATCTCAGTCATCACACTCAACTCTTCCAAAGAAGGCTTAATTAATAAAGACATTAACTTATGTACAAGCTATCCAAGTACAGTTCCTAAATTATCATTACTTCTTTTAACAGCTTGTGAAGTAATAGTTACATTTTTCTATAACATCATTTTCTCTGTAAACTCATTCTACCCAAATTGCTTTATATACATGAAACAGTTGCTAAAACTGAGAGATTTTCCCCTTGCTGTTCTCTATTTTCTAATGAATAAGATCACTAAAATGGATGGACAATTCTAGGCTCACTCACTGAATTCCCCCTTCCCTTTCTAAACTATTGGGCCCTTTGCTAAGTCTCTATAGCTACTATAAGTCTATAACTTAAAGAGGCATTAAACTAAATGATCTATTTTAAAACTAAAACTTACTATACAATGTTTTCTACATAAAGATGAAAATTATAGTCAACTGTATTTAATATAATGTTGAGCAAATAAAAATATCCAGCAGAAGGTACAAGTGAGACAGTCAGACTTCGAGAATTTGTCTGTTTGGAAGAAAGACAAACATAGCAGAACTAGGTACTACTTGGAAAAGGGTTTATACATACTATTTTATCTAGAGTCAAAGAACCAAAACTCCTGTAAAAGACAATGGTTTTCCATAGTTTAACACAACTCATCAATCCATTTTCTCACCCCAAATTTAATTACAGACTATAATGCAATAAAAATGGCCAAATATTTTTTCAATGGCTATCAATCTCTATAAGAGAATTTCAGCAGCAAATGGGAACTCCTTCAGTTGTGTTAAGAATCATTTTACTTGTCCTTGAGAAACTATTTGTTCTGTAAGCCTTCACCCGAAGTACAATAAAAAAAAAAAAGAATCATTTTACTTGTCCAATTAGCTATATAGTGGGTTAAATCTTTACCACTCTACAATTTCCTTTCTTCCATTTTTCCCTTTTAAGATGAGTATTACATTTTCAAAATTACTGTGATATAAACACCCCTTTCAATGATTTTCCTTGAATAATTAAACTTCCTGAATTAATGTCCTATATCCACTGCCTAATTTTCATCACACTCCCTACCAAAACTTTGACGTATAATTCATATGTAATAAAACACACGCATTTTAAGTGTACACTTTGGTAACTTTTGACAAATGTATGTATGACATATGTATGACAAATGTAACTAGTACCCTAATCAAAACATAGAAAGTTCCCTCTTAACCTTTGCAATCAATATCCTCCCTTCCTTGACCCCAGAAAACCACTGATCTGATCTCTATTACCACAGATTAGTCTTGACTGCTCTTGAATGTCATATGAATGGCATCACACAGTACTCATATTAATAATTATTCAGTACTAGGCACTTCCTTTCTTTGCACTATCACATATTTTTTAATAAAAATTCTAGAAGATGGAACTATTATTATCCCCATTTTAAAAATGAGGAGGCGGAAGCCTGGAGAGGTTCAATAATTACTTTATATTATAGAGTTATGAGGTGTTAGATTACAGACCTAACTTTCTCTATGTCCACAGCTTTTGTACTTCACCACCATACCACATGTTCTCCTTACTGCCTACTGGGTTTGTCTGCCTGGAGCACAAAAGAGTTAGGCAGTGCCCACTCAATTAAGCTATTTATAATTATTAACACATGAAGACATTTTTTGTTACTCAGGACTTCAGGAAGAAAGCAAAAGGATTCTGTTAACAATGGCTGTAAAAATGATATAATTTACTATTCACATTTACATGCAACAAACTCTAAACAATTCAGAATGAGGTCTGACATTCCTCTTTATCAAGGAAGTAGAGACAACCAGAGTTATGTGAATAAACCAGTGCCCCATGTGCAGTTCAGTGAATTACTTAATATGGCTCTTCTAGCCATTCATGGTCTTGTGACTCCCACAACATTATTGTGTAAGACATTATTGTGTATGCAAATAAGGAGCTTACAGCCCACCAAAGGGACTGGACAGCCTTCTAATAATGCAAATAAGGTACATGGAATCCTTGTGCAGGTGGGACCATGCAAATGAGGTGTATAGAACCCTACCAAGGGGATTGGTCAGTTTTGCCATCCCACTAGGCTTAAAGGGAGCCAATTCCAGAAGCCAGAAAGGGGAACTCACTACCACCAAGAAGAATAACCAGGAGTGAAGCATGTCCTTTGGACCCAGGGTCCCTGTGCTGAGGACCTCCTAGACCCATAAGACAGACAGAGAGTTGTAACACCGGAGACAACGCAAAGTGGCAGCAGAGAAATAGTGGCAGCAGAACCAGGAGACCAGTGTGAGATGGCACAGTGGGCTTCCCGGCCCATGGAGCTTGGCGGCTACAGTGCGTGTGTCAACCCACAGAGCAAAACACAGAGTGGGGTGCCTCCAGGCACTTATTGGCGAAGCTAATGAGCTTTGTAACACTTGCCCCAGGTCAAGCACAAGGGCCCAGGCTGGGCACTAGGGCTCAGGCCAAGGCCGAGAAGCCAGGCCCAAGAAGGGCCTGGTGGCAGAGGCCTGCTTGCCGGAATGGCTGAGAATCTGTCCTGACTGATAAACTGTACCCTGAGTTGTTCTTGATTCTGAATTGTAACCTGTTACTTCCCTAATAAACCCCATAACTGTGAGTACAGTCTGTGAGTTCTATGTGGCCACTGCAATGAATTATCGAATCCAGTGGTGAAGTAGAGTCCTGTGAGAGGGACGGCCGGTGTCAGAATTGGTAAAAAGGATGGAGGGTGCAGGTGTGTTTGAGCTCTACCTCATAGGAATCAGCCTTGGGCTGATAATCTTTTTTTTTAATTGTACTTCAGGTGAAGGCTTACAGAACAAATAGTTTCTCATGAAACAGTAGTACACATATTGTTTTATGACATTTGTTAACAACCCCACAACATGTCAACCCTCTAACTTCTCAACCTTTTTTTTTGGTGAAAATACACGTAGCTAAAGATACACCATTTCAAAAATTTCTACATGCACAGTTCAGTGACATCGACTACACTCTTCCAAATGTGCTGTTATTCTCACTTAAGATGAAGGCTTACAGAACAAAATAGTTTCTCATTTAACAGTTACTACAAATGTTGCCCTATGACAATGGTTAACAATCTCACAACACATCAACAATATCCTTACTCAACCTTGGGTTCCCTATCACCAGCTTCCTTGTCCCCTTCTGTCTTCTGGCCCTTGTCACTGGACTACTGTACCTTGTTAGTCTCATTTGGTTTTACGGGGCTGTCCACTTCCAGGCTGAACGGTGAACCTCGGAGATAACTTCACCACTGAGCTAAAAGCGTGTCTGGGGGCCATACTCTCGGGGTTTCTCCAGTCTCCCTTAGGCCAGTAAATCTGGTCTTTTTTTTTTTGTGAGTTAGAATTATGTTCTACATCCTTCTCCAGCTCTATCCAGAACCCTCTGTTGTGATCCTGGTCAGAGCAGTCAGTGGTGGTAGCTGGGCACCATCTAGCTGTACTGGACTCAGTCCGGTGGAGGCCTTGGTAGCTGTGGACAATTAGTCCTTCAGACTAATCTTTTCCTTGTATCCTGTTCTCTTCCTTCTCCCTTGCTCCCGAAAGGATGAGACCATGGAGTATCTTAGATGGCTGCTCACAGGCTTTTAAGACCCCAGACACTACTCACCAAGGTAGAACGTAGAGCATTGTCTTTATAAGCTGTGTCATGCCAGTTGAGCTAGATGTTCCCTGAGACCATGGTCCCCACAGTTGGGCTGATAATCTTGATTCTCTCTCTTCCACCTGAAGTTAAACTAGGTCTGACACTGCTGCGCAATTGTTACACCATGTTATCCATATTCTATGTAATGTAATCTGTTCTAGAATGTTTCTTTTCTTATTCAAGTCTGTTCTTAATAGTTTTAAGCCTTTGCTGAAGTCCTTTACCAAGTATGTTCTAACACTGATCCTTTATCAATTGATTTCTCCAGAAGTCTTCGTTTATTCCTACATGCTTTGCAAAAGGTTGCCTCCACGATATAGCAAACCTGTCTGTTTAACCAAAATGTTCTGTGGATCTATGGTTTTCTTCATTGCCCATTTACTTCCCTGGGATAATTCTCTGCATAACATTGTGGCAATGCAGTGTGTTGTGGGTATGGGGGACTTCTTTCTTGGAACTGAAATTGGAATGGATCCCCAATGCGGCAGAAATGTGAATGCCATGAAGCCATGACAGTTCCTTTAAAACATCATTAATGGTCTTTTGACAACTGTGGGACATGACTGTTTAATCACTTAATCAATTACATCACATGGCTACAAGATCATTTTGGCTAGATTTCTCCCTCAGAGACATGGACAGAAACCAAACTTTTCTCTTCCTGGGAGCATTATCAATCAACAAGTAACGACAGAATCTCTACTATGTGTTTAATGCACCTGTTGTTTCACCAAAGGAAAAAAAAATTCCCCCAAATGATATCATGTACCTCCTGATATGATGCACTGAGAACACAACATCACTTTCATAGTATTCAGCATAAGCTGAATCTAATAACAAGAAACTTCAGACAAACTTAAATTAAAGGGCATTGTCTTAGCTGTCTAGCGCTGCTACAACAGAAATACCACAAGTGGATGGCTTTAACAAAGAGAAATTTATTTCTTCACACTAAAGTAGGCTAAAAGTCCAAATTCAGGGCGTCAGCTCCAGGGGAAGGCTTTCTTTCTCTGTCGGCCTTCTTCTTATCAGTGTTCCCCGGACTAGGAGCTTCTCTGCGCAGGGACCCGGGTCCAAAGGATGCGCTCTGCTCCTGGCACTGATTTCTTGATGGTATGAGGTCCCCCTGTCTCACTGCTCACTTCTGTCTTCTATATCTCAAGAGATTGCCTCAGGACACAATCTAGTCTTGTAAACTGAGTCCTGCCTCACTAACACAACTGCCGCCCATCCTCCCTCATTAACATCACAGAGGCAGGATTTACCACACATGGGAAAATCACACAATACCAGGAATCACGGCCCAGCCAAAGTGATACACACGTTTTTGGGGGGACATAATTCAATCCATGACAGGCATCTACAAAATAACTGACCTGTACTCTCAGTACTGTCAATGTCAAGAAAGACAAAGACCGAGAATTGCTAAGATTAAAGAATACCATTATTCATAGACACGTTCACACTCTCTATTATAAGAAGGGGATAAACCATACAAACACAAAACACTCTTATTTGCAAACTTTTTTCTTTTCTTCTCCGTCCTTAGAAACTCAACTCCAATTAACGAATTTGTAATAAACATTAATATTTTGTGTCTAAAAAAGGTACTCATCTTCTCTTTTTTGTTCAGTTCCTTTGACCAAAGATCTTAGTTTAGACTTTAAAAATAACAGAAGATGGATTTTCAGCAAAACTCATGTAAATAACTTAACTGTTATTCTTTAGGGTAAAAGACTTATAGTGTTTTGAGTTTATAGTGATGGTAAGTTTTCAAATAATTGCTCTTCTTCAAAAATAATCTTGAGACACAGACTCTGTCACTTGCCAAATGTTAAAGTGATTTGCTGAGTGCTTATCTTCTCAAAATTCCAGTGCTCAAATATATTTTGTAAAATGAGAAAACTGGCATACTTCCTTGAATATGGTAATTTTACCATAAATATCTGTTGTTTTGATGAGTGAAAATCTTAAGCTTCCATAATTAAAATATTTGGAATTACACCTACACAAATTTAGCTGACTAAATCCTTAGAGACTTTGAATTTTTTAATAAAGAAAAGTAATTCTGTATTTTCATATTCTTGACATTAATTTCCACCAAAATCTGCAGAGCTGAGAGTTATTGTATTACCTGTTTTGAATGCTTTAGGAGCCGACTACTATTTCAACCACAATTTTTGCCCCCATTGGAAGTATGGTCATTACTATTTTTAGGTCACATAACAATACTTAAGCAACTTCCATGCCTCCAACTATCAAACAGACCTGTCACAATTCTTTTAGGTTGATGAGTCTGATTAATTTGTAACTAATTCTGGATTGTTATATTGAAATTCATTTATTGAGAATAGTCGTAACTTTTTCTGTTGATTCTCCTTCAACAAGTAAATCTGTCTGAGGGTTTTTACCTCATTTATGGCACCACCAGCAAGTCTCACAATAAGTACTCAAATATTTGTGCAGAGTACTACAATGGGGCACATCCAAGACTCTGACAGTAACATTAATTAAAATAACTGATAGTAGGAGGAGACAGAATTTTTTCTAGGCTAAGGAGAACAGCAAGTTTACAATAGCTGAATAAGTTTTGATAACCCATCTAAGAATAAAATATCTCTCAAAATTTTGTAGACATGCTCTATTGGCTTATTTCTGTGTTGTAACAGAATTCTGAGGCCTCCCTGGGTTTATGTACCTGCAATCAGGTAATATGATGCTGAAAAGATTATTTCTTTTATACTTAAATGTGTCTAGGATCTCTTTTCATTATTTTTACTTTAAGTGCAGTAAATCATTTTCATCAGAAAACTTTTCTTAAAATACAGAAAAAAATTAATATATATATTTTTTGTTCCATTTGTTCTAGTTTTTCCCTCAGGACTGCTTTTTATCCTCAAGTTGGAACTCCACTTTCTGGCCTGCATATTAAACATTTCCTCTCTGATACATTTCTGATCATGAGCCCTGGTGGCGCACTGGTTAAGCACTCGGCTGGTAACCGAAAGGTCAGCGGTTCAAACTCACCAGCCACTGCTAGGGACAAAGATGTGGCAGTCTGCTTCTGTAAAGATTTACAGCCTTGGAAACCCTGTAGGGCAGTACTATGCTGTCCTATAGGGTCGCTATGAGTTGGAATAGACTTGATGGCAATGGGTATGGGTTTTGGTTATATTTCTGATGCTTATCCTTCTACAGTATTTTCGGGGAGTTCTCAAGTTGCTCGCTATACGAGTGTGACTCAATTTTTTAAAATGTCAGTGTTTCTCTTAACAGTCTCCAAAAACAGAACAAAAAACCCATTGCCGAACGACATGAAAAGGCACTTCACCAAAGAAGATATTCAAGCGCCCAACAGACACATGAGGAAATGCTCGCAATCACTAGCCATTAGAGAAACGCAAATCAAAACCACAATGAAATACCATCTCACCCCGGCATTACTGGCATGAATTAAAAAAACTGGAAATAGCAAATGCTGGAGAGGCTGAAGGGAGATTGGAACTCTTATGCACTGCTGGTGGGAATGCAAAACGATACAACCATTTTGGAAAATGATATGGTGCTTCCTTAGGAAGCTAGAGAAAGAAATATCATACGATCCAGCAATCCCATTCCTAGGAATATATCCTAGAGAAATAAGAGTCGTCACTCGAATAGACATATGCACACCCATGTTCATGGCAGCATTGTTCACAATAGCAAAATGATGGAAACAACCTAGATGCCCATCAACAGATGAATGGATAAACTATGATACATACACACAATGGAGTATTATGCAACTATAAAGAACAATGATGAATCTGCGAAGCATCTCACAACATGGATGAAAGTGGAGGACATTATGCTGAGTGAAATAAGTCAATCACAAAAGGACAAATATTGTATAAGACCACTACTGTAGAAACTCATGAAAAGGTTTACACACAAAAAGAAACAATCTTTGATGGTTACAAGGGGTGGGAAGGGGAAATACTAATTAGACAATAAATAAGTGGTAACTTTGGTGAAGGGTAAGACAGTATACAATACTGGGGAAGCCAGCACAACTTGTACAAGGCAAAGTCATGGAAGCTCCATAGACACATCCAAACTCCCCGAGGGAACGAGTTGCTGGGCTGAGGGCTGTGGGGACCATGTTCTCGGAGTACATCTAGTTCAACTGATATAACATAATTTATAAAGAAAACGTTCTACATTTTACCTTGGTGAGTAGCGTCTGGGGTCTTAAAAGCCTGTGAGCAGCCATCTAATATACTCCACTGGTCTCACTCCTTCGGGAGCAAGGGAGAATGAAGAAAACTAAAAGTACAAGAGAAAGATTAGTTCCAAGGACTAGTGGACCACAACTACCATGGCCTCCACAAGACTGAGTCCAGTACAACTAGATGGTGCCCGGCTACCACCACTGACTGCTCTGACAGGAATCACAACAGAGGGTCCCGGATAGAACTGGAGAAAAATGTAGAATAAAATTCTAACTCACAAAAAATGACCAGACTTACTGGCCTGACAGAGACTGGAAAAATCCCAAGAGTATGGCCCCTGGACACGCTTTTAGCTCAGTAATGAAGTCACTCCCGAGGTTCACCTTTCAGCCAAAGATTAGACAGCCCCAAGACGAGGACTAGAAGGCAGGAGGGGACAGGAAAGCTGGTAATAGGGAACCCAAGGTCGAGAAGGGAGAGTGTTGACATGTTGTGTGGTTGTAAACCAATGTCATAAAACAGTATGTGTACTAACTGTTTAATGAGAAACTACTTGTTCTGTAAACCTTCATCTAAAGTACGATAAAAAAAATTAAAAAAAAAAAACCATTGTCATTGAGTCGATTCCAACTCATAGCGACCGTACAGGACAGGGTAGAACTGCCCCATAGGGTTTCCAAGGAGCAGCTGGTGGATTCGCACTGCCAGTCTTTTGGTTAGTAGCTGAGCTCTTAACCACTATGCCACCAGGGATCCCTCTAAGGTGGATGTTAAATCTAAGAAACCATTTTCAAGGAATGTGTAATTTCTATGCCATATAAACTGTTGTAGACATAGAAAGATTGCAAGCCATCCATAAAAAACAAAAAATATGAGAATTACAAGTTTCTGAAGAACTAAAAGAAGACAATTTAAATAACAACTATATTATGATTTTGTATGTAAAACCTAAAAATTATAAAATTATCAATTCATTCTAAATTAATTGTTTTAAATTCAATTGCGGTCAAAAACTCCAATATTTTCAGGGTTAAGTAGTGGGCTATGTGGGTGGAAAGAAAGAAAACAAATAATGAGAATAGCTGAAAATAAAAATGTAAAAAATAATAAAGTTAAAATCTAAAATGTAAACAATGATTTATGCAAAACTATATTTACTACAGTGGTATTTATCACATTAAAAAAACTGGAGCTAACCTAAATGTACAACAAAAGGCAGAATGCCTTGGGTAAACTATGCTACAGAGATAGGCTGGAAACTTATCAACCATTTATACCATTTCTAATGACCGGGGAAGAAGTTATGATAAATTGCTAAGTGAGAAAAGTAAAATATAAAATTGCATATGTAGCATGTTTTTACTATATTATTATCAATTATATTAAAAAACATAAAAAGATGGAAAAAATAACAGTGGTTCCTCTACATGTTGGAATTATGACTAATTCCCCCTTACCTTTCTCTATATTGTTCTGTACCTTTTTTTTTTTGTTTGTTTACAATTCACACATATAGTCATTAGGATATAAAAAAGAAATAGCCAAAAAGCTCGTGTTAGCAGAAGTTTAGTATAGAAAAATGAGGTTCAGGGACAATTTCTATATGCACCAAGTATTCTTCTAATTAAAGTTCTGTAAAACTGGAAGGTTTTATTAGAATATTATGAGTATTCTAATATTTTAATTATTGAAAAAGAATGACTACCATTATAAATTAATAAATTAACATTCAGACTTATATACCAGTTTCAACAGAGTTTAGAAGGGGTAAGTCTGTCACTAGAGCATAATGAAAATATGCTTTCTGGGGAATCAACAGAAGCCCTATACCTAAGGCTCTGCCTGAACGACAAGCCAAATTCTTGTATGAGCACAAACCACGGACTTTCCTAAGACTGTATTAAACTTACCTAACAGAATTTGAACTTGCTATTGTCATAAACAAAAACGTATTCAATTGTAGTCTCGTTCCTCAACACAACTAATTTTCTTTAGAGTACGTTATTATATTTATACAATGTGCATAAATATTGAGAGAAGAAGACTTAAAATGTGTCCATTTTCCCAAAACTAAGATGTGCAATGCAAAGTTTAGGGTACGAGCAACTTTCTGAAACCTAGAATGAAGACAATTTTGAATCAACATTACACCCCATGTAACTATAACACAGGAGCCCTGGTGACACAGAAGTTAAGCACACGGCACTAACCGAAAGGTCAGCAGTTTGAACCCATCAGCTGCTCAGTGGGAGAAAGATGAGGCAGTCTGCTTCCATAAAGATTTACAGCCTTGGAAAACCTACGGGGCAGTTCTGCTCTATCCTATCGGGCTGCTATGAGTCGGAATCAACTCGACAGCAATGGGATTTTAGGGTTTTAACTATAACACAGTGGAGAAATGTTCCCCAGAAATTAATTTTTAGATGCAAGTAAGCACACTTGAAGGTAGAATATTTTCACAATATATTACCTAAACCCCTTCTATTATTATCAATGATAGTGTTAACAAGTCTAAAGTCCTTCCTAAGTGAAATGGTACTGTCTACAGAACCATAGGCAACCATGTTTTATAGAACATGATTCAGCATTCTCATTCAGGACTACCGGTAATTATAGACCAGGAAAGAGCAAGGTAATACAAAGATAATAAATCTATATAGGCAGGCTGGTGGCCTATAAGGTAGCCAGAATAAAAAAATAAACTGAAACAATCCAGACTGATTAGATTACTTCCCAAAAATTTCAACCAGGAAATAACAAGAGATTAACCTAGTTAGCAACTGGAATGAAGCTAAGAGGTCATGATAGAGAGTGGCTACAGAGACCATGTTGGCCATGCGCAAGCCAATATTAAGAGAAATCAAAAACTATGCAAAAGACAGATAAGAGAAAAAATTAGATATGCATAGGCAATATGAAACCCTGGAGATCATTCATAAAAGAGATATCCTCTCTGAACTGCCTCACTTCTGGAAGACTTTCTTGTTCCAGTGTACAATAACCACACCACTCATAACTTTGGATAAAGTGAACATCTATTCCTCAGATATCCTTTCCCAAAATAAACAGATTCTGTTGAATCATGATTCAAACAAATGACATGGCACTGATTAATGTATTTTAAAAGGCTTATAAATACTCTACCAATGGAGCTCTGGTGGAACAGTGCTTAAGAGTTCGGCTGCTAACCAAAAGGTCAGCAGTTTGAATCCACCAGCTGCTCCATGCAAACCCTATGGGGCAGTTCTACTCTGTCCTATAGGGTCACTATAAGTCGGAATCCATTTGACTGCAACGGGTTTCATTTTGGTATGCACAAAAAACACTTCAGAAACACTCCCAAACTGTGCAATGTTTTCATGAACATCACAAAGTAGTGCATGTGTTCATTACTACAAACCGCTGTATTTAAATTAAAATTTTAATATAATAGGCTTTATAGCAGTCCATTCTTAAGTATGAGTTGTCTGTAAGTCGGATGCTTGCAACCGGGGGTCTGCTTGTACAAACAAATTCAGATTTTTCAAGACAGATCTAAAAAAATTATTCCCTATAAAAATTATATTTTCCTTTAATTTCCCTTAGTGACTTAAGCGTACTTTTCAAAGAATGTTCTTATTGAGTAAAGCAGGGAAGGCAATAATGAAAATCACAAATATCTAAAAAGGAATTATGTAAAAGAGAAATCCCTTAAGAACAGGAAGTTCTACAATGCAAAATATTCAAAAAAGAATTTATAAAAGTTAAAAACATAGTTGAACCCTAACATATTAACTATACAGTAGAATTAATGCATTAAAATACATAATCATCGTGTTTCTTAGTTCCATCATACATATGAGCCAAATTTGGCAACTCTTGCCCAATAGCAAGACAAGAAGGCAGGAACGGAAAGGAAAACCGGACAGATGGACACAAGGCTCCCGGGGTGGAAAGTGGGATACTGTTGTCACATTGTGGGAATTGCAACCAATGTCACAAAACAATGTGTATAAATTTTTGAATGAGAAACTAGCTTGAGCTGTAAACTTTCACCTAAAGCACAATAAAATTGAATATATATATGTATATTTGTTGTTGTTATTGTTGTTAGGTGCCGTTGAGACAGATCCGACTAATAGCGACCTTATGTACCACAGAACAAAACACTGCCCAGTCCTGCACCATGCTCACGATCGTTGTTATGCTTGTGCCCATTGTTGCATCCACTGTGTCAATCCATCTCATTGAGGGTCTTCCTCTTTTTCAATGAATCTCTACTTTACCAAGCATGATATCCTCCAGGGACTGATCCCTCCTGATAACATGTCCAAAGTATGTAAGACACGCCTTGACATCGTTGCCTCTAAGGAACGTTGTGGCTGTACATCTTCCAAAACAGATCTGTTCGTTCTTTTGGCAGTCCATGGTATATTCAATATTCTTCACCAACACCACAATTCAAAAGCGTCAGTTCTTCTTCAGTCTTCCTTATTAATTGTCAAGCTTTCGCATGCATATGATGTGACTGAAAACACCATGGCATGGGTCAGGAGCGCCTTAGTCTTCAAAGTGACATCTTTGCTTTTCAACACTTTAAAAGAGGTCTTTTGCAGCACATTTGCACAATGCAATGCATCTTCTGATTTCTTGAATGCTGCTTCCATGGGCATTGATTGTGGATCCAATTAAAATGAAATCCTTGACAACTTCAATCTTTTCTCCATTTATCATGATGTTGCTTATTGGTCCAGTTGTGAGAATTTTTGTTTTCCTTATGTTGAGGTGTAATCTATACTGAAGGCCGTGGTCTTTGATTCTCCTCAGTAAGTGCTTCAAGTTCTCTTTGCTTTCAGCAAGCAAGGTTGTGTCATCTGCATAACGCAGGTTGTTAATGAGTATTCCTCAAATCCTGATGTCATGTTCTTCTTCATATAGTCCAGCTTCTCCGATTAATTCCTCAGCATACAGATTGAATAGGTATGGTGAAAGGATGCAACCCTGATGCACCCCTTTCCTGACTTTAAACCACGCAGCATCCCCTTGTTCTGTTCAAACAATTGCCTCTTGATCTATGCACAGGTTCCTCATGAGCACAATTAAGTGTTCTGGAATTCCCATTCTTCATAATGTTATCCATAATATGTTATGATCCACACAGTCGAATGACTTTGCATAGTCAATAAAACATGGGTAATCATCTTTCTGGTATTCTCTACTTTCAGCCAACATCCATCTAATATCAACAATGATATCCCTCATTCCACATCCTCTTCCGAATATGGCTTGAATTTCTGGCAGTTACTTGTCGATGTAGTGCTACAACTGTTTTTGAATTATATTCAGCAAAATTGCACTTGTGTGCGATATTAATGATATTGTTCAATAATTTCCGCATTCTGTTGGATCACCTTTCTTTGGAATATGGATCTCTTCCAGTTGACTGGCCAGGTAGCAGTCTTCCAAATTTCTTGGCATAGACGAGTAAACATTTCCAGTGCTGCATCCATTACTTGAAACATCTCAATTGGTATTCTGTCAATTCCTGGAGCCTTGTTTTTCGCCAATGCCTTCGGTGCAGCTTGGACTTCATCTTTCAGTACCATCGGTTCCTGATCATATGCTACCTTTTGAAATGGTTAAATATCGACGAATTCTTTTTAGTATAATGACTCTGTATTCCTTCCATCTTCTTTTGATGCTTCCTGCATTGTTTAATATTTTCCCCAAATAATCCTTCACTACTGCAACTCGAGGCTTGAATATTTTCTTCAGTTGTTTCAGCTTGAGAAATGTTGAGCGTGCTCTTACCTTTTGGTTTTCTATCTCTAGCTCTTTGCACATGTCATTATAATACTTTGTCTTCTTGAGCTGCCCTTTGAAATCTTCTGTTCAGTTCTTTTACTTCATCATTTCTTCCTTCTGCTTTAGCTCCTCGACAAGCAAGAGCAAGTTTCAGAGTCTCTTCTGACATTCATTTCGGTCTTTTCTTTCTTTCCTGTCTTTTTAATGGCCTCTTGCTTTCTTCATGTACGATGTCCTTGATGTCATTCCACAACTCGTCTGGTCTTTGGTCATTAGTGTTCAACGCGTCAAATCCATTCTTGAGATGGTCTCTAAATTCAGGTGGGATATACTCAAGGTCGTACTTTGGCTCTAGTGGATTTGTTCTAATTTTCTTCAGTTTTAACTTGAACTTGCATATGAGCAACGGACGGTCTATTCCGCAGTCCACCCCGGCCTAGTTCTGACTGATGATATTAAGCTATTTCATCATCTGTTTCCACAGACGTAGTCGATTTGATTCCTGTGTATTCCATCTGGTGAGGTCCATGTGTATAGTCACCATTTATGTTGGTGAAAAAAGGTATTTGCAATGAAGAAGTCATTGGTCTTGCAAAAGTCTACCATGCCATCTCCTGCATCATTTCTATTACCAAGGCCATATTTTCCAACTACCAATCTTTATTCTTTGTTTCCAACTTTCGCATTCCAATCACCAGTAATTATCAATGCATCCTGCTTGCATGTTCGATCAATTTCAGACTGCAGAAGCTGGTAAAAATCTTCAATTTCTTCATCTTCGGCCTTAGTGTCTGCTGCGTAAATTTCAATAATCGTCCTATTAACTGATTTTCCTTGTAGGTGTATGGATATTATCCTATCACTGACAAAGTTGTATTGTACTTCAGGATAGATCTTGAATTTTTTTTTTTAATGATGAATGCAATGCCATTCTTCTTCAAGTTGTCATTCCCGGTATAGTAGACCAATGATCGTCCGATTCAAAATGGTCAATACCAGTCTATTTCAGCTCATTAATGCCTAGTATATCAATGTTTATGCATTCCATTTCATTTTTGACGATTTCCAATTTTCCTAGATTCATACTTCGTACATTCCACGTTCCAATTATTAATGGATATTTGCAGCTGTTTCTTCTCATTTTGAGTCGTGCCACATCAGCAAATGAAGGTCCCGAAAGCTTGACTCCATCCATGTCATTAAGGTTGACTCTACTCTGAGCAGGCTGCTCTTCCCCAGTCGTCTTTTGAGTGCCTTCAAATCTGAGGGGCTCATCTTCTGGCACTATATCAGAAAATGATCCAGTACTTCACCGAGCTTCCAGAGGGAGACAAAACAACCGGTAATTTGTGATATACGCTTTCCCACCCACCATCCTTCTTCACACCCACTTGGTCTCATCTGCTTCCCGTGGCCATAATCTCTTTTCCGGGAAGCACCGGCTGCTTGGATTCCACCCACCCGAATGGGCTGGCTCTCTGAGTGCCATATGTTGGCTGCTGGTGTTGCTTTTTTCCGCTTCTTTTGATTTTTTCCTTACCTCTCACCACCTCCCCCTCCTTTGACTCAAATACCTGGCTCCGTGCACCATCTTTGCTTCTTCCTGAGGCACTGCAGAGTTCTGGTAATTTGTGATATATGCTTCCCCACCCCCTACCCTTATTCACCCAAACTCGGCCTCCTCTGCTTCCCGCGGACACAGTCTCTTGTCCAGGAAGCACCGGGTGCTTGGATTCCACCAGCCCACACTAGCTGGCTCTCTAAGTGCCATTTGTTGGCTGCTGCAGTTGCTTTCTTTCCACTTCTTTTGATTTCTTCCTTACCTCTCACCACATCCCCCTCCTTTTGCTCAAATACCTGACTCCGTGTGCTATCTTTGCTTCTTCCTGAGGGGCTGTGGAGCTCTGTTCGAATGCGGAGCTGCTTCCTCGTATGGGCTGCCGGGCTGGTGGGATCCCAGGGTTTTCCTTCATTTGTTTGTTTTGAATTGTTTGTTTTCTTTTCCTTTTCTTGAGTTGGGAGCCCGTTCTGGCCAGGCAGTGCTACGTGGCTTGAAACCTACCCCCTCAGCTTGCACAGACGTGCAGAGAGATCCCTGAGAGCATTTCTTTTCTCGTTGTTTTTTTTTCTGTTCTTTGGGGGGCTTTTCTTGTTCTTTTTTTTTTAAATTTGTTTTGTTTTCTTTTGCCTCTTTTTCCCTTCTTGTCTTTCTTCATTACTCAGTTTCTCATCTCTCTATACCCTCCTTCTCTTCCCATCCCCTGGATACCTGGCATTGTATACCTCCACGCCTTCTAGCCAGGCTGTACTGCAACACCTCAGAACAACTTCCCCAGACCTCATAGCCGCACCGGTGGGATCCCTGGAAACTTTGCTGTTCTTTTCCCTTTCTGATTTTTATTTATTCATTCTTTTCTTTCCTTTTTTTCCTCCACTTCCCCTTTTTGTTTTTCTCCATTTCATAGTCTCTCTCTCATCTCTCCACTCCTACGGCAAGCTCCCCTAGCATTCTTTTTTGTTTGTTTGTATGTTTTTGGCTCCTATTCCTCTATCCTCTCTCCCATATTCATCTTAGCTCCACACATAACAATCTCCCCGCTACATCCTGCCTAGCTGCACCATGCCCTTAACATCACACCACCAAGCAGCACAGGCACGGCCTACTGGAACCTGCCCTGCACTGATTACC
>NW_004444004.1:2150316-2151643 GCF_000243295.1 Trichechus manatus latirostris | reverse complement strand
AGGCCTTAATACACGGCATTAACAGGATACAAACCATAGCCATCAATGCACAAACCCCAAAAGATAAGCTAGGTAACTGGGATCTTCTAAAAATCAAACACCTATGCTCTTCAAAAGACTTCACCAAAAGATTAAAAAGGGAACCTACAGACTGAGAAAAAATTTTTGGACAGTACAAGTCAGACAAAGGTCTATTCTCCATAATCTACAAGAAAATCCAACACCTCTACAACAAAAAGACAAACAATCCTATTAAAAAATATGCAAAGGAAATGAACAGACACTTCACCAAAGAAGACACTCAAATGGCCAACAGACACATTAGGAAATGCTCGCGATCACTAGCCATTAGAGAAATGCAAATTAAAACCACAATGATATACCATCTCATCCCGGCATTACTGGCACGAATCAAAAACACTGGAAATAACAAATGTTGGAGGGGTTGCAGGGAGATTGGAACTCTTAGGCACTGCTGGTGGGAACGCAAAATGATACAACCATTTTGGAAAATCATATGGCGCTTCCTCAGAAAGCTAGAAATAGATATACCATTCGATTCAGCAATCCCACTCCTAGGAATATATCCTAGAGAAATAAGACTCGTCACTCGAGTAGACATATGCACACCTATGTTCTTGGCAGCATTGTTCACAATATGAAAAAGATGGAAACAATCTAGATGCTCATCAACAGATGAATGGATAAACAAACTATGGTACGTACACACAATGGAGTACTATGCAACGAAAACGAACAACGATGAATCTGTGAAGCATCTCATAACATGGATGAAACTGGAGGTCATTATGCTGAGTGAAATAAGTCAATCAGAAACGGACAAATATTGTATGAAACCTCTATTGTAAAAACCCCTGAAAAAGTTCACACACAAAATGTAACAGTCTTTGCTGGTTACGAGGGATGGGAGGGTTGGGTGGAAAATACTAAATAGGCAATAGATAAGTGGTATCTTGGGTGGAGGGTGAGACAGTACACAGTACAGGGGAAACCAGCACAACTTGTACAAGGAAAGTTCATGGAAGCTCCATAGACACATCCAAACTCCCTGAGGGACTGAACTGCTGGGTGGAGGGCTGTGGGGACCATGGTCTTGGGGAACATTCAGCTCAACTGGCATAACACAGTTTATAAAGACAATGTTCTACATTCTACCTTGGTGAGTAGCGTCTGGGGTCTTAAAAGCCTGTGAGCAGTCATCTAAGATACTCCACTGGTCTCATCCTTTTGGGAGCAAGGGAGAATGAAGAGAACAGGATACAAGGAAAAGATCAGTCTGAAGGACTAATGGAACACAGCTACCAAG
>NW_004444004.1:2132803-2149901 GCF_000243295.1 Trichechus manatus latirostris | reverse complement strand
AATGAGAAACTATTTTGTTCTGTAAGCCTTCATCTAAGGTGAGAATAGCAGCAAAATTGGAAGAACATAGTCGATGTCACTGAACTGTGCATGTAGAAATTTTTGAAATGGTATACCTTTGCCTATGCATATTTTCACCAAAAAAAAAAAAGGTCGAGAAGGGAGAGTGTTGACATTTTGTGGGGTTGTTAACCAATGTCATAAAACAATATGTGTAGTACTGTTTCATGAGAAACTATTTGTTCTGTAAGCCTTCACCTGAAGTACAATAAAAAAAATACTAAAAAAAAGAAGTAACAATAATATTATGAGTAATTTAAATCATTTTAAATTACTAGTGGTTTTTTAGTTATTTGTTAACTATGATATATTAGCTGCATAAAGAGGGAATTCTAAAAAGCTAGTGAATTTTGAAAACACATCAAATGTTCCTCTTTTAGAGTTTATTTCACCTAAACACGATCTTTGGAATTACTCGTTTTTCTGTTGCATAAAAGAACATGCCCACAGGTATCAGTTAAGGAGAAAAGACATTGTGCCCATCAATCCAGTGGCATCCCAGCCATCATAATAAAGAACCTATTTTTTATAACTATCACAGGGTCTTAAATATATAAAAAGATGCTCATCCTTACTCAGAACAGACATGCAAACTAAAACTACACTGAGATACCATTTTTCCACCTATCATATTAGCAAAGATAAAATGTATGATAGCACAATGTGTTGGTAAGATTTGAGGAAAGAAGCACTTTTATACATTGCTTGTAGAAGTGTAAACTGATACAGCCTCTATGGGGGACAATTTGGCAATATCCATCAAAGTGACAAATGCACATATACTCCAATCTAGCAATTACACTTCTAGAAATTCATCCTACAGATACAGTAGCACACTTGTGAAATGACCTATTACAAGGTTATTCATTGCAGAAATGCAATAGCATAAGATAGGAAACAAACTAAATACCCACTGATAGAGGATTGGTTAAATAAATTATGGCACATCCATACAATCAATTATGTACCAATATGAAATTATTTACAGCAAAGTACAGAAATATTTATAAAAATAAGGAAAAATACAATGTGTGAGCATGTCTATAAGTGCCCATGCTTGTATAGGCATGAAATATCTCTGGAAGTTAAAACAATGTTAACACTGGTTGCCTCCAGGAAGAAGGCTGGGAATAAAGGGTGGGAGACTTTTATAACTTGCAGATTTTGAACCACATGAATGTATTACCTAATCAAAATTAAATGTAAGGGGGGATAAAAAAAAGAAAGAAAGAAAAAGGAAAACAATCCAAAGTAGCACAGCTCATCTTTCAGAAGAAATGATTACAACTAATTTTCCCTGTCTAAAAAACACCTCAGGGCAGAGTAATAACCAAAGGTACCGTTTTATTTCAGTCTCAAAATCAGTTATCAGGCTGATGCTTGTTTCAGGGTATTATGGGAAATTTTCCCTATTAAAGCTTCCTCATTAGCTGTAAGAGAGCTTTATCTTCAGCAGATCCTCTAGTTCTAAAGGACAATAGTTGGTTAGAGAATCAATATTTTGGAACAAATAAGTAGAAGTCTGACGTATCAGTGGTGGAACTATATAACCACTCTGTGAGGGTCATTACTTTTGGTCTAAGTGGAATAAAGAGCATTGTTTGATTTACTTATTTTTCCTTTCAAAACTAATCAGTTAACTACACACACGCAAAATTTATTTCCCTGGTAAACCGTTTTGTTCTTAAGAACTTAATTCAGGTAATTATTTCTTTCTTTCTGTGCCTTATGTGTAATTCTACTATTGCACTCCTAAGGTACATTGTAATTTGTCTCTCAACAGTACTGTGAGCTCTTTGAGGGTGAGGAGAATATCCACTACTCAGCCTAGCACATGTATGATGGCAAGATAAAAGTTTGAGGAAGTCTCATAAATTTTCTCTCCCAAATACTTTCTAATGTAGTCATCATTTGTTTCACTCTGATAAGTTTAAATATGAAAAAAAAAAAAAACAAACATTGATATCATGTCCCTCTGCATTTGCCTTTTTCTTTTTGAAACATTCGGGAAATTCTACTTTGACCTTGGACAGTCTATCTGATCATTTGCACATAAAACTATTTGTATTTGGTATACAGACCAAAATACATTAAAATGAAAATATTTTTCAAGGTGTTGTTTGAAAGTATAAGTATTTTCTTATGCATGGATAGTAAATGCTCAATGCCAAGTAAAATGAAATTGTTAACTAATGTTAGTAGCATCACCATTCTAAAAATATCCTAATATTTTCCAGCCCAAATGTAATGAGATAATCAACAGAGGGGTAAAAACTGCTTTCCACATCTCCCGACATAAAGCTCTCAGTTAGCTAGTTTAGTCTTACAAATCCCAAGTTAAGTCATAAACATTCCTGGACTCAGCGTTTGTTCCAACTTCATCTTCTTCCCAACATTTCCCCAAACACTTTATCCCTCCACTTGGCCAATCTATGCCCTAACTGTCCTTCCAAGATGAGTTCTGGTTCGACCTATTCCATGGATGTCTTCCTCAACAAATAGAGCCCACAATAATTTTTCCCTTCAATGATCATCTAAAACATTTCTTGAGAAGAAATTCTAATAATTTTTTGTCCAATTCTAAAGTCAACCCTTGAATTAATGGTCTAAATGAAGATATGAAAATTCATTTTACAAAACATCAAATTATCTGCTTTTGGGAGTTATGATTAATCTACTGATGAATAATACTGTGCTGATTTTAAGCTAAGAATACAATAAAACAAGAAATGTGCTTCCTTACTTAAGTCTCAGACAACACCAGTAAATTTGACAGTATCGTTGAAGCTCAGTCCAATGACCTTAATTGGGATCTCAGTCAAACATTTTAGTGTAAATAAAAAACAGAAACTTATATGTTCTTAGAATCCATACTGTCATTCACTGACAAGTGATAGAAATATCATCTATAAGCTGATGATGTCCAAACATGCTTAGACCTTTGCTTCACTGATAGTTAGAAAAGTCATTTATCTCTTTAGTTAAATCGAAGGTTCCATCAGAGCAGGGACCTTGTTTATGCTGTTCACCAGACTACCCTCAATTCTAAGCATGATAAAAATGTTCCAAAATAAATGAACAAATTATTTAAATTTCAGCATAAGTATTAACACTTTTTGTCTGTTTCCCTTTCTAGACTGTAAATTCCATATACAAAGGGGCTAGGTATCCCCAGTGCCTTGGAAAGTACCTGAAACTTCCAAACTTTCATCCACCAATCTACACTATTTCAACATCATTATCATATTAGTCAAAAATGTGAGAAAACTTCTTTAATAAAATATTTGTCATGCTTTGATGGACAAAGTATCTGCTAGACCCACGTTTATGATCCGAAGACTAGTTTCTATATTTGAGAACATTAAGGAAAAGATCAATGGTTTAGATTTTCAAAATGATGACTTTCATTGGCAGCTTGATACACTGGCAAAAATGTTATAAGTTTGAATAAAACGACGCGGAAACATCAAGGGGCAAACAACAACACTACTCATTATAATATATCTCAAGTACTTATTTAGCTGGATGATGAATAAGGAAGATCGAAGAAGAACTGACGCCTCTGAATTGTGGTGTTGGAGAAGAATATTGAATATACCACGGACTGCCAAAAGAATGAACAAATCTGCTTTGAAAGAGGTACAACCAGAACGCTCCTTAGAAGCAAGGATGGTGAGACTACATCTCACATACTTTGGACATGTTAACGGGAGGGATCAGTCCCTGGAGAAGGACGTCATGCTTGGTAAAGCAGAGGGTCAGTGAAAAAGAAGACCCTCAACAAGATAGATTGACACAGTGGCTGCAACAATGGGCTCAAGCATAACAACACCTGTGAGGATGGTGCAGGACTGGGCAGTGTTTCGTTCTGTTGTACATAGGGTCGCTATGAGTCGGAACTGACTCAACGGCACCTAACAACAATATTAATGCCAAAATTGTAGCTATGACTAAAACAAATTAGTGCTACAACAATATATCTTCATTTTATTGCCTTGGTGATGCTTTTCAAAAGCACAAAGTTCCTAAAAATTACATCCAAAAACAATCAAATTAAGTCCGTATGCAGAATGAATTCAGAAGATGACTTCCAGGACACTAAAAGCAACCTGTGTTTATCTTCAACTTTAACTTTACTTAGGCTACAAAAGGTGACCAAAAAGTCTCAATACTAACATTGATATGACAACCAAAATAAATCAGAGCAATGGAAATTTTAGAAGAAAACATTGTTTTCATGCTTTTTATAATTGGTGAAAAGCACAGAACAGCCAACAAATACCCTAAGGTATTTGAGTAACTGGGAGGGTGGGGGAGGTTAAAAGCAGAGAGAAGTGTAAGGAAGTTGTGGCAGTAGCCCAGGTTAAAGACAGGGCCGGTGGGCTATCAATTTCTTTGTTGTATATGTGAGTCTGAGCTAGTCATATGAATTTGATATTCATCAGAATAACATGGAATTGGAATTGATTATTTAATCTAGGGATGGATTATACACAGAGAAAAGGTCCCAGGACTAAGCAAGCCTTGAAATACTATTATAAACATTTCCAAACTTACCAAAAGATTGATTCTAAAAGCTGTTCATTTGTAAAAAATGCTTTTTGCAATTAAAGTGAATTGCATCTATAAGAACTAGTATAGACCTGTAGTTAAATGAGTTCCTTTATATGGCTTTTTGTCTTGGTTCTTTGGAAAAACAGATTGAGAGATTTCTCCCCTAAACCCTGAGGAATTACCTTTGTCCTAGTTTTCTATCTCAGAGGGTCTGTTACTATTGCCAGGTGATTGACATTTCCTGGGTAAGTCGTAAACAACTTGGTTTGATACTTGTTGTCTGGTCCTGGGCTATATAGTCTGCACTGTGATTGGTATACACCTTGCAGGGATAGGTCAGTGGACTATGCAAATGAAGTGACAATAGCATACTATGCAAATGAAGTGTCTGTACCCTACTGAGAGGGGACTGGTCCATTTGTAGCCCCCTGCTGGGAAGGGCCATGCCTTCAAATTGACAAGCAGTTGTGTATATATGCAGCAGACCTACAGAGGTTTTTCAGACAGAAAGAAGCAGGAAACAGCAGAAGAAAGAAGAGAAAAGAAGCACAAAGACAGAGAGAGGAGACAAGGAGCCTCCTAAAAGAGCTGCAACATGGGTCAAGGGCTGTAACACCGAAGACAGCAAGGGGCCCAGAAGGAGCCCAGCAGCAGAACCGGTGGCAACAGGCCCGAAAGGAGCACTGCAGCAGAGCTGGTGGCGACAGATGGCAGGGCCAAGAGGAGCCTGTCCTCAGGAGGCTGAGAGGAGCCTGTCCTCAGGGAGCCAAGAGGAGCCTCTCCTTAGGAAGCTGAGAAGAGCCTGTCCTCAGGGGGCCAAGAGGAGGGCTTGCATGGTAAAGAAGAGCTGAGAAAGCTGCTCTGTACTGCAGAAGGGAGACTTAGCCTACATGCTTCCTGATCGTGATCCTGAGTTTTAGCCTGTTGATCATGATGCCGAGTTGTACCCTGGTGCTTAATAAACCACTTAACTGTAAGTATGGTTTGTGAGTTCTGTGTGGCTGTTGCAACAGATTATCAAACCCAGAAGAGAAGTAGAGAGTCCTGTGGGAGAGACAGCTGGTGTCATGATTGGTAAAAAGGTTGGAGAGTGGAGGTATATCTGATCTTCACCTCATAAAGATCAGCCTTGAGCTGATCCTGATTCGCATTATCCTCCCTGAAGTTACACAGGTTCTGAGGTTACTACTACTACTACTACCACCATTACATAAGACCTAAATCAAAATTCGATATTAAACCACAAGTTTTTATAGGCCCACAGTACCTTTATGTTTTACTAAGTCTAGCACCAGAACTCAACTGGTAGCAAAACCTGACAGAAATCTGTGAGGCTACTTAATAGTCTTTATTTATCCCCCTTAGTGTGATTGTTCATAAGTTTCACTGAACAAATACTAGTATGTTCAATTATGGAGTGTTAGATAATATACATAGTATATAAATCTTTCTAAATTCTGATTTCCAAACGCTATCTGGACATAAGGATTTCAGTTACGGGACTATAGGTAGGTGTAGATTTTTACGTAGCTAGTATGCAGTTAACATGACAAGGAAACTATGCTGTTTCCTTGTCAGGCCAACTGCATATTAGCTACAAAAATAGGTTATCTGGGACTGAAATTCCAGGTATGGGGGGGAAAAGTGTCCCTTGAGAAGGTGGGGAATACGTACAAGGCTTCTGTTTTTGTTAGGTGCTATCGGGTCGGTTCTGACTCATAGCAACCCTATGTAACACAGAACGAAACACTGTTCTATATATATATATATACTTTTAAATCAACTTTATTGAGGTATATTTTACATAGAATAAAATCCAACTTCTTCTTCCATCTTCCTTATTCACTGTCCAGCTTTCACATGCATATGAGGCGGCTGAAAATACCGTGGCTTGGGTCAGGCTAACCTTAGTCCTCAAAGTGACATCTTTCCTTTTGAAAACTTTGAAGAGGTCTTTTGCAGCACATTTGCCCAATGCAATGCATCTTTTGGTTTCTTGACTGCTGCTTCCATGGGTGTTGACTGTGGATCCAAGTAAAATGAAATCCTTGACGACTTCAATATTTTCTCTGTTTATCATGATGTTGCTTATTGGTCCAGTTGTAAGGATTTTTGTTTTCTTTAATGTTGAGGTATAATCCATACTGAAGGCTGTAGTCTTTGATCTTCATCAGGAAGTGTTTCAAGTCCTCTTCACTTTCAGCAAGCAAGGTTATGTCATCTGCATACTGCAGATTGTTAACGAGTCTTCCACCAATCCTGATGCCACATTCTTCTTCATATAGTCCAGATTCTCAGATTATTTCCTCAGCATACAGACTGAATAACTATGGTGAAAGGATACAACCCTAACACACACCTTTCTTAATTTTAAACTATGCAGTATCCCCTTGTTCTGTTCTAACTGCTGCCTCTTAGTCTATGTACAGGTTCTGCATGAGCACAATTAAGTGTTCTGGAATTTCCATTCTTCGCAATGTTATCCATAATTTGTTATGATGCACACAGTCGAACATCTTTACATAGTCAATAAAACAAGGCTAGTGGAACCCTATTATCAAGGACCAGACAAAGATAAAGATATAATAAGAGAGGGAGAATTACAGACCAATACGGAGCCCTGGGGGGCGCAGTGGTTAAGAGCTCAGCTGCTAACCAAAAGTTTGGCAGTTCAAATCCACCAGCTGCTCCCTGGAAACCCTATAGGGTAATTCTACTCTGTCCTATAGGGTCACTAGGAGTCGGAATCAACTTAATGGCAAGGGGTTTTTTGGTTTTGGTATTCTTCATAAGCATGGACACAAAAATAATTTAAGAATATTACCAAAATGAATATAGAAATCTGTATAAAAGATATCGTGGCCAAGTGAGGCTTACACCGGAAAGCAAGGTTGGTTTAACATTTGAAAATCATTCAAGGGAATTCACTATATTAATAGAATAAAGGAGAAAACACTATATAATCATTTCTCTAAAATGCAGAAAGAACATTTGAAAAAAATTCAATAGCCATTTACGCTGAAAACTCTCAGTAAACTATGAATAAAAGGTAACTTGTAAAATCTGATAAAGGGTATTTTAAGGGTATCTCTTAAAACCTACAACTACCACAGGGCTTCTCAACAGTGGCACTACTGACCTGTTGGGCAAGATGATTGATTGTTGCACTGTAGGACGTTTAGCAGCATCTCTGGCCTCTACCCACTACAGACCAATAGCAGCCCACCAATGCCAATACCATACTGGTTTGATTATTTCGACTTTAATAGTAAGACTTGAAATCCAGCAGTGTAAGTTTGTTTTGGCTATTTTAACTTTAGTGTGTTTCCATATAAATTTTAGAAACAGTTGGTCACCCCCAACTGTGAAGACAAAAAACGTCTCCAGACTATCCTAAATATCCCCTGGGGAACAAACTCCCCTCCCTACCCTATTGAGGACCACTGAAGTAACATCACATTTAATGGTAACAGACTGAATGCCCTTCCCCTAATAACAAAAACAAGGCAAGTATACCTGATCTCACCTCTTTGCTCTCACCATTTCTATTCAATACTGTACTGGAAGTCCTAGCCAGGGTAACAAGGCAAGGAAAACAAATAAAAGGCATACAAATTGGAAAAGGAGAAGTAAAACTGTCTCTTTCCTAAGATATCATGAATTGTGCACATCGAAAATCCTGAAGAATCTACAAAAAAGCTACTACTTGAACTAATAAAACAGGTACACAGAAATGTACAAGATGTTGTAGAGAAATATTAAAGAAGACCTGAAAAAATAGAAATACCATGAACACAATTAAGAAGGCTCAATACTGTTAATGCCAATTTATCTATAGATTAAATGTAATCCAAATAAAGATTCCAGCACGCTTTTTAGAAATTGACCAACTGTTTCTAAAATTTACATGGAAACACACTAAAGTTAAAATAGCCAAAACAAACTTACACTGCTGGATTTCAAGTCTTACTATTAAAGTCAAAATAATCAAACCAGTATGGTATTGGCATAAGGATAGACATGTAGATCAATAGGACAAAGTAGAGTCTAGAAATAGATCCACACATATGTAAGTCAATTGACTCTCAACAAAGTGACCAGGTAATCCAATGGAGAAAGGTGCTAGAACAAATGGATATCCATATTAAAAAAAAACCTGATCTAGGACTTTTAACTCACATTGTACACAAAAATAACTAAGTGAATCACAAATCAAAATAGAAACCATCTAGAAGAAAATATAGGCAAAATTTCACAACTTTGGGGTTGTCAAAGGCCTCTTATACATGACACAAAAAGCAATAACGATAAAAGAAAAAAATGATGAACTGGGCTTCATCAAAATCAAAAACTGCTAATCAAAATAAACTGTTAAGAAAAAGATACACGTCTGGGGTCTTAATGGCCTGTGAGCAGCCATCCAAGATACTCCACTGGTCTCATCCCTTCGGGAGCAAGGGAGAATGAAGAGAACAAGATACAAGGAAAAGATTAGTCTGAAGGACTAGTGGACCACAGCTACCAAGGCCTCCACCAGACTGAGTCCAGTACAGCTACATGGTGCCTGGTTACCACCACTGACTGCTCTGACCGGGATCACAACAGAGGGTTCTGGACAGAGCTGGAGAAGGATGTAGAACAAAATTCTAACACACACAAAAAAAGATTTACTGGCCTGACAGAGACTGGAGAACCCCCGAGAGTATGGCCCCTACACACCCTTTTAGCTCAGTGGTGAAGTGACTCCCGAGGTTCACCGTTCAGCCGGGGATTGGACAGCCCCATAAAACAAAACGGGACTAATGAGGCACAGCAGTCCAGGGACAAGGACTAGAAGGCAGAAGGGGACAGGAAAGCTGGTGATAGGGAACCCAAGGTTGAGTAAGGACAGTGGTGACATGTAGTGGGGTTCTTAACCATTGTCATAGGGCAATATGTGCACTGTTTAATGAGAAATTATTTTGTTCTGTAAACCTTCATCTATGAGAATAGCAGCACAACTGGAAGAACGTAATCGACATCACTGAATTGTACATGAGGAAATTTTTGAAATGGTGTATCTTTGGCTATGTATATTTTCACCAAAAAAAAAAGGTCCTCCAAGGCCGGGAAGGGAGACGGTTGACATGTCATGGGGTTGTTAACCAATGTCATAAAACAATATGTGTACTGACTGTTTAATGAGAAAATATTTGTTCTGTAAACCTTCACCTAAAGTACAATAAAAAAAAATTTAAAAAAAAGATACAACCCACAGAACAGGAAAAATTATATATATATATTTATATATATATGACAGAAAGCTTGTATTCAGAATATTTAAAGAACTCTTACATTATAAGTCAAGCAGTCAAAGTTTTTTGAATGGGCAAAGAATTGAAAAGATACTTCCCAAAAGAAGATATGTGAATGGCCAATAACCACATGAAAAGACGCTCAACATCAATAATTATCAGGGAAATGCAAATTAAAACAATGAGATACCACGTCACACCCACTAGGATTGCTATAATTTCAAAGATCTTATACACTGCTGGAAGGATCCCTGGTGGTGCACTGGTTAAAGCGCTTGCTGCTAACCAAAAGGTCAGAGGTTCAAACCCACCATCTGCTCTGTGGGAGAAATATGTGGTAGTTCTACTCTGTCCTATAGGGTCGCTATGAGTCGGAATTGACTCAAAGGCAGTGGGTTTGGTGTTTATTTGGGTATACACTGCTGGTGTGAATTTAAACTAGTACAATTTCAGTTCAGCAGTTTCTTATTTCCTTTCCTTGGCATTTACCCAAGAGAAACAAAACTATGTCCACAAAATGACTTGTACACTAATGTTCATAGCAATTTTATTCAGAAGAGCCCAAACCTAGAAACAACCCAAATGCCTTTCAGAAGGTGAATAAATAAACTAATTGTGATAATGCATACAACCGATTATCAAACAGCAATAAAAATGGACAAACTACAGAGAGACACAACAACATGGATGAACTTCAAAAATCATAATGCTGAACGGAAAAAGCCAGACAGAAAAGAATACATACTGTATGATTACATTTACATGAAACTCCAGTAAAGGCAAATATAATCTATAGTGACAGCAGATCAGTGGCTTCCAGAATACAAGCATGGGGTGAGATTTACTGGGAAGGGGCACAAGGGAACACACTGGGGTGATGAAAATGTACTATATCTTGATTGTTGTGGGTGTTACATATTTGCCAAAACTCATTAAATTGTACATTTAAAATAGGTGCATTTTATAGTATGTAAAATATACCTCAATAAAGTTGATTTAAAAAAATATATAAAGAACTGGGAAGCTGAATAGAGACCTAGACCTGTTCAGTAAGATTTCCACAGGCAACTCCCATGAGAGATGCTTCATTGAGGTCCCTGTTTGTGCCAAGGAATGCGGAGGCAAAACATTGTTGGAATAGCTAAGTTATTCACTTGTTCCCTTAAATTTGGTAAATGGCATGCTGTATTTACTGAAATATTCAAAGTATTTATTTAAATTTCCTTTGGATGAGGAGAAATACCCAAAATTGTCTAAGGAATAACAAACTTACATATATTTAACATACATAGCTATACTGCAGTTATCTAAATATTTAATTCAATCCAACATATAGTTTAACAATTTAATTAAAAATATTAAGAAGCCTCCTAGGAAATCAAAGTGGGCAAAGTAGCTTTAACACTTTCTTAGGGATGGAGATAAATCTGGTTTCTTGTTTACACATTAGTTTTAATTTTCTCCCTACAACTACTCCCATTCCCCCCATTTTCCATTCTTTCTTTTGGAATTATTTCATCTCTAGTCAGACAACACTATTCCAGGGATTATACATGTTTTCCAGTATATCAAATACTAGTACATGCATAGAACTGACATAATGAGACATGATGTCTAGCCAATACCTCTAGAAATAAACTAAAAAGTGTTTTAAGGTATCTTTTCATTCTATGGCGAACACCACCGCTGAAAAAAGTTGATTAGAAAGAAAAACAAATTACTAGGCCCAAGGAGAGATAAGTAGATTGAACTAAATCATACTGAGAGAGGAGACTACAGATACTGTGAAAATTATAGTTAAAATTTATTGAACACTTACCAGGAAGGAATTTGTATTTCACAGCAATATTTCTGTCAATTTATCTAAAGATTTTTGATACACGCACAAGACCTTAGAATAAAATCACACATTTTCGTACATGCATTACACTTTTCTTTCCAAATATAGTAAGTTAAAAAGGTAGAGCTAGCATTCCAAATCACCTTTTTAGTAGTGGTAAAGTGCAAAGTGGAAAGCTGTTTGTTACCCAGTGGGGGAAAACGTTAAGGAGAAGATATGTTACACTTTACGTGAACAAAGTTCATACAAATTAAAGATGACTATTCTTGGTTGTGTTTAATGACAGAATTATTACTGTCATTAGGTTTATTCTGGAAGCCTTTGGAATTTTTTATTTAAAAAAATGAAATTCTACTTTAAAAAACAGGTTGAAGGAAAACTCTCAAATTAACCTGAAATTTTATTAATTCACCTAGCCTTCTTTTCCTTTGATAACAATGGATGTCATAAAAATAGTGAACTATAAAACATGTTGTTAAATTGTTTAAATAAAAAAGTTTATATATATAGCTTTAAACTAATATTCAATACTCTTAAAACGCTTTTATTGCAAGGGTAACTTAGAAAATGGAGACAAGGAAAAAGAATCAAAATGACTTATATACAATTTAACCACAATGGTAAATATATTAGTATATATCACCCTCAGTCTTATTTCTAACTCCATTCAATTTTGAATAAACCGTTATCATAGAAACGTCTTATGTTAATATAAAACGATTCATGTTTAGCCTAATGTTACATTTTAAGGACAATGGTAGGGACAGGAGATGAAAATTTTGGCCCCTGATTATTCTACCAGAAATGTTCCTATGAATATACTATCAACTTTCCAAGTACTTGTAAGTTAATGAGAACCTGCGTGCAATACTGTTGTCTTCTATGATAATCTCTCATTGTATTAAAGTTAAACCCCACTCTTCAAAGAATTTTTAGGTGCTATGAAAAATGTTGTTGTTGTTAGCTGCCATTGAGTTAATTCTAACTCATGACCACCCCACGTGTGCTGAGTAGAACTGTGCTCCATAGGGTTTTCATGGCTGTGATCTTTTGGAAGCAGATTGCCAAGCCTGTCTTCCGAGGTACCTCTGGGTGAGTGTGAACAGCCAACATTTCAGCTAGTAGTCGAGCACTTAACCACCATTTGCACCACACAGATGAAAAAGCTGATATTTGAGCAAAACTAAATAAGAGATTATAATCTGAAATAATTTAGTATCTCTTACCTCTGAAGTTTTTGCTTTTCCAAATTAAATTAGGACTTGATTTTTAAACAAAACCTGGGTAATATAATGTTGACAATGCCTCATGAATATTATAATGGCCTGATTTTGAACCCACCATTGTTTTTTAGCATTTTATCAATTTCAAATTGTAATGGTTTAAATGTCATAAAACAATATGTGTACTGACTGTTTAATGAGAAACTATTTGTTCTGTATACCTTCACCCGAAGTACAATAGAAAAAAAAAAAGGGAAAAAAATTATAATGGTTTAACCATTTGAAGAAAAAAGATGCCTCTCTTTCCCTAAACGGGCATCATGGAATAGAGAAAAAAATGATAACATGGGTATGAAAATCTATCAGGATACCTAGAGTTTATAAATCCATGTTTTTAATATAAGGGTTCTCAATCTGCAAATTCAAAAGGGGTAGTCAAATTAGTCAGGAAAACAATCCAAGGCCTTGAAGATCAACCTCTTTTCCAGCCTCTAAGAGAGGTGAACTTTCTAAGTTTCATTTCATTTGCTATTTTACAACATTAGTATGTGGCTTTTTCCATTATACAGTATAAGCAAATGAAGGCATTAAGGCTGTGATAAGGTCTAATAAGCTTGTGCTAAAACAAAAATAAGTCTTGACTGCAACTGTGGAGAAAAATGAAATGTCTAAATAGGCTGCAAAAGATAAGCAAACAAATAGAATTGAGGGAAGTTAGAGCTAAAAATGAATTTATTCACTATTAACCAAATTACTATAACTTGGGCACACTCAATTCTGAAGAAAAAGATTTTTTTTAATTTAAAACCCCAGGCACTCAACTGATCAGAAAAACTGGAGGCAAAAAGCCATTATTTCTCTTCTTCCAAAATATATCTACTATCTTTGGGGTAGAAGGGAGAGGAAGAAAAAAAATCCACAACCTAGGGCGAAAAATTTTGCCAGACTGGATAACTCTTCAACATGCTCACATGTGAATAAAATGTATCGCTTATTTTTTTAAAATCACAATGCAAAAAAAATTACTCTTTTATTTTAAAGCAATGAAAATTAACATGACCTTAGAAGAAGGGCAAATTAGCTTATTTACAGCCAGTTAGGAAAACTACTCTGAAGGGACACTGAAGCTTACATAAAGCTTCACAAATAGCTCAGAAGTCTTCCTGAAACTAAATTAACTCAAAGTGTATAAAGCTACTTCCTACATGGTCATTGTTCAAGCATGATCCTGTAAAGTTAAGTCAAAACGAAGGAAGAATAGGAAAAGAATCTTCTCCTATCAAAATAAACCAAACTATTTTTTTCTAAAATATTCTTCTTATCAATGGCAAAATCTGAGACCTAAATACAAATTAATTCCCTGTTTCCTACACCATTATCCAAGATAAATAAGACAGTTAAGTAAAGTAAGGTAATAGATAATAAAAACTATGGCAATGTTCCCAGTCTTCTCTTCCATTAAACTTCAGAGGCAAAATTAGAAATACTTTTATCCTATAATTAAACTTATATTCAATTCCAAAAGACAGAGAAGGAAGGAATACTCCGTAATTCATTCTATGAAGCAAACGTAACCCTGATACCAAAACCAGACAAAAGCAGCACAAGAAAACTACATGTCAACATCACTTATGAATATAGGTGCAAAAATCCTCAACAAAATACTAGTGAACAGAATCCAACAGCATATTAAAAGAGTCATACTCTATGACCAAGTGGGCTTTATTCCAGGAATGCAGAGATGGTTCAACATTAGAAAATCAATCAACATAATACAACACATCAACAGAACAAAGGAAAAGAACCACATGATTATCTCTATGGATGTAGAAAAAGTATCTGATAAAATCCAACATCCTTTTTTGATGAAAATCCTAAAGAAGACTGGAATAGAAGGGAAATTCCTCTATATGATTCAGGCTATATACGAAATGCCAATAGCCAGAATTATACTTAATGGAGAAAGACTGAGAGCTTTTCCCTTCAAATCGGGAACAGGGAGGTGGAGCCAATATGGTGCTACAGACAGAAGTACCACACTATCCCTCCACAGCAAAGACCCAAAAAACTAAATAAAACAGAGACAAACATCAATCCTGGAACCCTGAACATCAAATGAAGACGTAAAGAACTCAACCAAGCACCAAATGGAGTAAGAAGCTGACAGAGAACAGAGAGAAAGTAGAGATATGAGCAGAGGTCCCCCATCAGCTGACGCAGCATGGATTCACCATCTTGGACTCCTGCCAGAGATTGGTGGACAAGGAGTATGGGAAAGCAGCTTCATGGAGCTCCCAGCAGGAGACAGAGCGCTCAGTAACCACCAGTACATGCTTTCCCACACCTCCTCCTGCCTCCACCTGCTCGGTCTTCGCCGCTTCCCAGAGAGCTGATCCTCAGTTAACTGGCAGGCTGATCTGCTGCTTCCTGGCAGGCCTAACAGTGGCCTCCCAGCAGGCCAATTCACTGCTTCCCAGCGGGCCAATCCGCGGCTTCCCAGCAGGCTGTGACCGAGACACGGAAAGCACCAGTTCTGTGACGTGCGGATTTGCCTCGCCCATACTGGCCGGCTTCTTCAGTGCCATTTCTTTGCTGATGTTGTTGCTTTTTTCAGCCTCTTTTGGTTTCTTCCCTGCCTCTCACCCACTCCTTTTTCTCATGTGCCATTTTTGCTTCTTCTTGACAGGCTGTGAAGTGCCACTCAGGTGGGGAACTGCTTCCCCAGTCTGTGCCCCCACGTTGGTGGTATCCTTTGGGGCTTTTTTCTTTTTCTTTATTTCTTTGTTTGTTCTCTCTTTTTTCCCTTTTTATATTGCTTCATTTCTCAGTTTCTCGTCTCCTTCTACTTACCTTCATTTCCTGTCTTCTGAATACATGGTGCTGTGTATCATCTCCACCCCTTCTAGCTGAGCTGTACTGTGCAGCATGGGAGCTACTTCCCTGGTTTGCACAGCTGCACCAGCGGGATCCCGAGGGGCATTTTTTTAAATTTTAATTAACAAATTTTTTTTTCCTTTTTGTTTTTCTTCAAGTCTCGGTTTCTTATCTCTCCACTCCAATGGAAGGCTCCCTCAGTAATTTTTTTTGGCTCCTCTTTCTCTCTCCTCTATCTCTTCTATCCCATATCCAACTAGCTCTACACATCACAACCTCCCTTCCCCATCCCTCCTGTCTATCTGCACCATGTGCTGAACACTGCACTCCTGAACAATACAGGCACGGACTACTGGAACCTGCCCTGCACTGACCCCCAGCTCACCTTGTTGGCCCCAGTACGTGCCACAAACAACCCATCCCATCCCCTCCCCTTAAGCTAGACCTGCCCCGCTGCACCATGGCTGAGCGACTGGCCCTGCCCATTGGACAAGGAGCAAACATCAAAGAACGCACATCCCACTTGCTCAGGTATAGCCAAATAAAACAAAAAAGCAGGAATAAACAAACAAATCTAAAATCAATAAACGAAGAAAATAACAACTGAATGTCTCGAAGAGAGCAAACAATATCAAAACAATAAAAACAAGGACAGGATGTTTCCAGTAGGTGTCCAAAATAAAACACCAGATGACTTTCCAGAAGAATAAAAGGCACTAGAACTACCTGATAGGGAATTCAAATCTCTAACATTCAGAGCTATCCACGAGTTGAAGCAAAAAGCAGACAAAAATAAGAAAAAATACACATAGTCATGGAAAATACAGACAAAAACAATGAAAGAATTCAGGAAACTAATACAGGAACAAAATGCCAAAATAAATTCACAACTAGAAATCATACAAAAACAAAAATTAGAAATCCAAAAGATAAACAACAAGATTTCAGAAGTCTACAGTGTCATAGAAGTTCTGAGGAGCAGGTTTGAAACAAGAGAAGACAGGATCAGCTAAATAGAAGATAAACACTTGGATATGACTTTGTTTGAGGAAAAATCAGAAAAAAGAACGAAGTAAAATGAAGAAACTCTGAGAATTATGTGGGATATACTCAAAACCAAAAATCTGCAAGTGATTGGAGTTCCAGAACAGGGGGAGAAAACGAAAACACAGAAGGGATCACTGAAGAATTGCTGACAGAAAACTTCCCTAATATCATGAAAGATGAAAAGCTGACCATCCAAGAAGTTCAAC
>NW_004444004.1:2089586-2131994 GCF_000243295.1 Trichechus manatus latirostris | reverse complement strand
AACACTACAAAATGAAAGCAGTAAACTCACAGCTATCAAAAGTTACACTGAAGGTAAATGGCTTAAATGCACCTATAAAGAGACAGAGAGTGACAGAATGGATGAAAAAACAGGATCAATCAATATGCTGTCTACAAGAGACATACCTTAGAAACAAAGACATAAATTTATTAAAAATCAAAGGATGAAAAAAAATATATCAAGCAAACAGCTACCAAAAAAGAGCAGGAGTGGCAATACTAATCTCAGATAAAATAGACATTAAAACAAAATCCACCCTAAAAGACGAAGAAGGGCACTCTATCTTGATTAAAGGGACAATCCAACATGAAGACATAACCAAAATAAACCCGGAGAGTATGGCCCCCGGACACCATTTTTGCTCAGTAATGAAGTCACTCCCTAGGTTCACCCTTCACCCAAAGATTAGACAGCCCCATAAAACAAAATGAGACAAATGGGGCACAACAGCCCAAGGACAAGGACTGGAAGGCAGGAGGGGACAGGAAAGCTGGTAATAGGGAACCCAAGGTCGAGAAGGGAGAGTGTTGACATGTCGTGGGGTTGTTAACAAATGTTATAAAACAATATGTGTACTGTTTAATGAGAAACTATTTGTTCTGTAAACCTTTATCTAAAGTACAACAAAAAAATTTTTTTAAAAAGTTGAGAACGTATCTGATTATTGTAACAAAAAATGTACATTCTACTTTGGTGAGTAGTGTCCGGGGTCTTAAAAGCCTGTGAGTGGCCACCTAAGATACTCCACTGGTCTCACCCCTTCGGGACTAAGGGAAAATGAAGAAAACCAAAGACACAAGGGAAAGATTAGTCCAAAGGACTAAGAGACCACAACTACCACGGCCTCCACCAGACTGAGTCCAGTACAACTAGATGGCGCCTGGCTACCACCACTGACTGCTCTGACAGGATCAAAATAGACTGTTCTAGACAGAGCTGGAGAAAAATGTAGAACAAAATTCTAACTCAAGAAATGACCAGATTTACTGGCCTGACAGAGACTGGAGAAACCCCGAGAGTATGGCCCCCGGACACCCTTTCTGCTCAGTAATGAAGTCACTCCTGAGAGTCACTTTTTGGCCAAAGATTAGACAGACCCATAGGACAAAATGAGACTAAAGGGGCACACCAGCCCAGAGGGAAGGACTAGAAGGCAGGAGGGGACAAGAAAGCTGGTAATAGGGAACCCAACAACGAGAAGAGAGAGTATTGACATGTCATAGGGTTGTTAACCAATGTCATAAAACAATATATGTACTGTTTAATGAGAAGCTAGTTTGTTTTGTAAACCTTCATTTAAAGTACAATTTAAAAAAAAGAATAAAGTGGAATTTGGAAAACAAAACAAAAAAAATTGAGAACAAGACAAGGGTGCCCACTCTCACCACTTCTATTCAATATTGTATTACAAGTGCTAGCAAGAGCAATAAGAAAAGAAAAAGAAATAAAAGGTATCAAGACTGGAAAAGAAGAAGTAAAATTATCTCTATTCCTGGATGATACGATCATACGTATAGAAAATCCCAAAGAGTCCACAAGAAAACTTCTAGATCTAATAGAGTAATTTAGCAAAGTTACAGACTACAAGGTCAATAAACAAAAATCAGCTGGGTTTCAATACACCAGCAAAGAGAATTCTGAAAGTGAAATTGGGGAAACAATTCCATTTACAATAGCATCTAAGAGAATAAAATACGTAGGAATAAATTTAACCAGGGATGTGAAGGACTTACACAATGAAAATTGTAAAACACCGCTGACAGAGATTAAAGAAGATTTAAATAAATGGGAAGATGTTCCATGTTCATGGATTGGAAGACTTAATATTGTTAAGATGACAATACTACGCAATGGGATCTATAGACTCAATGCAATCTCAATCAAAATTCCAACAGCCTTCTTTAAAGAAATAGACAAAACAATCCTCAACTTTATATGGAATGGCAAGAGGCCCCAAATATCTAAAGTAATGTTGAAAGAGACGAACAAAGTAGGAGAACTCACAATTCCTGACTTTAAAACATACCATATAGCTATAGTAATCAAAACATCTGCGTACTGGTATAACAACAGACACATAGACCAATGGAATACAATTGAGAGTACAGAAAAAAAATGACACATCTATGGTCAACTGATTTTTCACAATAGCAACTCAAAAGATTAGATAGGAATCTTAGGGAGCAATGAGTTTATATTAATGATGGAGGAACAACTCAGAAAAGTAGGGTGAGAATAGGTGCACAACTTGAAAAATATAATCAATGTAACTAAATTATACATGTAGAAACTGTTGAATTCGTGTATGATTTGTTGAGTATATCCTCAACAACAAAATAAACAAAATTTAGAAAAGAAGGGATTTTCAAGGTATGAGAAAATTAATTAACAATAAATACTTTAATTTCCACTAATTAAATGAAAGGCTGTCTGCTATATGACGTGAGGTATAGAAGAAGTATCAAATACAATCACTGCTCTAAAGGTAATTGTCACACTGTAGGGACAGATAGATATATAGATAACAATATCTACTTTTACAAGTCTGTTCAAAGGAAATAATCTGAAATGCAAAGACTTATGTTTAAAAAAATCTTCACAGCAGTGTAATTTATAATATTGCCAAGCTGATCTTAGTTTCCTAGGGCTGCCACAACAAAATACCACAAAGTGTCATTGTTCTTAGGTGCCCTCTAGTCCGTTTTGACTCATAGCAAACCCGTGTACAACAGAACAGAACATTGCCCAATCTTGCACCATCCTTACAATTGTTGTTGTGCTTGAACGCATTTTTGTAGCCACTGTGTCAATCCATCTTGTTGAGGGTCATCCTCTTTTTCAGTGACCCTCTACTTTACCAAGCATGATGTCCCTCTCCAGGGACTGATCCCTCCTGACAACATGTCCAAAGCATGGGAGACATAGTCTCGCCATCCTAGCTTCTAAGGAGCATTCTGGTTGGACTTCTTCCAAAAAAGATTTGTTCGTTCTTTTGGCAATCCATGCTATACTCTATACTCTTCACCAACACCACAATTCAAAGGCCTCAATTCTTCGGTCTTCCTTACTGTCGCACTTTCCCATGCATATGAGGTGATTAAAAACACTATTCCTTGGGTCAGGCGCACCTTAGTCTTCAAGGTGACATCTTTGCTTTTTAACACTTTAAAGAGAATTTTTGTAGCAGATTTGTCCAGTGCAATGCGTCTTTTGATTTCGTGACTGCTGCTTCTGTGGGTATTGATTGTGGATTCCAGTAAAATGAAATCCTTGACAACTTCAGTCTTTTCTCCGTTTATCATGATGTTGCTTATTGGTCCAGTTGTGAGGATTTTTGTTTTCTTTATGTTGAGGTGTAATTCATACTGAAGGCTGTGGTCTTTGATCATCAGTAAGTGCTTCAAGTTCTCTTCACTTTCAGCAAACAAGATTGCAGATTGTTTATAAGTCTTCTTCCAATCTTGATGCCATGTTCTTCTTCGTATAGTCCAGCATCTCGAATTATTTGCTCAACATACAGACTGAATAAGTAAGGTGAAAGGATACAACCCTGAGACACACACCTTTCCCTAGTTTAAATCACGCAGCACCTCCTTGTTTTGTTCAAAACGACTGCCTCTTCATCTATGAACAGGTTCCTCATGAGCACAATTAAGTGTTCTGGGATTCCCGTCCTTTGCAATGTTATCCATAATTTGTTATCATCCGCACAACTGAATGCCTTTGCATAGTAAATAAAATACAGTTAAACATCTTTCTGGTATTCTCTGCTTTCAGCCAGGATCCATCTGACATCAGCAATGATAGTCCTCCTTCCAGGTCCTCTTCTGAATCTGGCTTGAACATGTGGCAGTTCCCTGTTGATTTACTGATGCAGCCACTTTTGAATGATCTTCTGCAAAATTTTACTTGTGTGTGATATTAATGATATTGTTCGATAATTTCTGCATTCGGTGAGATCATTTTTCTTTGAAATAGGCATAAATATGGATCTCTTCCAGTCGGTTGGCCTGGTAGCTGTCTTCCAAATTTCTTGCCATAGACAAGTGAGTATTTCCAGCGCTGCATCTGTTTGCTGAAATATCTCAATTGGTATTCTGTCAATTCCTGGAGACCTGTTTTTCACCAGTGCCATCAGTGCAGCTTGAACCTCTTTCTTCCGTACCTTTGATTCCAAATCATATGCTACCTCCTGAAATGGTTGAACATCGATCAGTTCTTTTTGGTATAGTGACTCTGTATATTCCCTCCATCTTCTTTTGGTGTTTCCTGCATCGTTTAATATTTGCCCATAGAATCCTTCAATATTGAAACTTGAGGCTTGAATTTTTTCATCAGTTCTTTTAGCTTCAGAAATGCTGAGCATGTTCTTCTCTATTGGTTTTCTAACTCCAGGTCTTTGCACATGTCATTATAATACTTTACTTTGTCTTCTTGAGACACCATTTGAAATCTTCTGTTTGCTTTAGCTACTCAATGTTCAAGAACAAGTTTCAGAGTCTCTTCTGACATCCATTTTGGTCTTTTCTTTCTTTCCTGTCTTTTTAACCTCTTGCTTTCTTCATGTATGATATCACTGATATTATTCCACAACTCATCTGGTCTTCGGTCACTAGTGTTCAACACATCACATCTATTCTTGAGATGGTCTCTAAATTCAGGTGGGATATATTCAACGTCGTACTTTGGCTCTACTGGACTTGTTCTAATTTTCTTCAGCTTCAACCAGAACTTCCATCTGAGCAATTAACGATCCATTCTGCAGTCAGCCCCTGGCCTTCTTTTGACAGATGTAATCTTTTTGATTTCTGTGTATTCCACCTGGTGAGGTCCACATGTATAGTCGCCATATATGTTGTTGAAAAAAGGTATTTGCAGGGAAGAAGTCTTTGTTGTTGTTGTTGTTGTTGTTGTTGTCGTTAGGAGCCGTCGAGTTGGTTCCGACTCACAATGACTCCATGTACAACAGAACGAAACACTGCCCAGTCCTGTGCCATCCTCACAATCATTGTTATGCTTAAGCCCATTGTTGCAGCCACTGTGTTGATCCATCTCGTTGAAGGTCTTCCTCTTTTACACTGACCCTCTACTTTACCAAGCATGATGTCCTTCCCCAGGGACTGATCCATCCAGATAACATGTCCAAAGTATGTGAGACGTAGTCTCGCCATCCTAGCTCCTAAGGAGCATTCTAGTTGTACTCCTTTCGAAACAGAGTTGTTTGTTCTTTTGGCAGTCCATGGTATAGTCTATACTCTTCAATAACACCACAATTAAAAGGCCTCAGTTCTTTGGTCTTCCTTATTCATCGTCCAGCTTTCAAATGCATATGAGGTGACTGAAAACACCATGGCTTGGGTCAGGTGCACCTTAGTCTTCAAGGTGACATCTTTGCTTTTCAATACTTTAAAGAGGTCTTTTGCAGCACATTTGCCCAATGCAATGTGTCTTTTGATTTCTTGACTGCTGTTTCCATGGGTGTTGATTGTAGATCCAAGTAAAATGAAATCCTTCACAATTTCAATCTTTTCTCCGTTTATCATGATGCTGTTTATTGGTCCAGTTGTGAGGATTTTTGTTTTCTTTAAGTTGAGATGTAATCCATACTGAAGCCTGTGGTCTTTGATTTTCCTCAGTTAAGTGCTTCAAAACAGCTTCACTTTCAACAAGCAAGGTTGTGTCATCTGCATATTGCAGGTTGTTAATGAGTCTTCCTCCAATTCTGATGCTGCTTTCTTCTTCATATAGTCCAGCTTCTCAGATTTACTCAGCATAAAAACTGAATAAATATGGTGAAAGGATACAACCCTGATGCACACCTTTCCTGATTTTAAACCACACAGTATCACCTTGTTCTGTTTGAATAACGGCCTCTTGGTCTATGTAGCGGTTCCTCATAAGCACAATTAAGTGTTCTGGAATTCCCATTCTTCACAATGTTATCCATAATTTGTTATGAATCACACAATCAAATGCTTTTACATAGTAAATAAAACACAAGTAAACACCTTTCTGGTATTCTCTGCTTTCAGCCAAAATTCGTCTGACATTAGCAATGATATCCCCTGTTCCGTGTCCTCTTCTGAATATGGTTTGAATTTCTGGAAGTTCCCTGTCAATGTACTGCTGCAACCTTTCTTGAATTATGTTCAGCAAATTTTACTTGTGTGTGATATTAATGATATTGTTCATTAACTTTTGTACTCTGTTATTCATAATTTGTTATAATCCACACAGTTGCTGGTCTTGCAAAACTCTATCACTTGATCTTCGTCATCATTTCTACCACCAAAGAGATTATTTTCCAACTACTGATCCTTCTTTGTTTCCACCTTTTGCATTCCAATCACCAGTAATTATCAGTGCATCCTGATTGCATGTTCAATCAATTTCATACTGCAGAAGTTGGCAAAAATCTTCAGTTTCTTCATCTTTGGCCTTAGTGGTTGGTGCGTAAATTTAACTAATCGTCATACTAACTGGTCTTCCTTGCAGGCGTATGGATATTATCCTACCACTGACAGTGTTGTGCTTCAGAATACATCTTGAAGTGGTCTTTTTGATAATGAATGCAACGTTATTCCTCTTCAAGTTGTCATTCCCAGCAAAGTAGACCATACGATTGTCTGACTCAAAATGGCGAATACCAGTTATTTCAGCTCATGAATGTCTAGGATATCGATCTTTATGCGTTCCATTTCATTTTTGACGATTTCCAATTTTCCCAGATTCATACTTCGTACATTGCACATTCTGAGTATTAATGGATATTTGCAGCTATTTCTTCTCATTTTAAGTCATGCCACATCAGCAAATGAAAGTTCTGAAAACTTAACACCATCCATCCACATCATTAATTTCAAATCTACTTTGAAGAGGCAGCTCTTCCCTAGTCGTGTTTTGAATGCCTTCCAACCTGAGGGGCTCATCTTCCAGCACTATATCAGACAACGTTCTACTGCTATTCCTAAGGATTTCACTGGCTAATTCTTTTCAGAAGTAGCCTGTGTGAGTGGTTTTGAAAAACAGAAATTTATTTTCTCACAGTTCTGGATGCTAGAAGTCCAAATCAGGGTATTGTCCATGTCAATTCCTACTGAGGGCTTTTTAGAGTGGAACTATTCCATGCTTCTCTCCTAGCTTCTAGTGGCTGTCAGCAATCCTTGGCTTACAGATGGAACCTCACATGCTGTCTTCCCCTGTGTGTGACTCTGTATGTCTGTCCTTCTCTTTTTTAAGATACCACTCAGAAGGGATTAGGATTACATTCACGCTACTCAAGTATGACTGTGGCCTATTTAACCGATAACATCTGCAAAGAAAAACTCTATTTCCCCAAATAAGGTCACATTCATAGGTATCAGGGTTAGGGCTTCAACATATCATTTTGGGGGAGAAACATCAATCCATAACAACTAAAAATAGGCTATGGTTCACAATAGCAAACGATGGAAACAACCTAGATGCCCATCAACAGATGAAAGGATAAACAAACTATGGTACATACACAAAATGGAGTATTATGCAACGATAAAGAACAAAGATGAATCTGTGAAAGCATCTCATAATATGGATCAAACTGGAGGACATTATGTTGAGTGAAATAAGTCAATCACAAAAGGACAAATATTGTATGAGACCTTTACTGTAAAAACTCATGTAAAAGTTTACATGCAAAAAGAAACAATTTTTGTTGGTTATCAGGGATGCAAGGGGTGGGGGTGGGGGGAACTAAACAGACAACAGGTAAGTGGTAACTTTGGTGAAGGGTAAGACGGTACACTATACTGGGGAAGCCAGCACAACTTGTATAAGGAAAGGTCATGGAAGCTACATAGACCATCCAAACTCCCTGAGGGACTGACTTGCTGGGCGGAGGGCTGTGGAGACCATGGTCTTGGAGAACATCTGGCTCAATTGGCATAACACAGTTTATAAAGACAATGTTCTACATTCTACCTTGGTGAGTAGCGTCTGGGTTCTTAAAAGCCTGTGAGCAGCCATCTAAGATATTCCACTGGTCTCACCCCTTTGGGGACAAAGGAGAATGAAGAAAACTAGATACAAGGGAAATATTAGTCCAAAGGACTAATGGACCACAGCTACCAAGGCCTCTACCAGACAGACTCCAGTACAGCTAGATGGTGCCTGGCTACCACCACTGACTGCTCTGACCGGGATCACAACAGAGGGTCCTGGACAGAGCTGCAGAAGGATGTAGAACAAAATTCTAACTCACAAAAATGATCAGATTTACTGGCCTGACAGACTGGAGAAACCCTGAGAGTATGGCCCCCAGACACCCTTTTAGCTTAGTGGTGAAGTCACTCCTGAGGTTCACCGTTCAGCTGGGAATTAGACAGCCCCATAAAACAAAATGAGACGAATGAGGTACAGGGACAAGGACTAGTTAAGGCAGGAGGGGACAGGAAAGCTGGGAACCCAACGTTGAGAAGGGACAGTGCTGACATATTGTGGGGTTGTTAACCATTGTCATACGGAAATATGTGTACTGTTTAATGAGAAACTATTTGTTCTGTAAACATTCATCTAGGGTACAGAAAAAAGAATTATCTATGTGAGATCAAACTGACAACAGCAACTCAAAAGGTTTGATGGGACGTCTAGGGGGCAGTGAGTTGAAAATAATGGTGATGGAATAATTTGGAAAAGGATAGTGAGAATAGCAGCACAACTGGAAGAATGTAATTGATGTCACTGAATTGTACATGTAAAAACTTTCCTGAAATGGTATAACTTTGGTTATGTATATTTTCACCAAAAAAAAAGTCCTCCAAGGTCGAGAAGGGAGAGAGTTGACATGTCGTGGGGTTGTTAAATGTCATAAAACAATATGTGTACTGACTGTGTAAAAAAATAATAAAAAATAAAAATAGGGTATGTTGGCATAATTGCCACTGGGCTTGTTCTCTTGTCATAAACAACTAGATAATTGTACAAAAATATATGAAAAAACAAGTTTTCAGTCATTAAAAAAAATGCAAAGGACTACAGTCTCATCACTTCTTTTAAAAAGTCTCCTGAATGTTCTAGCTAGTACAATAAGGTAAGGAAGCAAACGGGCATGCATATTAGAAAGGAAGAATAAAGCTCTCTCAGTTCACAGAAGACATGATCATGTAGATAGATAATTCTAAGGAACATATAAACATGCTACTAGAAATAATAAATCAATGTAGCAAGACCACAGTATACAAATTAGTAGAAAAATTTTATTTGTATATACTAACAACAAACAATTGAATATAGAAAATAAAACAATACTGTTTGTACTACTATTCAAACACATGAATACTTAGGGAAAATTTTCTTAAAGTATATATAAGACCTACACAGAAAAATATATCACGTTTGTTTATCAGAAAAAGAAATAGTGTTATGATTTAAATTTCCTCCAAAAGAATCTACAGATTAAACACAATCCCACTAAAAATCCCAGAGTTTTATTTGTACGAATTGACAAGCTGATTGCAAAAGTTATATGGTATTGCAAAAAAAAGAAACAATAATTTGAAATAGAAGAACAAATTTGGAGACTTGCACTACTTGATTTCAAGCCTTATTATAAAACTACATAATGAAGACAGTGTGGTACTAGCATAAGGATCGAACAGAATAGAGTCCAAAATAGACCCATGCATATATGGTCAACTGATTGTCAACAAAAGTACCAAGGTATTTCAATAGGGAAGGGATAGTCTTTTCAACAATCAGTGCTGGAACTAGTTTAAACACATGGGAAAAAACTAAACCATGACCTTTACCAAACACCATGCATAAAAATAACTAAATGGATCAAAAGCTAAAACCATAAAAACTTTTAAAAGCAAACATGGTAGAATATCTTGGTGACCTTGGGGGTACTCAAAGGCTTCTTATAAAGGACACAGAAAAAAAAAAAAAAACCAAAGAAAAGGTGATAAACTGGACTGTGTCATATTTAAAACATCTGTTCTCTGAAAAACACCATTAATAAAATGAAAGGAAAGTCACCTAACAGGAGAATATATCCACATGACATGCATGTATCAGACAAAGGAACTGTATTCAAAATATATAAAGAACTCTTACCACTGAATGATAAGAAACCACATAAAAAATAAACGGCCTATTGATACATGCAACAACACGGATGAATCTCAAATGCAATATGCTAAAAGAAAAAAGCTAGACTCAAAAGGTTACATACTCTATGATTCAAACTATATGACATCCTGAAAAAAAAAAGACAAAATTATAGTAACAGAAAATAGATCAGTGATTGATTGCCAGGAACTGTGGATAGGGGAGGGATGGATTACAAAGGGGCAGCATGAGGAGCTTTTTTGAGGTGATGGTACTGCTCTGAATCTTGATTACGGCAGTCATTACAAGACTGTATGCTTTCATCAAAACTCACAGAACGGAACACCAAAGATTCTGATTTTTACTGAATATAAATAAGGTTACTACAAGAAACTACAATGAGGTATCAATACATACACATTAAAATGATTAAAATTCAAAAAAAAAATGACAACAGCAAATGCAGGCAAGGATCAGGGGTAACGAAAACTTTTATACATTGGCAGAGCGTACAACGGTACAATCACGTTGGAAAAAAAATTTGGTAGTTTCCTGTAATGGTAAAATCAAACTTGTGACATAACCCAACAACTCCATTCCTTTTTATTCATCCAAGAAAAATGAAGTCATATGTCCATACAAATACTTGTTCACATATGTTCATAGTAGCTTTATTTATAACAGTCACAAACTGGAAACAACACAAATGTTCATCAATGGGTGAATGGAAAAACAAAGTGCAGTGTATTTCTACAACGGGAAACTACTCAACAAGAAAAAAAAAAAACTATTGAACTACTGATACACTCCACAGCATGGATGAATCAAGATAATTACGTTGAGTGAAAAAAGCCAGAACCAAAAAAATTGTACATACTGTATGATTCCATTTATATAAAACTACAGAAAATGAAACTAAAAGCAGGTTACACAGGATGTAGGGGTAGTGAGAGATGGGTTACAAAGGAAAATAAAAAACTTTTTTTTAAAATTTATTTTTAAATTTTTTTATTGTACTTTATTTAAAAAAAATTTTTTATTGTACTTTAGATGAAGGTTTACAGAGCAAACTGGTTTCTCATTAAACAATTAATATACGTATTGTTTTGAGACATTGGTTGCCAACCCCACAACATGTCAACACTCTCCCCTTCTCTACCTTGGGTTCCCCATTACCAGCTTTCCTGTCCCCTCTTGCCTTCTCATCTTTGCCCCTGAGCTGGTGTGCCCATTTAGTTTCATTTTGTTTTATGGGCCTGTCTAATCTTTGGCTGAAGGGTGAACCTCAGAAGCCACTTCAGTACTGACTTAAAAAGGTGTCTGGGGGCCGTACTCTTGGGGTTTCTCCAGTCTCTGTCAGATCAGTAAGTCTGTTTTTTTTTTTTTTTTTTTTTGAATTTTGTTCTACAATCTTCTCCAGCTCTGCCTCGGACCTTCTATTGTGATCCCTGTCAGAGCAGTCGGTGGTGGTAGCCGGGCGCCATCTAGTTGTGTTGGACTCAGTCCGGTGGAAGCTGTGGTACTTGTGGTCCATTAGTCCTTTGGACTAATCTTTCCCTTGTGTCTCTGGTGTTCTTCAGAGAATAAAAAACTTTTTGGAGTGATTGATATCTTCATTATCTTGACTGTCCCAACTCCTCAAAGGATACACTTTAATTATGTGCACTTTATTGTATGTCATTTATACCTCAAAGTTGCTTAAAAATTATACAGGCATATTTGAGCTCAATAAGAAAGAACTTCCCTTCTAACAACCAGAACAAAAGAATCTTAGGGTTGTAAGAAATCTCATGAGTATTGCTGACAAGGTAGTATCCAGCCTCTATTTCAACACTTTTAGAAATGGGGCACATTCCAAAGTATTTTTACTTCCAATATTAAATAGCCTAATTGTTAGAAAATATTGAGTTCCTGCAACTTGACCCATTGATTCTAGCTTTTGCCTTTTGGTGCTATCCAAATAAATAAATCTCCAGGGCTCCCAAATAAATCTACTCTCCCCTAAATTCAACATTTATTCAACAAATAACTACTGAGAGCCAACTATACAAGGAACCAGCCTATACACTGCGGTGAATACAAAGAAATATAAGACAAGGATCCTAGTTTCATGGATTTTCCAGTCTAGTGCATAAAAATAACTGTAAACTTCATTTCTTGTTTTTCTTCACTAGTGTCTCCTCTTCTGTGGTTTGTATAGCAAGAATGTTTCTTATTTGGCAACTGGGTAGAAGATAATAGGAAAGATGAGTACAATCTAGTATTTCTATTTTCTTCTTAGTAGTAACTGTATCTACTAAGATGAATAAAATCACAAAACCAATGTGGTATATTGGAGAAAGAACTGAAATAAGATTCTGGGAAAACAACTTACATCTCTGGCTCTGTAACTTCCTTTTACAATGATAGAATTGGTCTCTGTAGAGCAGTGGTTCTCAAACTTTTTGGTCTCAGGACACTTTCACACTCTTAAAAATTATTAAGGACCCCAAAGATCTTTTGTTTATGTGAGCTGTATCTAGCGATATGTACCATATACAAACTTAAAATTGAGTTAATACTTAAATATTTATTTATTCATTTAAAAGTAACAATGATAAACCCATTACATGTTAACATAATATATTTTTATGAAAAATAATTATGTTTTCCAAAACAAAACAAATAGTGAGAAGGTGGGATTGTTTTATTTATTTATTTATTTTTTGCAAATCTCGTTAATATCTGCCTTGATAGAGCTGGATTCTCATATCTGCTTCTACATTCAATCTATTGCAATATGTTGTTTTGGTTGAAATATATGAAGAAACTCTGACTTCACACAGTTATATAGTTGGGAAAGGGAGTTTTTAAATAACCTTTTCAGATAAGTGTATACATTCTTTATTACTACACCAAAACTTGACAAGTGGTAGATTCTTTAAGGTTATTTACAATGTGGAATCTGAAACTTAATATTAACTTTTTGTACTCTATTACATTAAAACCCATTAGTCTGTCTCACCCTTTGAATAGATTGTCTACCTATGTATAATTTTGTAACATTATGCATTAGTCATGTGGAAAATTTCAGTTTACTGAGTTATGCGGAACTTCCAAATGCTGATGCATTTTTATACAATGTCAAAAATCATATATATATTAATATATCCACCATTATCATTAGAAAAGTCTAAAATTTAGCAAGTTGTCAAGCTTACAGTGGTGGATTCAAGCTTTTTAACATTCTAATTTTCCTTTCCCTTGAAAGGCTCATTTTTTTTTCATTAGCAACAAATACTGTCAGTAGTTTTCCTTAAAGTGATAGTCTCACTTTGTTCAGTTTCAAGCAAATGCCTGCTAAACACTCAAGTCTGAATAACCAAATCTGTTTCAATTGTTCTTTCAAGTAGAAATGGTATTCCATGTAAACAGCAGCTCACAACATGAACAAATGTACAAGCGTTTTTCCTAGAGACAGCATACAGAAGTGATTTGTGTGTATTTCCCATTTTGTCACATAGAATATTAAAAAGATGTACTCAAGGGTAGAGATTTAATAAAATTAATGCTATATGGCAGACATTTTTAAGTAAAATTGGCTCCTCCCCCTCAAGAATGTGAAGAATACAGCAACTACTAGTACTATTTGGTACACTGCACCAGCAGTTTTACCTCCCATCAGTGCAAATGTCAACACAATGAAAAATGCAAGCAGACTTCATATTATTGTCATATTTTGACTTCATGGTCCCCCTGAAAGGATCTCAGGAACCCTAGGGGGTCCACAGACCACACTTTGAGAAACACTGATTTAAAGTATGCCTAATAGAGCCCTGGTGGCGTAGTAGTTAAGAGCTCGGCTGCTAACCAAAAGGTTGGCCGTTTGAATCCACCAGCTGCTCCTTGGAAATCCTATGGGGCAGTTCTACTCTGTCCTATGGGGTCACTATGAGTCGAAATCGGCTTGATGGCAACAGGCAGATTTTTTTAAAAAAAAATCTCATCAGTTCTAAAGCATCTACAGTTATGTAATTAGTCAACATCTTTAAACTGTAAAACTCTACAAAACATTAGTTTTCCTACATAATACATCTTATGTTTAACAAATACACCAAGTTCCCACAAATCTTAACTAATCTTGAGGATAAATTCATGCGATTGTAAAGTAGGAACTGTTTCTTCCTTCCTAAAAGATTTTACTCATATTTTCTACCCACTCCCAACTTTTTCAGGCAGTAATATGCTTCAGTGGGGAGAGGGGTAAGTCAAGTGGTCTAACTCTACCGTGATGGTCCTATTCCACTTGCCAATGTATTTGTATAAGCATACGCATATAACAAAATTCTAACCAATAAGATTTAAGAGGTTTTCCGGGGTGGAGGTGTGGGACTCCTTGGAAATAGTAACACAAAGAGACAGTTCACACTCTTCTACTGGACACTGTAGTGTCTGTATGTGATCCTTGGGACTGCAGTAGCCACTTGTGAGCATAAGGGGGCACTAGTCTGAGAGAACAGGCAGAGTATAGCAGAGCAGAAAGATAGAAACCAAAAAAAAAAACCCCAAACCCATTGCCACTGAGTCGATTCTAACTCATAGTGACCCTAAAGGTCAGGGTAGAACTGCCCCATAGTCTCCAAGGAGTGCCTGGTGGATTCGAACTGCCGACCTATTGGTTAGCAGCCACAGCACTTAACCACTACACCACCAGGGTTTCCAATGGTGTCATTACTTGGCTGAATTAATTAACCTCAGAGCCAACCTACCTCCAAACGTCTTGTTATGTGAGCTAAAAATTTTCTTTATTATTTCAGACAGTTGAATTAGTATTACCTACCATTTGCAACAGAAAACTCTCTATCTGATATAAACAGGCACTACTATGCCTATTTTCCACATACAGAAACATTTCACTACATCAATTAGATTGTGAGATTATGGACAGAGAAGGGCCTTTCTTCCTTTAGCAAGGTACTAGAGGCCTAGTAAATACAGACTACAGTAAACAATTTTTCACTAGTGTCCCACTCTTAAGGATACCACTTTTGGCCTCAAAGTTCCCAGTATCTACTTCAAGTACACCAGTAATATCACACATACTATAACGAGAAGTTTTAGAAGCAAACCAGTCAGTTCTAACAAATAAGAAGAATATTATTAGACTGAAATGTAAGATGATACAAATGCCGTAACAGAATTTCTTAAGAGTCCTACTTTATAATTCATTGTCAAAAAACCAATTCCATTAAACAGACTAGCACTTGCTCGTGTTGTTGTCGTTAGGTGCCATCAAGTTGGTTTTGACTCATAGAGACCCTATAGGACAGGGCAGAACTGCCCCAAAGGGTTTCCAAGGAGCGGCTAGTAGATTTGAACTGCCGAACCTTTTGGTTAACAGCTGAGCTCTTAACCACTACGCCACCAGGGCACTTGCTCATAATTGGTGCTTAAGTCTCTCCACAAGTTATTAAGTAAATGTAATGTTTATATCACAGTCAGTCATTTAAAAAAAAGCTAAAAATTAATTTAGCAAAAGCTTGATTCTTCTATAACATTCTCCTCTGGCTGTCTTTAATTAGCAAATAACAAGGGATTTAGGGTTCCCATTCAACAGGGTAACAGGTACCATCACAGACTACCCTTTTGGTTAAAGGCCAGCAGAAGCTGCAAAAGGAACAAAGGGCAACTGGATCTGGACAGATAATGAAGGTAAACAAACTCAAGCATTGATGCATAAAATGAGAATCTGGTTTCTTAACATGAAAGGAGCCTAGGTATCAGATATCACAGTAAAGAGGTCTCTCCAAAAAAACTCAAGAATTACTGCTTTTAAAAACAAATATGTATAATGAAGATTTAGCTAAGTAACTGGGTAGTAAATTTATAGTATATTCATTAGAAAGAACATATTTTCAAGAACTATTTCTGCTCCATGGTTGCTACTGTCAGAAGAGGATAAAATGATGGAATGATTATATTTAAAAAGAAAATCACTAGAGAATAAGACCAAATCAGCCAACCAACTGGCAAGCAATTGAGCATAAACTCCATACTCATTGTAGTAGAAAAAAAATTAAAACTGTCTCATAGGCACTCTTATACACTACTTAGAGGAGTATAATCTGTAAAACCATTCTGTAAAGTAATTCGGTAAGAGCAGATTCCTATCATTCAGAAGCTTAAAGTTCAGCTATTCAAATGCCACCTGGAAAAGCCATAAAGCATAACAGTTTGTGATTTTGCAGAGGAATACATTTGAATTACACAAGCCACAAAGCTAGCAAACAGGCAATAAATAGTTATTTAGATTCTGAGGAAAAATAGGGAGAAAGTAAAGTGGAAGAGGTACAAAATGGATGGGAACCTCTAACTTCATATGTACTTACAAGACTGATTTCCTAGAAGAGGAGATGGGTGTGGGGGACATTATCATCCTAAAGTGGAAAAAGTAGCAATTAAAGGGGGGAGGTTTTGGAGTATAACAAAGGGGGAGATGAAAGTAGGGGACACCACTAGGCAGACACAGTCATTTAAGTGTGAGGCTAATAGGCAGTTAGGGGCTGGTAGAGGAGGTGGGGAAAAAGGGAGAAGGGGTTCCTACTGTAGATGCGTTCACAAAACCTTCCTAGGAGAGGGAGGATATCAGTGGGTTTGCAGTATGTACGCCCTTTTTATAGAAGGAAGAAGTTAGCGTGGGAGGCATTCATGGAGGGTAGGCTGCACCTTCCATCCAGGGGAGAAATGTAGAGGGGTGCATGTTTCACAAAGTTAACATTTTGTATGAATGGCCTAGGCAGTTATAGTAAAGAGTTATAAAAACATGGGTGGGTGATGAGCCTATCTTTTGAATCAAGTCAAGTGACCAGCTGCAGGAAGGACTTAAGGAAAGGGATATGGGAATTATTCAATTTTTCAACAGATTATTTTTCTCTATTATCTGTCACGTATGAAATAGGGATTAAGGAAAATCTCATGAATGGGTTCTGGAGCCCGACAGCTTTGGTTCAAATATTGGACCAACTACTTATTAAATATGTAACCTTGGGCAAGTCGTTTAACCCCTGTGGGCCTCAGATTCTTTATAAATAAAAATGGACAGTATCTACCTTTTGATGCTGTTGTTCGTTGCTGTCCAGTCTAACCAAAAATATTACCTATCATAGTTTAACTTTTGATATAGCCTTTCTAAATGTTAGATGATATAATGGGGTGAATGTATTTCACATGTGCCAAGGACATGAATTTTGGGAGGGCCAAAGGGCAGAATGTTATGGATTGAATTGTGTCCCCAAAAATGTGTGTCAATTTGGCTAGGCCATGATTCCCAGTATTTTGTGGTTTTCCTCCATTTTGTGATCTGACGTAATTATCCTATGTGTTGTAAATCCTAACCTGTATAATGTTAATGAGGCAGGATTAGAGGCAGTTATGTTAATGAGGCACCACACATCTGTCAGTTTGTTGTACTGTGATGACTTGCGTGTTGCTGTGATGCTAGAAGCTATGCCACCGGTATTCAGAGACCAGCAGGGTCACTCGCAGTGGACAGGTTACAGCTGAGCTTCCAGACTAAGACAGACGAGGAAGAAGGACCCGGAAGTCTACTTCTGAAAAGAATTAGCCAGTGAAAACCTTTTTGAAGAGCTGTGGAACATTGTCTGACTTAGTGCCAGAAGATGAGCCCCTTAGGTTGGAAGGCACTCAGAAGACGACTGGGCAAGAGCTACCTCCTCAAGTAGAGTCGACCTTAATGACGTGGATGGAGTCAAGCTTTCGGAACCTTCACGGGCTGATGTGGCACAACTCAAAATGAGAATAAACAGCTGCAAACATCCATTAATAATTGGAACATAGAATGTAAGAAGTATGAATATAGGAAAATTGGAAGTTGTCAAAAATAAAATGGAACTCATGAAGATCGATATCCTAGGCATTACTGAGCTGAAATGGACTGGTATTGGCCATTCTGAATCAGACAATCATATGGTCTAAGATGCTGAAAATGATAAACTGAAAAGGAATGGCATCACATTCATAGTCCAAAAGAACATTTCAAGATCTATCCAGAAGTACAACACTGTCAGTGATAGGATAACATGCACATGGCTACAAGGAAGACCAGTTAACATGACCATTACTCAAATTTACGCACCAACCACTAAGGCCAAAGATGAGGAAAATGAAGATTTAACCAACTTCTGCAGTCTGAAATTGATCAAACATACAATCAAGATGCACTGATAATTACTGGTGATTGGAATGCAAAAGTTTGAACAAAGAAGAATCTGTAGTTGGAAAATATGGCTTTGGTGATAGAAAAGATGCCGGAGGTCACATGATAGAATTTTGCAAGAACAAAGACTTATTCATTGCAAACACCTTTTTCAACAACATAAATCATGACTATAAAAGTGGACCTCACTGGAAGGAAAACACAGGAATCAAATCAACCACATCTGTGGAAAGGGACAATGGAAAAGCTCAATATCATCAGTCAGAACAAGGCCAGGGGCTGACTGTGGAAAAGATCATCAACTGTTCATATACAAGTTGAAGCTAAAGAAAATTAAAACAAGTCCGTGAGAGCCAAAATATGACCTTGAGTATAACCCACCTCAATTTGGAGACCATCTCAAGAATAGATTTGACGCACTGAACACTAATGACCGAAGATCAGATGTGTTATGGAATGACACCATGGACATCGTACATGAAGAAAGTAAAAGGTCAATAAAAAGAAATAAAAGACCAAAATGGATGTCAGAAGAGACTCTAAAACTTGCTCTTGAATGTAGATAGCTAAAGTGAATGGAAGAAATGATGCAATAAAAGAACTGAACAGAAGATTTCAAAGGACGGCTAGAAAAGACAAAGTATTACAATGAAATGTACAAAGACCAGGAATTAGAAAACCAAAATGGAAGAACACGCTCAGCATTTCTCAAGCTGTGCTCAAGCATAACAACGATTGTGAGGATGGCGCAGGACTGGGCATTGTTTTGTTCTATTGTACATAGGGTCGCTATGAGTCGGAATTGACTCAACGGCACCTAACAACAAGTAATGGTGCCATGAACATAACTTATTTCATATTTTTAATTACTTTATTACTGCTGCATCCTTCATGAGGAATTAATGGCTTAAAGGCTAACACTATTTTTAATATTCTTAATACATGCAGTAGACACTGACATTTGTTGCTGTTAGGTACTGTGGAGTCAGTTCCAACTCATAGCGACCCTATGCACAACAGAACAAAACACTGTTAGTTCCTGCGCCATCCTCACACACATTGCTATGTTTGAGACGACTGTTGCAGCCACTGTGTCAATCCATCTTGTTGAGGTTCTTCCTCTTTTTCGCTGACCCTATACCTTACCAAGCATGATGTCCTTCTCCAGGGATTGGTCCCTCCTGATATCATGTCCAGAGTACGTGAGACGAAGTCTCGTCATCCTCCCTTCCGAGGAGCACTCTCACTGTACTTCTTCCAAGAAAAAATTGTTTGTTCTTCTGACAGTCAATGGTATATTCAATATTCTTCACCAACAACATAATTCAAACGCGTCAATTCTTCTTCGGTCTTCTTTATTCATTGTCCAGCTTTCACATGCATATGAGGCAAATGAAAACACCATGGCTTGCCTCAGGAGAACCTTAGTCTTCTTTGCTTTTCAATACTTTAAAGAGGTCTTTTGCAGCACATTTGCCCAATGTAATGCGTCGTTTGACTTCTTGACTGCTGCTTCCATGGTTGTTGACTGTGGATGCAAGTAAAATGAAATCCTTAAAAATTTCAATTTTTTCTCCATTTATCACAACGCTGCTTATTGGTCCAGTTGTGAGGTTTTTTGTTTTCTTTATGTTGAGGTGTAATCCAAACCGAAGGCTGTGGTCTTTGATCATCAGTAAGTGCTTCAAGTCCTCTTCACTTTCAGCTAGCAAGGTTGTGTCATCTGCATAACGCAGGTTGTTAATGAGTCTTTCTCCTATTCTGATGCCCTGGTCTTCTTCATATAGTCCAGTTTCTCAGATTATTTGCACAGCATTCAGATTGAATAAGTATAGTGAAAGGATACAACCCTGATGCACACCTTTCCTACTTCAAACCATGCAGTATTCTCTTGTTCTGTTTGAACGACTCCCTCTTGGTCTAAGTACAGGTTCCTCATGAGCACAATTAAGTGTTCTGGAATTTCTGTTCTTCGAAATGTTATCCATAATTTGTTATGATCCACACAGTCGAATGCCTTTGCATAGTCAATAAAACACAGGTAAATATCTTTCTGGTATTCTCTGCTTTCAGCCAGGATCCATCTGATATCAGCAATGATATCCCTGGTTCCACGTCCTCTTCTGAAACTGGCTTGAATTTCTGGCAGTTCCCTGTTGATTTACTGCTGCAATTGCTTTTCAATGATCTTCAGCAAAATATTACTTGGGTGTGATATTAATGATATTGTTCGATAATTTCTGCATTCTATTGGATCACCTTTCTTTGGAATGGGCACAAATATGGATCTCTTCCAGTCGGTTGGCCAGGTGGCTGTCTTCCAAATTTCTTGGCATAGATGAGTGATCACTTCCAGCGCTGCATCTGTTTGTTGAAATATCTCAGTTGATACTCCGTCAATTCCTGGAGCTTTTTTTTTCGCCAATGCCTTCAGCGCAGCTTGGACCTCCTCTTTAGTACCATCGGTTCTTGATCATATGCTACCTCCTCAAATGGCTGAAAGTCGATCAATTATTTTTGGTACAGTGTCTCTGTCTATTCCTTTCATCTCCTTCTGATGCTTCGTGCATCATTTAATATTTGCCCATAGAATCCTTCAATATTGCAACTCGAGGCTTGAATTTTTTCTTCAGTTCTTTCAGCTTGAGAAATGCTGAGCATGTTCTTCCCTTTTGGTTTTCTATCTCCAGGTCTTTCCACTTTTCACTGTAATACTTTACTTTGTCTTCTTGAGCCGCCCTTTGAAATCTTTATGCTGTTTTACTTCATTATTTCTTCCTTTCGCTTTAGCTACTCTACGTTTAAGAGCAACTTTTAGATTCTCTTCTGACATCCATTTTGGCTTTTCTTTCTTTCCTGTCTTTTTAATGACTTCTTGCTTTCTTCATATGTATCATGTCCTTGATGTCATTCCACAACTCATCTGGTCTTTGTTCATTAGCGTTCAATGTGTCTCTGAATTCGGGTGGGATATACTCAAGTTCATACTTTGGCTCTTGTGGACTTGTTCTAATTTTCTTCAGCTTCAACTTGAACTTGCAAATGAGCAATTGATGGTCTGTTACACAGTCGGTCCCTGGCCTTGTTCTGACTGATGATATTGAGCTATTCCATCGTCTCTTTCCACAGATGTAGTCAATTTGATTCCTGTGTATTCCACCTGGCGAGGTCCACGTATACAGTTGCCTTTTATATGTTGTTGAAAAAAGGTATTTGCAGTGAAGAAGTCGTTGGTCTTGTAAAATTCTATCATGCGATCTCCGGAGTCATTTCTATCACCAAGACCATATTTTCCAACTACCAATCTTTCCTTGTTTCCAACTTTCACACTCCAATCGCCATTAATTATCAATGCATCTTGACTGCACATTGGATCAATTTCAGACTGCAAAAATTGGTAAAAAAAAGTCTTCAATTTCTTCATCTTTGGCTTTAGTAGTTGCTGAGTAAACTTGAATACTAGCAAATTTGAGTAAAATAATTATTTTAATAAAATAATTTAAAATATGAAATAAGAAATTTCATGGCAACATGACTTATAATTGCTAAAAAAAAGGCTGAAAATTTTAAATATATTCTAAAAAACTGAACAGGTAAATACATTGTAGTATGTATAAATACAAATTATATGCAATCATTTAAAAACAATGTTTCAGTACACCAATGTTCATTACAGCACTATACGCAATAGCTAAAATGTGGAAACAACCTAAATGTACATCAACAGATGAATGGATAAACAAATGGGAGTCCCTGAGTGGCATAAAGAGTTAAGTGGTCAGCTACTAATCAAAAGGTTGGCAATACGAACCTAGCAAGGGGTGCCTCAGAAGAAAAGCCAGGTGATCTGCTTCCAACAGGCCACAACCACGAAAACCCTATGGAGTGCAGTTCTACTCTGACACACATCAGGTTGCCATGAGTCACAATCTACTCCACAGCAACTGGAACTGGAGTATATACATAGAATGGAGCATTACTCTGTCATAAAGAGAAATGAAGTTCTGATACATGCTACAACGTGGATGAACCTTGAAAACATTATGCTAAGTGAAATGTCAGTCACAGAAGGACAAATACTGTATGATCCCATTTATATGAAATATGCAAATGTATAGAGACCAAAGTTTATTAATGGTTACTGAGAGTGGAAGGGAGTAAAGGGAGAGTCATTGCTTAGGGGGCCTGAGTTTCTGTTAATGGTGGTAGAATAATTTGGAAAAGGATAGTGGTAATGGTTCCACATGGTTGTATCCTGAACAAATAATCCAAGAAGCAGGACTTCATGAAGAAAAATCGCAGCATAAGGATTGGAGGAAGATTCATTGACAACCTGCGATATGCAGATGACACAACCTTGCTTGTCAAAAATGAAGACAATTTGAAGTACTTACTGATGAAGGTCAAAGACTACAGCCTTCAGCATGAGTTATGACTGAGTGTGAAGAAAGCAAAAATCCTCCGAATGGACCAGTAAAACAGCATCATAATAAATGGAGAAAAAACTAAAGTTGTCAGGCATCTAAGACACAACAATTGTTCTCTTCCCATCTGGAGTGAAGAAGAGCAAAGAAAATCAAAGACTAAAGGAAACAATTAGTCCACAGGACTAATGGACCACATGAACCACGGCCTCCACTAGCCTGAGACCAGAAGAACTAGATGGTGCCTGGCTACCACTATCGACTGCTCTGACTAGGACCAAAATAGTAGGTCACAGACAGAGTGGGATAAAAATTTAAAACAAAATTCAAACACATAAATTAGCCAGACTTACTGGTCTGATAGAGACTGGTGGAACTCCCGAGACTATGCTCATTAGCCACCCTTCAAACTTGGAACTGAAATCACTCGTGGAGATCACATTACAGCCATACAATAGACAGGTATAAAATGAACAATAACACCAGTGAGGAATGTACACCTCAGAACAATCAACTATAGGAGACCTAAAGGACAGCATTTGCCCAGAAGCAAAGTTCAGAGGGAAGGTAGGGGCAGGAAAGCTGGACAAATGGACTCAGGGAACTCAGGGAGGAAGTGGGGAGAGTGTTGACACATTCAGGGATTTGCAACCAATGTCACAAAACAAGCTGTGTATAAATTGTTGAATGGCAAACAAATTTGCTCTGTAAACTTTCTCCTAAACAACAATACAACGTTCAAAAAAAATTGAAGTTGTCAACGATTTAATTCTACTTGGATCAATAATCAACGTCCATGGTAGCAGCAGTCAAGAAATCAAACGATGTATTGCATCGGGCAAATCCGCTGCAAAAGACCTCTTTAAAGTTTTAAAAAGCAAAGATATCACTTTGATAACTAAGGTATGCCTGACCCAAGCCATGGTCTTTTCAATCAGCTTATATGCACGTGAAAGCCGGACAATGAAAAATGAAGACAGAGGCATTGATTCATTAGAACTGTGGTGGAAGAAGAAGACTGAATACACCATGGACTGCCAGAAGAATGAACAAATCAGTCTTGGAAGAAATAAAACAAGAATGCTCCTCAGAAGTGAGGATGGTGAGATTCCGGCTTGCTTACTTTGGACGCTTCATCAGGAAACATCAATAGCTAGAAAAAGACATGATGTCTGGTAAAGTAGAAGGTCAGTGAAAACAAGGGAAACCCTCAATGAGATGGACTGACACAACAAATCACAACAATGGAGTCAAACATATCAAAGATCATGAAGATGGCACAGGACCAGGCAACATTTGTTTCTATTATACATAAGGTCTCCATGAGTCAGAGCCAACTTGAAGGCAATTAACAACAACAATGGTTGCACAACACGATAAACGTAATCAATGTCACTGAACTGAACATGTAAAAGTTGTTGAATTGGTAAATGTTTTGTTATACATATTTTACCACAATTAAAAAATAATGTTTTAAAACTAAAAATTTTAGTAACATCGAAAAATGCTTGATAAGTGAAAAAGATATAAAAGTGTATATAGAATGACCTCAACTTGTTTTTCCTTATTTTAACCAACTTATTTATTTTTTTTAAAGAAAAAAGATTAGCTTCAAGGAGGAAAATCATCAGAACAATAATAGAGGTTATTTCTGTATTATTGGTAGAATTGTGGGCAGATTTTTATTTTCTTCTTTATACTTTTCTATAAGTCTCAATTTTCCAAAATTGAGCATACATTACTCTTGTTATCAGATAAAAACAACATGTAAGTTGGTTGACCGAATGAACAAATATACAGTTCTTGCCTTCAAAGAGTTTATAATCTAATAGGGCGACCAGATAAAACCCATGAAACAAAATTCTTTCTTTTAAATTTTACTGTTTTTTAGATGAAAGTTTACAGTGCAAATTAGTTTGTTATTCAAGAATTTATACACAAACTGTTTTGTGACACTGGTTGCAATCCCCACAATGTGTCAGCACTCTCCCTCTTTCCTTTTACACCTGGGTTCCCCATGTCCATTTGTCCAGGTTTCCTGTCCCTTCCTGCCTTCCAGTCTTTGCTTTTGGGAAACAAAATTCTTTTAAGACCAAATACATTTAGATACTAGACTGGGAAAGGCTAAATATTACAAGTGTTCAAAGAAGAGTACAATCAGCAATTGATAAGACAGTAAGGGAAAGTTTCACAAGAGGACTATCTATTTTCATGAGCAGGCAAACTCCACGAAGGCAGGGATCTCGTCTGTCTTATTCAGTTTTATCCATATTGTCCAGCACAAAATGATTTGTGGACAGTACACATCCATGAGGGTGGAATTAGAATAATATAAAAACAATTCTTGATTACTTAAAGATTGCTCAATAAATACCCGTTGGATAAATGTAAACATTATGCTGGAATTGAGCAAAGACTTACATCCGTAGGATTCTAATCAAGATGGAGAGTCTGAAATATGTATGCAGTGCTAAAGTGATTGTAGGAAAGCTTACCTAGACTAGAATGGAGGCAGGATGTTGTAAAATGTAATGAAAAATAAGGTTGGATAAAGGGAAATATCATGATAGGCCTTGAAAACCAGGCAGAGAATTTGAGAGTTAATGCAGTAAGAAATGGAAAATCAGCAAATAGTTTTTAACAACAAGAATGAAATCTAAAATTTATTGAGCATTTACAATGTGTCAAGTGCTATCCTAAATGCTTTACACAACTTTCCTCAATGTATTCTCAAAATAATCTTGTGAGACAGGTAGTATTGCCCTTCTTCTGCTAATGAGGAAACTAAGGCTCAGAGGTTACTACTTTGCTGAAGCTCACACATCTACGACTCAGATTCCAAGAAGGTCAGGGAGAACTTCAGTGAGATGGACTGACACAATAAACCACAAAAATGGAGTCAAACATACCAACGATTATGAAGATGGCACAGGACCAGGCAGTATTTCATTCTGTTAGATGTAAGGTCGCCATGAGTTGGAGCCAACTCAAAGGCAACTGACAAAAACAACAAAGACTCTATACAGGAACTCTACAAAGATCACAAAACATCTCTGAGCAGAAAGACCAGAAAATGGTGAGATCTCATTACATCAAAGAGATATGTTTATCCTGTGGTGTTGGACTAAAATCAGTGGTAGCAGTATGAATTCATGATTTTTAATATATAGAGACTGTAAGAAATATATATAGATGTGGATATGTATCTGTATATGTACACACACATTTCCTAGTTGTCTGCTGAGAGGTTCTAGAAGCAATGGCATCCCACTAGCAATGAACACATCTAGCACCTAGATCTTGGTTTCTAATTATGATTCTCCAATAAGGAGAATCAGGGTTCCTTGGAGAAGTAGCTTATTCAAGGGTTGAGGCAGGGAAAGTATAAAATGAGCCTGGACCATTTTATGTTGCCAGAAAGTAAAGGAGTGCTCAAATAATGATGGGGACATACTGAAAGGACACAGGAGCCAACTTGAAGGGGTTCATGTTGTCCAAATTGGGAACAATTTGAGCAAAATAAAATTAGTAACAATAGTATAATTAATTATAACCCATAGAATAAATCAAATATTTATAAATCCATACAGATATAAACAACTGAATAAATGAATAAACATGGAAGAAGAGAAAGCTATTAGTTACAGTAGAATTCATTTAATACATGTGGAAAAATGTTGAAAACTGAAAATCACCATTTGGCAATTGTCACAGTAATAATTATTCATGCAATAATTATCAATGGATGCTAAAATTAAGGGACAAAAGTATGATGAGAAAGAAGATATTTACAGTCTCACAGTATTTTCCCATATAGTCTTACAAGATCTGTTCACTTTGTGAGCAGGGAAATAACAGTGACTTTATAGGGAATAAACCTGGCAGACACCACCTTAACCAAGTTATCAAGGTTAATCATCCATGGTAAAGAATCTCATGGGTTGCATATACAAACATCAAAAGCCAAAAAAAAAAAAAAAAAACAGGAAAAAAGTATACACTCTTAACATAGTCACAAAGAAAGATACGTATATAAATATATGCACCAGACTAAAGGTATATAAGTAGTTGAATCAATAGGATTGGATATGATGGGTAGGTAAGTTGGTAAAAACAACAAAATCAAAATTAAACCCTATAATTATCTCAAGCAAAGTGTGCCACCACACACACATACCCTGTTTTTTCACAATAGACAAGTTGCTGAAAAGTTAGGCGCACTTAAAACTACTATGGAAATGAACCAATTAAAGCACTCAAAAGGCAAATATTTCTTCAAAATAAATTATCTACCCCAGATTACAATTGTTTTAGAAATATAACTTCTTATATATTGTAATTCCTTAAAACCATACGAAATGCAATAAGCAACTGCATTTTGATGGTTTTAAAATTTATCTCTCTGTACACAGACATATAGAAATCAAATTCTGATCTTTTGGTTCTAAGCCAAAAGCTTTTTCAATTATATCATGCTGCTTCTCCTAACATCAGCAGGAAGAGATGTAATCCCCATTATCATTTCCATTTCACCTCCTGTGTAAACAAAAAAAAAGTAGCAGAAATTCCAACACTCTGAACAGCAAATAAATCTCTATAGACTTCATACAAAGGAGTCAAGGGCAAAGACAGTGGGTCATGGGCAAAGAATCTGAAGTTGAACTGCCAAGATTCATTTTTTCCGCTCCACATCTTACTACCTATGTGATTTTGGCAAGTTGTTAACCTCTAAGACCTGCAGGTTCCTCATCTGTGAAAATGAGGACAATAATGATATATACCTAATAGGATTGTTGTGAAGATTAAATATGATAATGTATATTACCATATTAGCACAGTGCCTGGCACATAGTAAACACTCAAAAATGTAAGCTATAAGGATAATGATCATGACAATAATGACAAATTCTTCCTATAGACCAGTATACTTCATAGAGGAAAAATCATTCCAGGGCCACAAACCACACTCCTATCCTTGATAGGTTCTTGGCACTAGTTACAAAGGGAGATACCAAAAAAAAAAAAAAAAAAACAAAAAACCATTGCTGTCGAGTCAATTTCGACTCATAGTGACCCTGTAAGACAGAGTAGAACTACCCCATGGGGTTTCCAAAGCTGTAATCCTTATGGAAAAAGACTGCCACATCTTTCTCCCAAGGAGTAGCTGGTGGGTTTGAAATGGTGATCATCTTCCAGTTAGCAGCCGAATGCTTTAACCACTGCGCCACCAGGGCTCTTACAAAGGGAGATAGAACAGTTAAATTAGAGGCATCTATACACTCTGCTGTACATATACACACACAACTTACTAATATTTGTATAGCAGAAGGAGCATAATTTTACATACCATATCCATAAATTTAAGGTCATATCATACTGATAGTGACTCAACACAGGTATAACTACCTTTACATAAAAACATGTTATTTCCATGACTAGAAATGACATCTCCAACCTAAAGCTGCCTTTTTTTTTTTTTTACTGCTAACCTTTCAGCAGAAAGGTTAACCTAATAAATACTCTACCTAAAGTCAAAATCTTCCATGTTTGTGATATCCCAATAATTTAGCACGGCTTCAGAGATAAAGAAATCACTGTTTAAGCTGTGCAATATTAAAGCAATTTAAGTAGCAACGCTCTTCCTGATACAAAAGCCCCAATACTAGACTATTTCAGTCAACAACCAGTCCTACTACCAGCCAGTTTTACTTTGGAGGTCACCAATATCCCCAGCACTAGTATGGACAGCAGAGACCATTCATATTTTTTAGATGATTAAAACATTCATCTGACTAGGATACTGATGTATGAAGCAAGAAAAACAAACCCCTTGTTTTATTAGAGGCATAATATCTTAATGATAGGGAAGTGAGATGTAGAATGTTCTCTAAAAATTATATAGGAGGGAAAAAAATGTATGGTGTCTTCTGTAATTTTCTCATGAAAACTCACCATCACCATTTTAAAAGTCCAAGAAAATAAGCTTGTTCCCAAGTTTTGTCAATCATAAAAATAAATCTCACGTTTAATATAAACCGATTTAATATAAATTGATATACCGTGTTGCTATACATACCTGTATAATTGGTATCTGGTGTACATTTATTAATAGCAATGTCAGAGAGAAAAAAAATTGAGAAATATTTGTCAAACATCCACAAAATCTTTGCTCCTGGGTCAAATGCCATAAACAGTAAGCACCAAAAAGATAATTTTAAAATTAACAATTTTCAACAGCATAATTGTAGCTGTATCCCAGGGTATGTAGCCCTATTAAGTGGCTAAATCTTACCCCATTAAAAGCAATTTTAAATCATTCATCCGCTTTGATGGAGGCAAATTATGGCATGCATAGTTAAAAATATTTGATATGTGTTTTTCAGCAGATTGCCATCATAATTACATTGTACTTAGAGTAATATGAAAATTAGTTTTTTACACCCTAAGTACACACTTCCTGAAGATAGAAGGAAGATAGCGAACCTAGATAGCTAACTTAAAAGAAAGCGGACCCAGATAAAGTGTAGCATAGCAGCTGCATATGAAGAATTTTTAGTCACTCAACCATGTGAAGCCCTAAACCATGATCTCATATTAAAGTGTTTTTAAAACCACATACTCTGATCAGTCAAATATAACACTTAAATCAATTGTCACACGCTTATTCTTTAGAGGCTAAGGGAAATTAAGGACGATGGGCATCAAGCTGGAGAACATTTTCTCTGACAAAGTCATTCATTCCTTTACATCTGCCTCTCATCCCCAGAAGGATAGTGGGTGGGACTACTCAGATACCTTCTAGGAGATATATTAGGGTTTTAATCCTTCTTTTCTAAAACTGAGCAGAACTCTGCTCTGTAATTTCACATGTAAGTCTTCCCCCACACTCCTTTAAAGTAGAGCAAGCATTCTCCTTTGAAAAGAGGTCTTTCCCTTTAAATAGGTGATGGACAAATTCTCGATTTGTTCAAGTGCCTTGGTGAGTTAAAAAAAAAAAAAAAAACTAAAACAAAAACAAGAGAACAAAACAAAAACAGAGACCTTAAAAAAAAAATAAAGACGCAGAAGACCTGAAGCCTGAGGCCATTCATCTATACACCTCACCCTTGTTACCTCAGCATTTCTAACAAGGATGTCAAAAGGGGGTACAGTCTCTACAGCGGCTTTACTGACCTGAGGTGGGGGAGTTTCATGTTGCTTAAGGAAAGGGCCTAAGGGGAAGAACTTCGGGGCGCTAGACACTTTGATGGAAGCTGGATTTTAAAGAGCCACAATATGAAAAGTTTAAAAGCGACAACGTTTAAAAAGTGTGTGGGTTGCGTACAAGTCGTGAAAAAGTTAGCCGCCAGGCAGGGAAACACCCGAGTGTGGAGGGTGAGGAGGAAAAGTTTTAAATACTCACCAGAGCTTAGTGAACAATTAACAAGCGTCTCCCCTCCCTGGCTCTACTCTTGCCCCCAAAGCAGCTAGCTGCAGGGAAGCAAGCAGCCCTATTTTTAAACACTTAAAGCTCTCCCTTGGACTTCAGAAGGCTTGAGTTACCGGCGTTGTAAATAATGTTTCTTTCTAAACAAGTGAAAGCAAATATGAATTCCCTAGCCAAGACCCAGGAGGAAGGAAGGTAAAACGACAAAAAAAGTGGTTTCAGCGTGAGGTGATGGGGCGGGGGATGAGGCGGATAGAAGGAAGGACTTACCGCAGCCTCTGCAGGCTGCCCCCAAAGACTCAGGGCCAGTAAGAACAAGCCGGCAGCCAGGCTGATTCGACGCAGTTTCATTCTTCTCCCGCTTCCGCAGCTCCTTCAGCACCCACAAGAAATCCTCGGCTGGCTCTGACCAACTGACATAATCTTGAGGGTTTATTGGAAGAGATCTAGACCCAGGAGGGACAGTGAAGGTGTCCCAATTGTGCTGGTCCTTTTGGGTGAGGAGAAAGCAGCTCTTTAAGAAGTGAGGAAAAAAAAATTAAAAAGAAGCTGTTCTCCCCTCCCCCCTCCCCTCCCCAAAGCCGGTCCCTCGGGAGCGCTTTTCCCTTCTGTCCAGACTTGCAAACTTTTTCCCTCACTCAAGTCCGACAGATCTACTTTCCTTCCTCTATTCCCCTGCACCGCCCCCCTCCCCACCAGCACAGGGGAATTTGAGTATCCCTCCGCCACGGCTTGAGACTGCACCAGCAACCTGCGAGGGAGTGACGCTCAGTTGTTCGAGGGAGGGAAACTTCCCGATCAGTTGACTGAGCACCATGAATCCAACCAGGAAGCTTTTCTATTCGCTTACTTTCACCTACCGTTGATACTACTCTTCCCTACCCAGGCCCACTCTCATTGGTGTGAGCACCAAAGCCGATACAATAGACCTGAGCTGGGACTATTTCTTTTAGCGGATGGATCTCAGAAGTCGGCGCGTTTTATTGTTCATCATTAGAAACAAATTTTAGTCGCTGCTCACTCGGCTGATGGTGTTGTTTGCCTTCCAACTGCTTGCAGGACAGGGAGTTTCTACATCCTAGCAGAAGATGTGAAAATATTAGGAAAATATGTGTATGTATAATTAAATATTTGCTTATAGCTGAACTAAGATATTGCACATATGCATAGTATATGTGTGTACGATATGAGTGTTATATACATATGAAATTTGGGAGGGTTCAGTAGATGTTAGTATTTATCATATACTTGAATATTATCTTAATACATTCATATATTTTTATGAAACTACATTGAATGCCATAACTAATATTTACTTCCTATATTGAGCTTACATGAACGGTATTGACCCTCCTTGTAGTTGTGTTTCAAAGGGATTTAGAGCAGGGAGTTAAATAACTTCAGGGCGATTTTCCTTTAATTAACACAGATACCTAGTTGGAAATATTTATATGGAGTTAATGGCAGTTGAATTGATGCCTCCAAAATAAAGTAGATTGAACGTTACTTTGGTAACTCTGATATGTGAATTTTTAAAAGTACCAGCAGGCCCAGAAAATACGTGGTCTCTTCAGAGAATCTTTCAGGAATTTTCTGAAGGATTCTTCAGAATTTACCCCTTTGGAGTCTTTCATATCAGAACATTTCTGTTCTCTCAGACCCTAGAATTTATCCTCTAAGAGTCTTTCATATCATAGAGATCCCATGTGACAGAGTGGAACTGCCCCATAGGTGTTAATAGAAAATCAGTTGACTCCGTAGCACCTAACAACAACAGACTCAGAAGTCCCTGGGTGGTGCAAATGGTTAAACCCACTCTGCTGGTAACCAGAATGTTGGCAGTTGAGTCTTGCGATCTTCTTCTGAAAAATCAGCCATTCAAAACCCTATGCGGCACAGTTCTACTCTGACAGACATGGGGTTACCACGAGTCAGAATAGCCTCCAAGGCGACTGGTTTAGTAGTCTTTCAAGGCTTTGGACCTATTTCATGGGGTCCCTCTATCCTTAGGTCCTACTCAGCTTAGAGTAGATTTACAACTCCAGAACCACCACCACCCGCCACCAGCCCACTCTCTCCACCCCTGCTTCCACAGCTCAGTTACAATTTGAATGAGGGTTGTGTATTTGGGCATGTATGCAAGGTCACTTTTGGGACCATCTGTCTATGTAGGAGTTGTATGCTTAAGCCTATATATGTGTAACACACACTTAAGGAAGTGTATGGTGTGTTAATACGTAGGTGTAGTGTATAGGTCTCTACGGCCTGTGCGTGAAGCTGCGGATATACGTGGGGCTGTTATGTGTAGTAGCCAAGGTCGGTGAAAGTGGGAAAGACAACCGGCTGCCCAAGGTAGGGGGGATGATTGACAGCAGACGGCCCCGCCCCCTTCCCCTCCATTCCTTCCTTTCAGTGCATGAACTATCTCCTGAGTACGGCAAGTTGTAACGGGCACCGCTGAGCGTGTTTCACTTTGGGACACTTCTTATCTAGAAGCTGAGTTTAGTTTCTTCTGAAGCGGGCCATTTCGCCCCCCTACGCCGTCCTCCTGAGTAAGGAGGCAGTCGCGAAGCATCAGCTGAGCCCAGATGAGCCCGGGCTGCGGAGCCGCTTAGCAGTCTCCCGGGACCCAGCTCCGGAGCAGCCGCAAGCATGCATGCTGGGTGAGCTGTTGCTCCCCGGAGCTTTCCTCCTCTTTTCCTACTTCGGGCTACTTTACCGGGCCGAGACTATACTTGTACTTATGCTTCTGCAGAGAAAGTGGGAGCAATTAGCAATAAGGGCTCGGGGGAGGGAGTTACTGGCAGATGAAGGACCCCGGAGCCTGGGGAGCCCATGTTACTCACCCTCCCTCCCGTTTCAGGTTGTGGCTGCTCCTGGTTGCGTTGTGCCTGACTGAGGAACTGGCACTAGCGGTGAGTCCCTTCTCCCGACCGCTTTCCCACCTCCTTTGACCTCCCCCTTCTTCTACCCCTTGTGTTTGTGTTAGAGGGTTACCGAGGGTTGCACCACGACAGAGTTCCCACCACTCTGGTTTCTAATTGGAGTTAATGGGGTTCTTGGAAAGGAATAGCACAGTGTCAGGCTAATATCTTTGGGATCCAGGCATTTTCCTGTCCAAAAATTTCATAATGGGCCGGGAAAATAAAAATAGAAGACATAAGATGCACAACTGTCCGAACCTCTTCCCAAACAATTCACATGATTAGCATCTGATGCCTTCCTCTGCATCAATCACCAGGGCAGAAGAAACGTAATTTTCGCTGGTCTACAAGAACAGAATTGACACATAAGTTTGAGAGTGGGAGGCGTGCGCAAGGAGTGGGACCTGAAAGTGCTATGGACATTATGGGAGTTAAACTTAAGTATTTGCTTTGTGAGTCCTTTGGCAGTGCCAGGTGACAACATCTGGATTCCTTAACTACCGGAACTGAACTGATACCACCAGATGATGTTCACTTTCTCCCTGATGTTTTCTTTTATTGGTTTTCTGTGTTATCAGAAAGTTAAAAGTTTAAGGGGTTAGCGCAGAAAAACAGACTTTCAAAAAGTTAACATTTCAGAGGCTGTTTAAATATCATTCATCAAATCAGCTAGGGACTGCAGGCAAAGGAATTTGTGCCGACATCTGGTCAAGAAAGGTTTAATTAAGACCTCCCATTGAATTACTAGGAAAATATACCAAAGGTAGAATAACCTGAATAAGCAGAGATGCTGCAGTTTTCCAGTCTCACTAGCTACTTATGCTGGCAGAAATAAAGTTAACTGTTGAGTTCAAACACGAAGTTGTTAAACTATTGAGTAGTGTTTCTCTGCTCTATTAAAAAGAACTCTTACTATAATAGCAAAAGTCATTCACTATGTAGATAACAAATGAATATATATTCCAAATATTTACCTTGTGCGTTTAGATATTTTTAACTGACTGACTCCATTTTTAAATACTTTAAATATTTTAAAATACTATTTATAGAGCCAACTTAGTTCAACACAATAAAATTACCTAATAACGTTTATGAAAAAAAATGGATTACTTTAACCTGGCATATGATGTCTTTAAGAAAATACCAGAATGAAGTGAAATGATTTCTCCTATGAAAAGTGGAGAATGCCAGGAACCTTGAATTCTAATATCTTGTGACCCCTTAACGCAGAACATCAGCTCTTGTATAGGTAATCTAGACTTTGTAAGCAGAAAATATTGATCTCGGGCTCACACACTTCCCTTCTATTCCTCCATTATAAAACTGTAGTTGTGTTTTACCTTGAGGCTCAATTCTACATTTATTGGAAATGCCAGATTTTGACTGGTTAACAATTTGTCTGGAAATCCTGCTACTTGTGAAAGAGTCATGCTTGGGCCGACTACCCTCCAGCAAAACCCTTACTTTCAGACTCTGGCTGATCTTGTTCAATGTACTTTTGGGAAAAGCACTAACAGATCATGCCAGATAGCTAGCTATTTCTAAAACACTGTTATCCCATCACTTAATAATCAAGCCACTGGAGGATGATTCCTCCAATTCTTGGAAGTATTTAATTGTGTCTCCCAATTAAAGCACTGCTTTGGTGTGTGAGTTTTAGGCTCTGTCTCTTTTTTTTATAATGTCTCCTGCTGTATCAATGTGATTGACCCTGGTAAGGCTATGATAATCCTCAAGATACACTGATAATACCTTATTTTCTGCCTTATTTAAGTCCACAGCTTTTTCATCTGTTTTTTACTTCTGCATAGTATCTTTGATGGTGTAAGACTCTTTTATTTCAAAAATGGCAAAGAGAAAAAGGATTAGAGGAGGAGGAGAATCACTGGATAAGTTCTCAGAAGATGACTTTTCTGAGGGAAAGTTTTTTGCTTGTGCACTCTTTGCAATAGATTCTCATCTATGTTGGCCGGTTCTCATCTTCTACTCACAATTACAGTTTATCCTCTGGGTTTGTAGTATCTTTCACTTTTCAGGTGGCTTTAGACATTTGAATTCTCTGTACCTTATTTGTCTAATATTAATGAAAAATAGCATGTGGAGCAGAACTCAAATCACGTAAAAAGACTGGACTTAATGGTTTGACTGAGACTGGAGGAACCCTCGAAGCTATGGCCCCCAAACGCTGTTAACCCAGAACTAAAAGCATTCCCGAAGCCTACTCTTCAGACAAAGATTAGACTGGACTATATAACATAAAATAATACTCATGAAGAGTGTGCTTCTTAGTTCAAGCAGATACACGAGACCAAATGGGTGGCTCCTGTCCGGAGGCAGGATGAGAAGGCAGGAAGGGACAGGAGCTGGTTGGATGGACACGGGAAACCTGAGGTGGAAAGGGGGAGTGTGTGGTAACATTGTAGGGATTGCAACTAGTGTCACATAGCAATATGTACATAAATTTTTGTATGAGAAATTAACTTGAGCTGTAAACTTTCACCTGAAGCACAATTTTAAAAAAAGGGAAGAAAAATAGCTGTTATCAGTAGATTGACAGGAACTACATTGTGCCTCATTTATGAAAGAGTCACTTCACTGTGAAAGTTAAATCACCAATAATGGAATATTGGTGAGCATTTAAAGATAGGACCATTTAGGTGCTTTTGAATTATTTGTCAGAGTTTATAAAGCAATTCTATATAAAGGAATGGAAAGCTAAATGTTAAAACCCAGGATTAAAGAATGATTTTCCATTAAATTCCTTTTAAAGGAATGATAATCTTCATTCAGGTAAAGTATTTGCAGAATTTATCTGAATAAGATAGAGCCTAGGATTTCAGAATATCTGTAATCATCTTTGGTTATTAAGTACCTAACTACCTAAAGTGCTCTGCCCGGCTAGGCACAGCACATAACAGCTTATTTAGACATAGCGCCTAACTCTAGGAGTTTAAACTCTCAGACAATGGTGGTCATTATGTTGCTTTAAAAATAGGGTATTTAATGATAAATAATTATCTGTATGTACCTGCAGCATCTTAGAGAAAAGACTAGGAAGATCCAAATCTAATCATAGGCCAATATGTCTAGGAGATGAAATATGTCTCAAAGTAGTCAGAGTCCTTATGTTTTCTTCCCACTTTGCCCCCATCCAGATCTGCTTTCAGGAAAGGCTCTAATACAGTCAGTCAAGCATAATTAAGAGTTAAAAGCCTGGTGGGAGAGTTATTTGGATGAAGAGGGGTGGGAGGGGATAAAAGATGTCTCTTGTCTCTTCTGAAGAGATCATAGATAAAATGTCTTTAGCCATATTCAAATTAAGTTCTTAAATAAATACAAAATATTACCTTTAAAGTTGTAACTTGCCTAACTTGCTCTCCTCCACTGTGATTTTCACAGTTATAAAAGTTTTGCAGTCATCGAAGTATGAACAGAGTGTTACAGGAGTTAAGAGATGGAGAAAAATCTCTTACTCTAAATATCAACAGGAGTATTTGCCTTGTTTGAGGCTGTGTCTCTGTGAATTCTTAAAGTAATCTTCTGCTTTGCCTGCTGGGAAATATCCCATGTCAGCTAGCTATAGTTATAGTACTATATATATTATATATGTGTGTGTGTACACAGAATATATATCTTGGGATGACTGAGAATACTAATACAGATGTATAAGTATATCATCAAATGAATTGTCAGATGACTACATAAATGAATAGTACAAGGATGATAATATATTTATATTATTGACCAGTCAAATAAAAGTATATTTTAAGACAAGACCTGCTGCCGTTGAGTCAATTCCGACCCACAGCGATCTGGTAGGACAGAGTAGAACTGCCCCATAGAGTTTCCAAGGCTGTAATCTTTACGGAAGCAGACTGCCACATCTTTCACCCATGGAGCAGCTGGTGGGTTCAAACCATCGACTTTTCCGTTAGCAGCTGAGTGCTTAACCATTGCGCCACCAGATCTCCTTATTTTAAGACAAGAAAAGAGGGGAAAATGGGTGAGGGAGTAAAGATGTAAGGAATACCATGGAAATTTGTAATGTAGACTTTGCAGACTAGGGGGAGACAGGCAACTACTCTGATTATGTAGGAAATACTTGTAATAAATAACTCATAAATACCTCTTATGAGATATTTAAAGAGTTAGAAATAGCATCTTTGGTAGGCTGAAGTGGAAGAAACACCCAGACATGCTGTTTTTTGGATGAAAATTCTGAGTTGAGAGTGCATAAGAAATGAAGAGGTTTTCATAGCTGATTCTGAGCCAAGAAAAGGGAGCTAGATAGGGTATGGGGTACAAAGAGAGGTAGAGTGGTTTGTTTCTATGTGCCTCTTTGGCTGCATACATAATGGTAATTGTAATATTTCTGTGTCACCTATCAGCTGCACTGAAAAACCTGAGCAGAACCAGGTCATAATCATGTACACAGATTAATTTCAGTTAAAATGCAAAAGTCAGATCTGCTTAACCAGGGGTTCTTAATCTAGGGTCCATGGATAGAATTCAGACACTCTGTGAACTTGGATAAGAAAAATCTCTAACTGAAATTTAACATCTTCGATTAAGAATCTAGGCCACAAACCACAGTGATATTAGTAGTACTAAAGCACTTGGCTGCTAACCAAAAGGTCGGCGATTCAAAACCACCAGCAGCTCGGTGGGAGAAAGATGTGGCAGTCTGCTTCAATAAAGATTTACAGCCTTGGAAACCCCATGGGGCAGTTCTACTCTGTCATATAGGGTAACTATGAGTCAGAATCGACTCGACAGTAGTGAGTTTTGGTTTCTGAGGTCACAAATTTAAATCTCAGATCATTTCATATAATAATACAGTTTTATATATCTAAAAATATCATTTACATTCATCATTCAAAATTACGGTAGTCATTAGACCCGCTACTAGTTATTATTTAATGTGCTACTAAAGGAGCAGAAATATTACCATATAACACATTTGTTTTATCATATATTTTGATGATTATATTTCACAATAATTGGTTTCCATTGTAATCCCATGTATTTTCCTTTATACATTTAAAAATATTATTCTGAAAAGAAGTCCATAGGCTTCACCAGAATGCCAAAGTAGTCCGTGGCATTAAAAAGGGTTAAGAATTACTAGCTGAGAATGAAGAAAACTAAAGATACAAGGGAAAAATTAGTTCAAAGGACTAATGGACCACAACTACCGTGACCTCCACCAGACTGAGTCCAGCACAACTAGATGATGCCCGGCTACCACCACTGACTGCTCTGACAGGGAACACAATAGAGGGTCTTGGATAGAGCTGGAGAAAAATGTAGAACAAAATTCTGACTCATAAAAAAAGACCAGACTTACTGGCGTGACAGAGACTAGAGAAACCGCGAGAGGATGGCCCCTGGACACCCTTTTAGCTCAGTAATGAAGTCACTCCTGAAGTTCACCCTTCAGCCAAAGATTAGAAAGGCCCATAAAACAAAACGAGACTAAAAGGGCACACCAGCCCAGGGGCAAGGATGAGAAGGCAGGAGGGGACAGGAAAGCTGGTAATAGGGAACCCAAGGTCAAGAAGGGGAGAGTGTTAACACGTCATAGGGTTCGTAACCAGTGTTACGAAACAATGTGTGTACTAGCTGTTTAATGAGAAGCTAGTTTGTTCTATAAACTTTCATCTAATGTACAATTTAAAAAAAAGATACAACCTAAAAAAAAAGAATCTTTAGCTTATGTCACTTTATAAGGCTTTTCAGGCCTTAGAGTATTTATAATGACTATGAATGCCAACAATCTTTTAGATTTTAAGTATAGTATGGAGTCTCCAATAAATATGGCCCGATATTCTATAGGCTCATGGTCAAACCGAATCACAGGAGCAAAGTATGCTGTTACTTTAATTAACTCATTAATATAAAAATGAAGCAAATAGATTAACTTTACTTACCAAATATGTATTGGTTTTTACTGTGTAAATGACAGTACATTATATGCACATATGGAAAGAACATATGAGGGAAGCACGATGTTGTATTAAACTATCAAGTCTTTTTGAGCTGACAGAATATCCCAGTGAGGGAGATCATAGGGCTGTAACTTGTTTTAAAGTCTAACTAAATGTAAATAGAAGACCTGGTAAGCATGCCCAAGGGAAAATAATGATGGAAAAATTAACTAGGAGCAATTATCCACTCTCTTACCATCTTTAATCTATAGGGTTTCTTCCTTTCCTCTATAAACATATTGAAGTCTTCCCCACTATAAAAATAATACCAAACAAAAAAGCCTTGTCTTCATCTTCCTCTGTAACTCTAACCCCCGCAATCATATTACCACCAAATTTCTGGTCACTGTCTACTCTTCAGAGGAGCTTTGGTGGGGCACAGTGGTTAAGTGCTCGGCCGCTAATTAGCTGTTTGGACCCACCAGCCACTTCACAGGAGAAAGATGTGGCAGTCTGCTTCTGTAAAGATTTACAGCCTTGGAAATCCTATGGAGCAGTTCTACTCTGTCCTGTAGGATTGCTGTGAGTCAGAATTGACTCGGCAACAGGTTTGGTTTTTGTTTTGTTTTTTTGGTCTACTCTTTAACCACCATTTTACCCTTCAGCCTATTATAGTATACACTGAGTCTACTTCACTAAAACTGCCACTCAGGTTACTAATGGCCACCGAACTGCCAAGCCCAGTGGTTTATTTTCAGTCATCATTCTATCGGACTTCCCTATACTATAGTATTTTGCATTGTCCAGTCATTCTGAAACCTCCTTTCCCCTTTAACTTCCAGGATGCTATGCCTCATTGGCTCTACCTACTATTATCTGATCTTTTTATTTTATTCATTCAACAAATATTTATTGAACACTTACTGTATTCCAAGCAATATGTATGGTAGGCTTTAGTGATATGGTAATGAAGAAGTCAGGCATGATCTTTATCATCATGGAGCTTATCATTTCATCACTCCCTGGACCTAAATTGTGATCTTTCTCAGCATTTTTTTTCCTGACCTCTTCTTACTTGTGGTTTTAACTAACCCCTCCTATACATTGATGACTATCAAATTTATATCTCCAGTCCAGAGATGTCTTTTGAGCTCCAAATCTATATTTCCAATTGTCTACTAAGCTCTTGCACTTGTATTTCAAAGAGTTGATATATACAAGATACTTAAAAGAGTGTTTGGAACTTAGTATAAGCACTTAATCAGTGCCAGCTATTATTATTGCCACAAATACAGCATATTCAAAGCTGAGCCTATTTTCTAGTCCTTCACGTGATGCTCTAATGTGCTGTGATCTTTGATCATTTATTTTTGTTAAATATCTTCACCATCCACTCAGTTTCAAGCAAGAAACTATATAGAGTCAGCCACCGATTCTCTTTATCTCTGTCCTCACCAAGTTCCATTCGTTTTACCTAAACTCTGTAGAAGGTGGCCTTTCCATTCATATTCTGTTGGTTCCAAAGCTCATCATCATATACCAATAGCCTCCTAACTGGTTTTTCTACCTCTTGACTCCATTCTGATCTCTACAGTGTCACTAGAGTTATTTTACTAGCAACAAATTCAGTTATGTTATCTCCTGCTTTAAGACCTTTGTTGGTTTCCTGTCTCCTCCAAGATGAAATACTTCTTGGCTTGGCATATTTAACGCCCTTTATTATCTGGCCTCAACCTACCTTTCCAGCCTAATGTCTGTGTATTTCTTCCTGCCATCCCTCTTTCCCAAACTCACAGTGTGCAGTACACTCCATTTAAACTGAACTTTTTCTCACCATTCCCAAATCACTTATGTTCTTTCACAATTCTTTGCTTTTGCATATACTGTCCCCTCTGTTTTGAATATCCTTCTCCATCACTTCCACCTTTAATACCCAATCGTTAATACCCAGATCAAATGTCATTTCCTGTATAAAACAGTCCTAGACCTCTGCAGGAAGAATTCATTCTTCCTTACCTGTGCTTCCAAGGCTCTTTGGGCCTCTTTGCTAGCACTTACCAATTGGTGATGATATCACTATGCTTATATGTCTGTGTTGCCCTCTTTGACCTTGTCCACACATAAGTGTCCCCTACTTCTTTCTCTCTCTCTCTTTTTTTTTAAATAATTAATTGAGGTGAAATTCACATAACATAAAATTAACCATTTTAAAGTGGAAAATTCAGGGCATTTAGTACATTAACAATGTCGTGTAACCGCCACCTCTATCTAGTTCCAAAACATTTCCATCACTCCAAAGTAAAATCCCTTGTCCATTAAGCAGTTTCTTCCACTGCTTTGTCCCCCTAGCCTCTGGTAACTACCCATCTGCATTTTGTCTCTGGATTTATCTGTTCTGGATATTTCATATAAATGGAATCATACAATATGTGACTTTTTGTGCCTGGCTTCTTTCATTTAGCATAATGTTTTCGAGGTTCATCCATGTTGTAGCATGTATCAGCACTTTATTTCTTTTTATGGCTGAATAATATTTCATTTTATATATATGTATGGAGCCCTAGTGGCACAGTGGTTAAGAACTTGGCTGCTAACCAGAAAGTTCCAATCCACCAGCCGCTCCTTGGAAGCCCTAAGAGGCAGTTCTACTCTGTCCTGTAGGGTCGCTGTGAGTCGGAATTGACTCGACAGCAATGGGTTTTCTGTACATACATGTTTTATATACATATACATACACACACACACACACCACAATTTGTTTATCCACTCATCGGTTGATGGACATTTGGGCTGTTTCTAACTTTTCTTTTTTTTTTAAATTGATGTAATTAAATGAAGTTTACATTTCAAGTTAGTCTCCCATACAGAATTTTTTTTAATATACATTGTTATGAGACCCCAATGGCTCACCCCATTCTGCGACAGCACACTCCTCCCCTCCACCCCTGATTCCCCAAGAACATTCAACCAGCTCCTAACTCTCTCTGCCTTCCCCTCTAACCTCTGGACAGAAGCCGCCCCTTTGGTCTCTTATACCTACTTGTCTAAGAGGCACATTCTTCACGAGTATCACTTTATGTCCCACAGTCCAGTCCAATCCCTGTCTGAAGAGTTGGCCTCAGAAATTGTTTTAGTTCTGGGGTGACGGAGATACCAGGGGCCATGCTTTCCGGGGTACCTCCAGTCTTAGATCATTAAGTCTGCTCTTCTTACTAGTATTTGAGTTCTGCATCCCATCGTTCTACTGCTCCATCAGGGACCCTCTGTTGTGTTCCCTGTCAGGACGTTCATTGGTGGTAGCTGGGCACCATCTAGTTCTTCTGGTCTCAGGCTGATGAAATCTCTGGTTTATGTGGCCCATTCTGTCTCTTGGGCCAGTACTTTC
>NW_004444004.1:2087499-2089486 GCF_000243295.1 Trichechus manatus latirostris | reverse complement strand
GCCTAATATGTGTTCTGTTCTGGAGAATGATCCATGTGCGTTGGAAAACAAAGTATACTTGGCTGCTGTTGGGTGCAGAGTTCGGTATATGTCTATGAGATCGAGTTGGTTGATTGTAGCATTTAGCTCTTCTGTGTCTTTGTTGAGCTTCTTTCTGGATGTTCTGTTCTTCACCAAAAGTGGCATGTTGAAGTCTCCTACTACTGTTGTGGAGCTGTCTATCTCTCTCTTCAGAGCTGTTAGAGTTTGTTTTATGTATTTTGGAGCGCTGTTGTTGGGTTCGTAAATATTTATTATAGTTATGTCCTCCTGGTGTATTGACCCTTTAATCATTACATAGTGCCCTTCCTTATCTTTTGTGGTGGATTTTACCTTAAAGTCTATTTCGTCAGAGATCGATATTGCCACTCCTGCTCTTTTTTGACTGTTGTTTGCTTGATATGTTTTTTTCCATCCTTTGAGTTTTAGCCCGTTTGTGTCTTTAAGTCTAAGGTGTGTCTCTTGTAGGCAGCATATAGATGGATCATGCTTTTTTATCCAATCTGCCACTCTCCGTCTCTTTATTGGTGCATTAAGTCCATTTACATTTAGTGTAATTATTGATAGGTATTAGTTTAGTGCTGTCATCCTGATATCTCTTTTTGTGTGTTGTTCACAGTTTCTTTGTTCTCCTCAATTTTCTGTGCTGAGTCGTTTTTCTTTATGTATTTTTTTTTTATCTTTCTCTTTGTTGTAGATTTTGTGTTTGCTGGGTCTTTATGTTTTTACTTTTTTATTTTGATTTGTAGGATTGTTAGATTCCTTTGTGGTTACCTTAATTTTTGCCCCTAATTTCCTAAGTTGATACCAGTCTTTTATTACTTTAAATCGGCTTAACTTCCCCTCCACATAGAAAATCAATGTCTCGATTTTTTAAGTCCCTCTTTTTTTGTTTTAATATTTTCCTCTTTTTTTTCTTTACGTATTGATATATGTTTTCCTATTATCAGTGTTTTAGCTTTGATGTAATTTCAATTTCCGTATCTGAGTCAATTTCTGGTTGCTCTATCCTGTGTTCTAGTCTTGTGTTGTTAGCTAGTGTTATTATCTAACCGTAGGACTCCCTTTATTATTTCTTGTAATTTTGGTTTGGTTTTTGCAAATTCCCTGAACTTCTGTTTATCTGGAAATGCCCTCATTTCGCCATCATATTTGAGAGACAGTTTTGCTGGATATATGTATAACTCTTGGCTGACAGTTACTTTCCTTCAAGGCTTTAAATATGTCATCCCATTGCCTTCTAGCCTGCATCGTTTCTGCTGAGTAGTCTGAGCTTATTCTAATTGACTCTCCTTTGTAGTTGACTTTTCTTTTATCCCTAGCCATTCTTAAAATTCTCTCTTTATCTTTGGTTTTGGTAAGTTTGATTATAATATGTCTTGGTGACTTTCTTTTGGGATCTACCTTATGGATCTACCTTATGTGGGGTTCGATGAGCATCTTGGATAGATACCGTCTCATCTTTCATGATATCAGGGAAGTTTTCTATCAACAAATCTTCAAAAATTTTCTCTGTATTTTCTGTTCTCCCCCCCCCATTCTCGTACTCTAATCACTTGTAAGTTATTTCTCTTGATAGAGTTCCACATGACTCTTAGAGTTTCTTCATTCTTTTTAATTCTTTTATCTGATTTTTACTCAAGTAAGTTGGCATGAAGAGCTTTATCTTCAATGTCACAAATTCTAACTTCTACCGCCTCAATTCTGCTCCTATGACTTTCTATTGAGTTGTCTAATTCTGAAATTTTATTGTTAATCTTCTGACTTTCTGATTGCTGTCTCTCTATGGATTCTTGCAGCCTATTAAATTTGACATTATGTTCTTGAATAACTTTTTTAAGTTCTGCTACTGCTGTGTCTGTATGTTGCCTGACTGTTTCTGCGTTCTGTCAAATTTCCTTTCTTATTTCTAGAAGCGTTCTGTATATTAATCTTTTGTATTCTGTCT
>NW_004444004.1:2061503-2086930 GCF_000243295.1 Trichechus manatus latirostris | reverse complement strand
GAAGCAGGTGACTAGGCACTTTAGGAACTATCACCAGTCCTCAAGACCCTGCTGCAGATCGATAAAAGTGCCTAGTTGAGGGGCAGGGCTGTTTCGAGGATCACAAATCTGCCCGTTCACAGCTGAAGCGGTTGAAGTTAAACTTCAGATGTTTGCCCTGTTGTACTGTGGTAGTGAGGGCTAACACTGTTGAGATGGGTCCCCACAAGTCTATACAGGGGTGTATGGCACTCAGAGTCTGCAGACCCCTGATTTCTACGGCCAGCAAAGGAGTTGTGCCGACCCTGTGTTCCTGGCCTAGGGGAGCCAGCAGCTTATTTGTTCCCTCTCCAAGGCCAGGAGAATGGGTCAGGGTGCCTTTTGAGATCTATTTCCGGCCCAGTGGACTCCAGTGCAGAGCGGGGAGGGAGGTGGTAAAAGGAAGAGAGGTTTTTCCCAAATCTAGTGGAGAGCGCGGAGGTAGGAGGTAAAAGTGAGAGAGGTTTTTCCCAAATCCAGTGCAGAGCGCAGAGGTAGGAGGTAAAGGGGAGGGAGGTTTTTCCCCAATGGGCTTTTTTGTTTTTAACTTGCCACAAAAGGGTGTGCGCATGTACTTATCCTAGCCTCTTCGGAGCTGCTCTTCACTGGTTCGGAGTGTCCAAGCAGAATCTCTGCTGCCGGGTCTCTCTCAATGTGGAAACTGCTTCTCGAGCACGCGCACAGCACAGCTGTTTGCCTGCTTCACCGAGGCTCAGCGTGGCTGTGTCTCTGCCGTGTCGCCACCGCAGCTCTAGCGCTCCTCACCTCTTCCAAACGGTATTCCTCTCCGGTATGACTCAGATGGATTTCTTAACCTTGCCTTGTTCAGGGCTGCCAGATATTCACATAGAATCAAATCACTTGTTTTTCCAGGTCTTTGTTGTAAGAGGGATATAGGAAGCGTCTAACTAGTCCACCATGTTGACCACGCCTCCTTTTTCTAACTTTTAGCTATTGTGAATAATGTTATTATGAACATGCACGTATATGTACTTGTTTGAATAACTGTTTTCAATTCTTTGGGTATATACCTAGGAGTGGAATTGAAGGGTCATATGCACAGTGGTTAAGTGCTTGGCTGCTAACCGAAAGATCGGTGGGAGAAAGATGTGGCAGTCTGCTTCTGTAAACATTACAGCCTAGGAAGCCTATGGGGCAGTTCTACTCTGTCCTATAGGGTTTCTGTGAGTTGGAATAGACTCAGAGGCAACGGGTTTATGGTAATTCTATGTTTAACTTTTTGAGGAACCAGCAAACTTTTCCACAGCAGCTGAAACATTTTTGCATTCCTACCAGCAATGTATGAGGGTTTTAATTTCTCCACATTCTCACCAACACATTATTTTCCATGGTTTTTTTTATAGCTATCCTAGTGGGTGGTGGTTTTTGATTTGTGTTTCCCTCATGACTAATGATGTTGGGGATCTTTTCATGTGTTTGTTGGCCATTTGTCTGTCTTCTATGGAGAAATGTCTATTCAAGTTCTTTGCCAATTTTTCAGTTTGGTTGTTTGTCTTATTGTTGTTGAGTTTTTATGTATTCTGGATACTAGATCCTTATCTGATATATGACTTGCAAATATTTTTTCCCATTTTGTAGGTTGCCTTTTCACTTTCTCCCTATTTCTTTTGATGTTAAGGGAAAATTAAAAATCGTTTCCCAATTTTGACAACTGATATATGACAGGATGAAGGACAAGAAGATGTCAGAGATGACTCTCATTTGTAGATTATATGCCTGGAAGAATGGTCATGTTTCTCAGTTGTCCCCCCATCTCTTTTTCCCACTTCCACCACTATAATAATAATATGTATTTTCTAGTGCTTTAAGTTTACAAAGCACTTTCTGTATATTATTTTATTAGTTACTCAAGACAACCCTGAGAAATATATAAGGCAAATATTCTCATTCCAGTCAGAATAACTGATTTATCCAAGGTCACAAATCCAGTAAATGGCACATCTTGGGTTAAAACCCACTATACTGTGCTGCCTCCCTAAATCAGGCCTTTTATTATCTCTTAACCTGGACTCCTACAACAGTCCTGACTGTTCTCATGGTTTCAGTCTTCCCCTGCTCCCCCACCCCCTTTCCTATCATTCATCTTCTCTGCAAGCAAAAGGCTTATTCTAAAACACAAGTATGATCTTGCCACTCTGACATTCATGAAAGCTCCCCATTGCCATCGTCATTAGGCCCTGCCTACCCATCCAACCCCATCTTCTGTTATTGTCCTCATGTACCTGATGTTTAGATGACAGTTATACATTTGATGTTGGCTCAGCATGCCATGCATACTCACTCCTCTTGCTTTTCTCTCTTTTCTATCCTCTGCCTTCTTACTATCTCTGCAGATGGATAGCTTAGTCTTCCCTCAAGCCCCAGTTTAGTGAATATCCCTTCTTTTTGTCCTTCTGTCTCTACCTTTTACTTCTTTCCTTCCTTCAGTGAATATTTATTGAGTGCCTAAAATGTTCCGGGTACTGTGATCACCCCTGTTGTGGGAAGACCATGGTAAGTACCAATGTGGCTGGAACATGGAGAGGCTGGAGTGGAGGGAGGTAGTCAAAGCATTGTGTGAGATAAGGCTGAAGAAAAGACTAGACTTGCCCTGCACTCTTATTTGCTCCCTGACTCTTCAGAGCATTTGCCTAATACCTGTGCTATGGCATATTTCACTATGTAGAATGTAATTGTCCTTATAGTAATTGCTGGAGTGGCCACTTACTCTGTATCTAGCACTGTGATAAACCCTTTATCAGTGGCATCACTAGGGTTGGTGTCACCCAGTGTGATAACTCATGCTGGGTCCCCCACCCCGCCCGGGGGGCTGGGGCTGACAAAATCCTTCCTGTGGGTGGAGCAGCCCAGCCCCACGCCACCCTGGTCAAGGCCCAGCTACCTGCTGCAGGGTGGCCCTGCCACCTGGCATCTCCCCGGAGCTCCTCCCCTGTCCCATAAAGGAGACTTTCCTCTCCGACCAGTGGCGGGTGCTTTGGCCCGGCTGCCAGCACCTTGACTGGTGGGTGACAGTGGGAGGGGTCTGATGAGTTACCACATTGGGTAACAAAAACCCTAGTCGCTGGTGGGTGAGGGGGAGTGGGGTGATGAGTTACCGCACTGGTTGATGAGTAACACCAACCCCAGTGATGCCACTGCCTTGCTGGCCCCTCCACCGGTGGTGGCCTGCCCTCTGCTGCCTTCTTGGACCCTGGGTTATTTTGGTGTCACCCCTTCTGACAGTGTCAGGGGGTGCAGTCTGCACCCCCCTCCCCAGTAACGCCACTGCCCTTCATATATGGAGAACTCATGTGCCATGGCTGCAAATTCCACTTGTGCAACACATATCTGCCTCTTCCAGGTTTAAAATTTATGTAAGCTATGAGGTATATGTCTATTCTCAAGCTCTTTTTGGATTCCATGTTTAAGTTTGGAGATCCATTTCCTGACTTTTTTTTCCTTGTACTGTATTTCTTTAGGGAGTATAGTGTGGTAATAAAAAGAGCTCCAAATGTGGGGACAGATATTCCTAGGTTCAAATACAGACTCTACCACTAACTATGGCCTTAGGACAAATCATTATTGTTATTATTATTGTTCTCCTGTCAGTCTTTGTGATTGCCTCTACTAGAAGAGAGTGGTGAGCCAATTTTCGGGGCAGTTTAGAGAAAATTGAGCCCTGGTGGAGCAGTGATTAAGATCTCAGCTGCTAACCAAAAGGTTGGCAGTTCGAATCCACCAGCCACTCCTTGGAAACCCTATGGGGCAGTTCTGCTCTGTCTTATAGGGTCGCTGTGAGTCGGAATCCACTTGATGGCATCGAGTTTTTGGATTTTTAGAGAAAATTGCTTAATTACTTGTTGAGTGTGTTTCTCAAGCTTCGTAGGGGAGAAAAAGAGAATTATTATTATATTTGTTCCAGTTATCTCAAAGCTATGCCTACCTCTCCTGCCCTACCTTTGTGACCTCCTGTAGAGACTTGGCTCCAAACTATAGATTATGCCTGCAGGCACCTCCCCAGGAATCTTCAAAGTCCCAGTTCCCCCTTTGTCTAACAAATATATGGCTAGTTTGCCATTATCTTTCAATCTGGTTTGCTTGTATTGAGGGGGAGTTGGTACTTGGGATTCAGTGGAAATTTCCCATAAAGCGCTCTACAACATTTACCTCAGAAAAACCAGTCTTTCTCAGAAATGTCTGGGACCTTTGTCTGTGAGGCTGAATTGGTCCTGTTGGAGACAAATTTTCTATTGTAAAGGGAATGAAAATTAAGTGATAGTTTTCCTTGTTCTGTAAAGTTTTGCGTGACCATTTTTCCTTACCCAGAGGGAAGAGGGTTGGGGGAAAAAGTCTAGAATACCTAGGATCTCTCATCTCGAAATTCTGTTTGTGAGTGTTGAAGATTGTAAGATTTATATGACTTTGCCTTTGAGATATGAATAAGATACATAAATACCTTCTAACACCTAGCAAGCAACTAGATAGACATCCAGAGCATGCTCACAGATACTGATGTTAATGCTGACATTGATAAGTGTGACGAAGAAGAAAAAAAAGAGAGCATTTTTCAAAATTTATAACAGCAGACCCTTTTTTCCCCAAACAAAATCTCATATGGAACTCCAATGTAAAAATCAGATCAAAATCAGTATTTTTCTAATATAAACTTGTTTTAAAGTCAAAGTTTTTAACATTTAATTATTTGTAAAGCCAATAAGAATGAAGAGATGGAAAAGAACATAAAAATCTGAAATTGAAGGATGGCTATAGATGACAGTTGCAGTCTTAGTCTCCAGTTTATTTCTGTTGTATTTTGGTTACACTGTTGGGAAAATCCTAATTTACCCGAATCACACACAAAACTCTCCCCTCCCAGACACACACACAGACTCACACACACAGTTAACTTTGCAGCACACATTAACACAGTCAATGGTGGTTTCCAATTTGTTACATGTTTTGGTGTGTAACCCCATTTGAGTTCATGCTGTTTTATTACAGTTTTAAAATAATTTAAAATATATTTTTAATGAAATTAAAATCAGATGTTGTGGAACTATTGAAATACCTCCACAATTTTAAAACACGAATTATATAATAATACGGTGTTCCACTTCACAGGAAAGAATGAATTACTGCTATTGAAGGTGAAAGAAGGAAGAAGCTGGATTGTAGTGAGGGAAGACTTCACAGAAGTAGTAGAATTTGTGCTGGGCCTTGAAGGAATAGTAGAAAATGGGTGATAAATGTGGATACTATGTATTATATATTTTCCAGGACATCACTGATTTGAAATCTTCTCTAGGTCTCCGTAAATATACTTGTATTTGTCAGGACAGATGACTCATCTGATTTTTAAAGTTGTGATCCTACTAAGTATTGGGGAAACAGATTAGATATCATGAACAAAAACATGAGTTGAGGTATCAGGGTGCTGCCAGCCCATACAGCATTTTTGAGGAAATGAGAAAAAGGCACCTTTCCTCTGGGGAGGACACAGCACACTCCTTGGTGAACAGCAAGCAGGCTTGATTTCAGCCCCCAGCTGTCGCCTCAATTAAGTTTTCTTTTTCAGTGAACCCTCTAAACAACCATCACCTCAACCCTATTGTTATTAGGTGCCATCAAGTCGATTTTCAACTCATGTTAACCTCATGTGACAGAGTAGAACTGCTCCATAGAGTTATCTAGGCTGTAATCCTATGGAAGCAATCACCAGGTCTTTCTCCCACTGAGCTGCTGGGTGAGTTTGAACCACCTCCCTTTCCATTAGCAGCCAAGTGCTTAACCATTGTGCCACCAGGGCTCCTGTCTATAGCCCTACTGGTCATCAAAACCCATCTCCTTCATTTCTTTTGGCACCTTAACTGATATTACCTACTTCATAGAGTCATTGAGAGGCTTAAATGAAATAATACGTATAACATCCTGACACCCAGTGTCATTAAATCTTACTTGCTATGGTGTAGTGGTTAAGTGCTATGGCTGCTAACCAAAAGTTCAGTAGTTCGAATCCACCAGGCACTCCTTGGAAACTCTATGGGGGCGGTTCTACCCTGTCCTGTAGGGTCGCTGTGAGTCGGAATTGACTCGACGGCAAGGGGTTTGGTTTTTTTGGGTTTATTATTGTTGTTAAGGAGCCCTGGTGACACAATGGTTAAATGCTCAGCTATTAACCAAAAGGTTGGCAGTTCGAGCCCACCCAGTGGCACAGGAGAAAGACCTGGTGATCTGCTTCCATAAAAATTAGAGCCAAGAAAACCCTATGAGGCGTTTCTTCTCTGTCACATAGGGTCACTATGAGTCGGAATTGACTTGGAGGCACTCAACAACAGCATTATTGTTGTTAATGTGGTTATTGTGGAGCCCTGGTGGTGCAGTGGTTAAACGTTTGGCTGCTAACCAAAAGGTCAGCAGTTCAAATCCACCAGCCGCTCCTTGGAAACTCTATTGGGCAGTTCTACTCTGTGCTATAGGGTCGCTATGTGTCAGAATAGACTCGACGGCAGTGGGTTTGGTTTTTTGGTTTGGTGATTATTGTTAGGAACTTAACACCAGTCAATTTATTCTCTTCTATTGGAGCCACATTTCTCCATTTTAACTAATCAATTTCCCAATCCAGTTCTCACCCACCAAGTCATTTAACTTTTTGCCCTTATAAATTATCTGTTTTTGCTGTTTGTACAAGTGTCCTTCCCACTTAGGAGGGCAAAATTTGGAATGAATAAATTGGTAACAAATTTATTAGGATTTTTGGTTGTCTGAAGACTTAAAGAATTCTCAAACTAAAGGCAAGAAAAAAATCATTTCTGTCTTAAAAAATCATTTCTGTCTTAATGGAGTAGAGTCTTGCAACAGTATATTCTGTGTCAACCCTTTAATTTCCATACTCCTCTATTTCTTTCCCCCTCCTAAGACACCACACCCCACCCTGCCCTAGGACTACTGGAAGAATCGAAGGCCTAATGGTCAAGTTGGAAGAGATCCATAACTTTTCCTGTTTTGATGACTAGCACCTGTATCAAGCACTCTACATGAGCCCTGTAATCCTTGATGCCTTGAGAGTGGCTTGAGGCTCCCACTCTCCCTAAAGACTTGTGCTAGCCAAAGGTGCTGAGGAGATTGCTGCTGCTTTGTCCACTGATCCCCAGTTTCCAGTCAAAGTCAGTGAGGAAAGGAAAGTTTTGACATAAAAGGTTGTACTTTAGAGTCAAAATGACGGCAGCTCCTTTCTGTATTTTGAAGGCCCTTTCTATGCATTTTTATGTATACATTTCTCTACAAGTTTGGTTATGTCTTCCCGCAGACCTGTTAGAGAATGTGTTTGTTTAAGGAGGTTGGTTTGTGGATTTGTTTTCTTTTTAGTGTTAAGTATCTTTTTAAATTATGAAACAATCTCAAAATTACAGAAAAGTTTCAAATACAGCACAAAAAAAAGTTTTTCTTTAATCATTTGAGAGTAAATTGCTAACATTATGCCACATCACGCCCAAATACTTTAGTGTGTATTGCCTACAAACAAGGATTTTCTACTAATAACCATTTTTTTCTATTTAAAGAAAATTATTACACAATATTTTAGGCAACATAAGTTGTAAAGTATGTAAATATATTTTATAAAAATAACATAATGAACACCTGTGTGACCATCATCCAGCTAAAGAAATAAAATATTACCAGGATACTTGAAGCCACCCATGTACCACTCCCACAGCCTCACATCCACCATCTTGAATTTGGTATACGCCATTCATTCATAAGCTGGGGTCCCTAAGTGGGCTTCAGGTGGGCCTTTAAACTCCCTGAAATTGTCTGTAAATTTTGATGTGTAAGTGCATTTTCCTGGAGAAATGGTCCATAGCTATGATGAGATTCACATGGATAAAGGTGAGCTATGTGTGAAGTACCAGATTTCTTCAAGAATAGTCTACGGTTACCGTGTATACTTCTCTGCTACTCATTAATTGTTTAGCTCTTTGTATTTTGGCTTTCTGTCCACCCCATTAACTGAGATAATTTCTTAAAGATCACCTGCTAATCAACAACTCAAACTGCTTCTTTTCAGCCCTTATCCTCACTAAACTAACTGCACCTTCTTACTCTGCACTCACTTCTTCTTGATTCTCTCCCTTCCCTCGGCTTCTGCACTCTGTTGATAGTCCTTAGTCTGCTCATTTGGAAAATAGGAATAATATCTACCCCATATGGTTGTGGGGATTAACAATAATATTCCTAAAGTGTTTGATTGTTGTATGCACTCAGTATATTACAGCTATTACTGGAAGCTTATGTTCATACCGCTGTGATGTATCTCATCATCTCCCAACCCCTTTTTAACCTGTGGCTAATGGGTAGAGGTCATGTGAACAAGACAGCCTATAATTACTGCCTCAGCTTCCTGCAGTGCTATTCTCGTTAGCCTGTTAGTACCTCTCTACTTACTGGTACTTGATTGCGGCACAATCAGTGATCCTTAGAGTCTTTGGGAAAAAAATAATTTAGGTGAAGACTAGTTAGCTTTAAATTATACAGAATATATATTTAATTTCATTCTTCAAAGCTTATACTACAATTTTCCACCTGGTCACCTTTAAGGGTCTCAGAGTAAAAAGTTAGTCCTCCCTTGTTTATTCAGCTTTTTGCCCGCTCTGCTACTAAATAGACTGACAAATGGTGGTGCCAGTTCTATTACGAAGGACACCTGCTTGCTTCAAACTGGCCTGGGGCCAGTTATTCTGGACAGGCCATTGAAAAGCCATATGACTTTCAGTTAGTACTTACTTGGAATGGAATGAGAGGAAGAATTAATATCAAGTTACCAGTCCCTTGAGCCTACTTTGTACTGAGCTATCGTCTTTATTTTTCATGTCCACTATTAGCTGCCAGTAACAGTGACATACTTCGGTTCATATTCGTAATAGAACCTTACAGTATTCTCCAACGCAAGCTCTGGGAAACACCAAGCCCCTTTCTGAGGCTTGTCTACCCAGAGAACAACAGCCAAGTTATTCTTGCTGTCTTTTAAGTAGAGTGCTGACTTCATAACTGCCATTCACTCTGTTAGGACAGGGTAAGTTATGCTACTCTAGCAAACAACTCCCAAATCTCAGTGGCTTAAAATAACAAAGGTTTATTTCTTGTCTACATTGCATGTCTATCATGGGTAACCTGGGAGACATTACGTAGTCCTCAGTCTAGGACACAGACCAAGCAGCCACCATCTGGAGCACTGCTGATTGTCGTGGCAGAGGGAACAAGAGCTGTGGAGGATCTTGTACTGGCAATTAAATATTATTTCTGGATGTGATACTTGTCATTTTTTCTCAGATACCTTTGGTCAGCCTTGGTCAGAGACCAATTGGAGGCCAGGGAGTGCAGTCCTACCAAGTGCCCTGAAGGTGGAGAGCTGGAAATACTCAATGAACAGAACTAATGACCCCCACACTTAACGGTACTTAATACTCCCTGTAAAAAGATTTCATTGGTCTCTATAGCTTTGTCCCTTTCACTGAAACTTCTTGTTAAGTACTTCCTTTCAATTTCACCCATTCTTATTTCTTGCTTCTTCAGGAACCAGACTACTTCTTAGTTTGGTAATTTTTGTGCATGGTGTAGACTCTGTGCAATGCCAGTTAGTTTTTCCCCCTTGGTATGAATTCCCTTTGCCTCTTTAGTGTTCCTGTGGTTGTATGCTGCAGTGATGTGTTAGCTTAGAATAGTTGTGTTTCAATAAAATGCCCTTTTTTGGACTCTTCCTCACCTCTTGCTGTTTACTGGTATGGTAACAGAATAACTATAATTCTGTGATCCTCTGACCATAAAGTTGGGATTAAATGACTTGCCCAAGGGTATGTAGCTAGCTGGTATTAGAGAAGCTTGACTAGAACTCAGGTTTTCTGGCTCATAGTCTGTTTTCTTTTTCCTGGCATAATAAAAGAAAGTTGTATAACTGACAATGGTGTAATTTACTTTTAGAGACAACTGGTAACAACAGAATGTGGTCTTTAATCTTGAACAGAAGGAATTTTCCATTCAAATGTCTCCTTTTGAGTAGTTTGACGAATTCCACGTCATAAAATCAGATTCCTGGGATTCCTGTGCCACTAAGCTTATATTCTGTCTTGAAGCAAACCAATAACTGGTCCTGAATAGATCAGTGACATGATTCTGACTGTATGTAGGATTTAAACAATGGAGTCTCACCACCCTTGCTGTACCTCAATCTAGAAATAGAATAAGGCATTGTATATACGTCTGGTATTGTTGCAGGTTTATTTCTTATAAGCATTTAGAATGTGAGACAGTGTTCAGGGATAAAAAATCACTAATAGAATCAATAGCCTGGTAAAAGCATTACTGTACTTGCTGTGTGTCTTAGTTATCTAGTGTTGCTATAACAGAAATACCACAAGCAGGTGGCTTTAACAAAGAGAAATTTATTCTCTCACAGTCTAGGAGGCTAGAAGTCCAAGTTCTGGGTGCCAGCTCCAGGGGAAAGCTTTCTCTTTCTGTCAGTTCTGGGGGAAGGTCCTTGTCATCAATCTTCCCCTGCTTTAGGAGCTTCTTGATGCTGGGACCCAGGGTCCAAAGGACATGTGCTCCTGGCTCTACTTTTCATGGTGGTATGAGGTCCCCTGTCTCTCTGCTTGCTTCTCTCTTTTATATCTCAAGTATAAAAATACATATCAAGAGATTGACTCAAGATACAACCTAATCTTGTAGATTGTCTTGCCTCATTAACATAACTGCCTCTAATCCTGCTTCATTAACATTATAGAGGTAGGATTTACAACACATTAGGAAAACCACATCAGATGACAAAATGGTGGACAATCACACAATACTGGGAATCATGGCGTAGCCAAATTGATACACGTTTTTGGGGACACAATTGAATCCATGACACTGTCAACCTCTCTCCACTTGGAGTTTTTATATGACATGCTGTGGGCTCTTCTCATGTATAGTTTACAGTGAAGCTGTTCAGTGATGCCTCTTGACTTAACCAAATTTATTATTGATAACAGCTTAAGAAAAGGCCCTAGCCAATGTGATTATCATTAAAAATCATAGATAATAAAGGAAACATCTCTAATATGATGACAAGCCTTAATACACAGGCACAGAGTTTTTGTCAAGATATCAGTTAAAAATGACATGGATGGTCCAGAGTATCTGCAGATACACCAACCTCTACCCAGGCTGGGGTAGAGGAATACGTCATTAGGTTTTTATATAAATTCAATAATATAAATTGTAGATTAGTAAGAAGGAGCCTTTTCAAAGAATGCCACATAAAAACCATTAGAATGATGTTCTGAATTGTTCCAATAGTTTGTCTTCTGGCATCAGGTGATCTTGATTACTCTTCTGACACTAAATCCTTGAATTATTATCATATATAGAAGCTCAAGACTAGATATCTGAGGACACTGGCCATTGGTGCAGTCGAAGTCAGTTTTGTTTGTGATATATCTACGGTGACAGAGATATCTTCCATAGTATTTTCTCATAAAGCCCTTTGTTGTACTCATTTATCTACCAGGCCACTTTTTTTCCTTATGGAAAATTTCATACGTAAACAAAGCAGAGAGAACAGTATAATAAGCCTCCATGTTCTTATCACCCATCTTCAACAATTATCATCTCATGGCTAATCTACCACTAAACCTTTCTGAAGATGATCATAATAATTCACATTTTGTGGCTGTGAACTACTTTTGAATGCCTTTTTATTTTTATGGCAACAGTAGGTACAAATGCTAGGCTTTTATATAAGGAAAGAGAATTTATTCACACCACTAGAAAATAGTATCCCAAGATATTGATGCCATAAATACTATTATTACCCCCATTTTACAAATAAGAAACCTAAGAGTCAGAAAAATTAAATAACTTGCTGAGGGTCACAAGGCTAGCAAGTAACAGAACTGGGATTTAAACCAAGATCTGACTAAGCCCAAATCTCCTGTTCTTAACCATTACCCCACACTGCCTGGTCAGCAAGAGTAAATAGAGTCAGGGAATACAAAAAGATGTACATATGGTTGCTAGGAAGATACTCAAGTCAAACATTTACTTAAATCACAATGGAGATTGCAAATCTATGGGCTCAAGTCCTATGGCAGGTATTTTGGCCTGGACTCCTCTAGGTAATTACTTCCCTTTCATTTAGCATTACTGGCTACTTTGCCTTTACTTGGGCTTTGGTTACCCTCTTTGGTCTCTATTGTTATTGTTTCCCAGGTGGAGGCTGAAGAATATAGTCAAATCTCCTTTGTGTAGAAGTCTTATCTCCAATGTGCAGCTCAAAATGTGTTACTTATAAATTCTGGTCATGTAAAGCTACTAGGAGCAATGATAAAACATAATGAGAGTCGTTTTTTGTAACTACTGATTTGAAAAGTTGATTATTCTTCCAGAATGAACTTTAAACAACCATTCTCACAGGCTAGAATGATGGATAGTAATGATGATGACATTACTTTACATTTGTGTTTAGGGCTTGCATATATGTTATCTGAATTGAGCTACTCACCATTTATATGAAATAGGGATTGTTATACCCATTTTATAGATGGAAGAGACTGAGGCTTAATGATATTAAGTGGTCACTTGACTTGATAGGTAGATAAGCCACTTACAGAGCCACAGAGAATCTTCCCAGATTCTCACATTGCCTGCTTCTCTCCCCATCCTGTGATTTGATACATCCCATCTTACAAAGAGCTCCACTATTTTATTGTAATCCTCTTCTGTGAACTAAATAATTGGTACAGGCATTAAGTCCTAGAGTGGTAGGCTGGGATAGTTGAGGGGCAAGCCTATTTGGGATGAGAGTAATCAGGAAAGTTTTCTTGGAGGAAGTGAAATTTGAGTTGCAGCATGAAAGAATGGTTTCCAGCCTCCCTCATTCTTTGATAAATCCTGGAGATGGGAAAGAGATATGTTTTCATGGTTCTAAATTGATGGGGGTATAGGTATATGCTGAGAGAGAATGGTGGGTGTGGGACGTAATGTTTGTAGACCTTTTAAAAGTATGTTTGTGCACATCTGTGCAGCGGCTGGAAGCCGTGCCCTGTTTCCTCCGCCTAGTCTCTGCCACCTGCCACAACTACAGCAGCATGGCGAGCACTGAGTTGCAGGCGGAGCTCGAGCACTAGCTCAGCACTCTCGCCATCCTCCCTGGCCATCTGCATGGAGGTCTTGGAGTACCTCGAGGTGTTTACAGTTGAAGAAATGATGCCACATATCAAACATTTGAAAGGAGCACATAGTAAGAACTTATTTCTTGAAGACGAAAAGAAAAAAGGTATTGGCTGGTGACAGTTGTACATGATAGACAAATTAATTTAAATGATCTTGCTAAACAGTTGGGTGTTAGGAGTGGAAATCTGAGGTTTGCTGATGAAAGAGTCATGCTGGAAAAACTAAAAGTTGGCCACGGCTGTGCTACACCCCTAGCACTCTTCTGTGATGATGGAGATGTGAAATGTGTCCTGGATTCTGCTTTTGGGGAAGGTAGACATGAAAAAATGTACTTTCATCCAATAACCAATGCTGCGACCATGGGATTAAGGGCTGAAGACTTTCTCACGTCTGTGAAGAAGACAGTACGTGATCCCTAATACTAAATTTTGGCCAAACTAGCTGGACTAATGTTTAAAATAAATTGATTTCCCCCCAAAAAAAAGTGTGTTTATCAAAAATGAAGTACTTGGAGAGAAGAGAAATCCTACCCATCTGCCAAGGTCCAGTCAAATTGCACTACCTCTGCAAAACATGCTATGATCATTCTGGCCTTCAGTAATCTTCCTTTTCTCTGAAATCCTTTAATAATTGTAGTCTAGACTGGAGGTTACAAACTGGTGACCCATGATCCAAATCTGGTTCAAAGATGTGTTGTGTTTTCACTAGTGCTGCTTTATTGGCTTCCTTAGAGAGGACTCCTAGGCAGGACTCTAAGCCCACAGGTTTGCCACAACTCCCCCCAGCAAGACCCTCCAGATACTCTGATGGGATGAAATGCAGCTATCCTGGGAGATTCAGGTTTTAAATATTTTATAGCTAAGGACGTGGTAGTCTGTTGAGCAAGATGACCCTCTTCTTCCTCAGCACTGATATAGAATACACTTAGGAATGGTCTCAGTATTAGCATCTTTCCAACTGGAGAGGAAAAAATAGAAAATGGCATCAAGCTTTCTGAGAGATTAGATCACTGCCTTATTATATTTCTTTCTGCCTCAGAGCATTTTCCACTGAAAAGTCTTGTAGTTAACAGGCAGATTGAATATAATCTTTTCCTCAACCTATTAGTCACTGACTACTGAGCATAACTGAGAGGTTTGATCAGAGAGTTCCATTAAAAATCATCATACACTGCATTTTCCGTGTCTCTGTGAATTTCCCTTTGCTCTGTGTGTTGGACATAGACTTAACCCTCAGCCCATGCACTTTGTAACAAATGAGATGGGGAGAGAATGAAACCTTTAATTAGTGTCTCTTGAGGATGTGATGGTTCTGAACAGCTTTGCATAGATGAGAACCATTAGATACCCTCCACGCTGTACCTGAAAGCCAGTAATAATAGATGTTTAACTCCTACATTGCCATCAGTCTCTGTGAACCTCCAGGGTGCCATTAACCTAGGCTGGGAAACCAGTTCTGACAGGACTGTCTAGAAGCCAGGCAAGGCCGGTGCATCCTGTTTCCAGCAAAGCAATGGAAACTGCCTGGATGCTGCAAGAAGCGTAGCAGATCAGATCAGGTGTTCCCTTTGGGGTCCTACTGAGCATGCTGGATCAGCTCAGATGGACTGGACTGACCCTAGCTCCCAGTATTAATGTAAACTTTGTAAGCCTCTCAATTGGCCCAATTCCATCCAATAGATTGTTTCCTTTCTTATAAAATGTATTAAGATTAAACCTTCCATCTTCTTACACCTGAATTTTAAATTAGTACTTTCATTTGGCGATTCACTTTTTCATACAGTAATTGTGTGTGAGACTATGGTGCTGGCTCTTTAGCATGAAAACCAAAAACCAAACCAAACCCATTGCTGTGGAGTTGATTCCAACTCATAGTGACCCTACAGGACAGGGTAGAAGGGCCCCATAAGATTTCCAAGGAGGAGCTGGTGGATTCGAACTGCCGACCTTTTGGTTAGCAGCCGAGCTCTTAACCACTGTGCCACCAGGGCTCCCTCTAGCATGAAGATCCCCAAATAAAGCCTTTTTGCCTTATGTTACTTTAACTGGTGTAGCAATCTTCCTGTGTGCCATTAAGAAGACTAAAGGTTCACAGTATATAACCTACTTCTCCAAATTTCCCAGTAAGGTATTACTGACCTTCAGATTTCTCCAAACGAGCAAATGAGTCAAATGATAACAACAGCCTCTTTAGAGCAACGACTAACAAGACCTTTCCAGAAGAAAGTCACTTCCTCAGCTTTGATTCTTTGGTATGCTTATGCCAAATCAGTTACCCAGGACTCCTGGCTTTGCTGATTTTTTTATTATGCCAGAATTTTATTGAATTAGCTGTGACATGAAATTAAGCGAGTTGTCTCCCTGGGTCTGGGAAATGTCTTTGTTATGCAGTAGTTGTTCGCCTAAAAGGTGTGTACCCCTGTGGATCATTATACACTGGCTGTAGAATCCCACCTTTCCTATGTCAATTGGGCTCCTTTTTATTCAGTGGAGTTGGTAGCTAATATAGTTGGGCGCCAGAAGGTCACAGGAGAGGCAAAGACATTAGATGCTTTTGTAGAATTAATGGGGGCAGGGATGGAATGGAGTGATATCTCCACAGATCTCCTAAAAGCAGAATGGCCCCTCAAACAGGACATCATAATCAACACTTCCCCTCACCTGTGCTTTCTCATTCTTTCTTCATTTTTGGCAGTCCTGGATTTAGTACAGTGCTCCTTCATACTGATAAGCTTAAATTATCTCTGTTTTCAAGTTTCCAGTGAGAGGGATATAGAAACTCTAGCCAGTGTGCTGTACTGTACCTGATATATTCTGAGAGAATATAAATGCCTTTGTCTATGTTGTGCCAGATCCTCTAATTGATATAATTATAAACCTGTTGCCCTCAAGTCGATTCCTACTCATGGTGACCCTATAGGACAGGGTAGAACTGCCCCATAAGGTTTCCTAGGCTGTAATCTTCATGGAAGCAGACTGCCATATCTTTCTTTCTTGGAGCCACTGGTGGTTTAGAACCACTGACCTTTCAGTTAGCAGCGGGGTGCTTAACCACTGCTCCACCAGGGCTCCTGAATTATAGTGCATAGTAATAAACCAGCATTTACATACAATGCTTGTTTTTGGAAAGCTAGATAAGCCTACAAATCTACTGACATCATCTTTTACTCCTTTTACTGGGCAGGCATTTTGGATGGATCCCAAGATACATTTCCTGCTTTTCTATTAAAACAACCACTAATGATATTCCTGTGAGTCTTTTCTTTTTCCCTGATAAGGCTTATCTCTTGCTCTCCTTCATTAAGATCTAGGCGTGCTTTTGTGAAAATGCTGATTTTAGCATGTGAAATGCAGCCCCCAGCACAATAGGCACCCCATGGCCTCCCTTGTGTATAGTTTCCATAAATCACTTATCTTCCCTCAGATCCACCCCTACCCCCTCCCCAACACTGAGTGCCCTCTCCCTCCAAATATCACTAACCCATTGCCTTCAAGTGGATTCTGACTCATAAAGACTCTATACGACAGAGTAGAACTGCCCCGTAGGGTTTCCAAGGAGTGGCCAGTGGATTCCAACTGCTGACCCTTAGCAGCCAAGCTCTTAACCATTGTGCCACTGGGGCTCTGTTCTGAATATCACTAGAGGGAAAACAAATGAGACTGAAGAAATGCACTTGAAACACCTGCAAGTTTTGCAATAAAGCTTAACGTTCTGAGCATCAACTTTGACCATGCACAGGCTCCCTGGATTTACATGTCTCAGATACTTAGGGTTCTAAAGAGTTGAAGTATATCTCACACTATTTTGTCTGCAGTTAGATTATAATATCCTGGATAAATTAAATTTACAGGTGACCAAGTACCCTTATCTAATCCTTTGTTTCAGGGGGATTAAGGGTAATAGAAACTCACTGGGTACCAATTGGGGATAGTTCTGGCCTTGCCACTGTGACCTTAAAAAAAACCTGGAAACCCTGGTGGCGTACTGGTTAAGAGCTATGGCTGCTAACCAAAAGGTTGTGACCAAATTGCTACATAGGGGTGGATGTGTAGACAAGGCCCCACACAACTCAAAAGTCGTATTCTTTCAGCAACAAAATTGCCTACCTCTTCCCATCAACTGAGTTCCTGGGTGGTGGAAACACTTAACAGGCTCTTAACAGGCATGGCTGCTAACCTAAAGGTTGGTGGTTCAAATCCACCCAGAGGTGCCTCAGAAGAAAGGCCTGGTGATCTACATCCAAAAAATCAGCCCCTGAAAACCCTATGGAGCACAGTTCTACTCTCACCCACATGAGGTCGCCATGAGTCAGAATCGATTTCAATTGGCAACTGGTACTGGTCCCATCAACCAGAATTGAAAAGAAATTAAAGGGTAAACCTATTACCATAACCCTCAATCTTGTCTGTAGTTTTGTTTTATTTTTAAGATACTATCCACTTTCCAGGTAAAAGGTGGCTCCTCAAAAAGACTATAATCGCAGTATGTAATCATGATGTACTGGCAAGATTTTTAAAAGAATACATTAACAAGTACACACCTTGGCCCACTTCTGGGCTTATCTTTCTTGTGCATTAATCACCATATCAAAGTGCACTTTATTTATTTTTCATCAACCTCTGCTATGCCCAAATTCTTTATCTTCGCAGATGTTGATTGTTTTACCCTTGAAAGCTTTTTCTCCCCTTTTAGTATGAGTTGATGTCTAGACAGATAACAGATATTAAAAGGTTGGAAAATGATTGTTGTCCTAGTTGGGCTGGCGGTGAGGCTTGTTTATGAGTAAACTTTCTGTGTTTCGACTAACAACAACAACAAACTCACTTGTTATTCATATGAGATGGAAATTGAGTTCTTGGTGGGAATGACACAGGCATTGAGAAAATGGAAATATATGGTGGTAAAGTATCATGAATGTCTGGAGTGTTGTTGGGGAGGATGCAAAGCAAGCCTTTGTTTACCCTAAAATGGTGATAATCAGTTGTCCAAGAGATATTTATTGATCAATAGTATTAATTATGTATTGATGAGTAAAGCATTAGGATGTAGGGTTAATTATTTATAAATGGTAATACACAGTCCTTATTCTACAAAAAAAGTTGACTAGAGATGACCTTCAAGTTATCTTTCAATTTTGAGATTTCTAGAATCTATCATGTTTTACCCTGAAACTATTACCTATGATCTAATTTTATGTGTTTATTTAATGTAGAAAGTTATATATATCAATACCCATTGCCTTCGAGTCGAGTCCAACTCATAGTGACCCTATAGGACAGAGTAGAACTGCCCCATAGGGTTTCCAAGGCTGAATCTTTACAGAAGCTGACTGCCATATCATTCTCCTGCAGAACAGCTGGTAGGTTCAAACCACCAGCCTTTCGGTTAGCAGCCAAGCGCTTTAACCACTGCGCCACCAGGGCTCCTCTATATATCAATACTTTCTGGAAAACCTTAGTAAAGACCAACCATCCAGACATCCGTGATATCATTTCCATCTAAACTGAAGAACTCTTTGAGAGCCTGAACTGTTTTACTGTGTTTTATACCTGTGCATTCACCAAAGTGCTTTTGTGCAGAGTAGGTATTCTATACATGTGAAATTGATTGATCAGGGAGTCAGCACCTCTCTAAAAGCGGTTAAGAAATCAGAAAGGGTATGGAGTGATAAAAGGCCCATTGATTTAGTGGCTATACAATTATATTTTCCTCTGTCTTCTCCACTGTTAGGCCTTCTAGACCATGTTTGGAGGGAATTTCACTAGTTCTAAGACTTTGGGATCCTGCGTTTGAGATAGGAACCTTCAGAAAACATAGGGATCATTTCCCAAATACCCTTAGACCTGCTGTTTGACAGCCACTTGAGAAATCCCCCCCTTTTTTTTTAATTTGTTATCTTGCCCCAGGGATATTTCTCCTGGATAAGGAGGAAGAGCCTGGAGAAGAATTCAAGTGAGTCAATCCTAGAATGAGCTGCTTGCAAAACACAGAAGGCTCTATCATGCCCAGCTTAGGATAAACATTGTTGGAGCAATCATATTAGATATTCAGTGAAAAAATACTGTCCTCCACTCTTGATGATACGGTGCTACTATTGTCTTTGAGAAGGGCATAAATTCAGCAAGAGATTTGCAACCAACCTACTTTCTGCCTGATGCCTTCCCATCTTTTCCTACTACTTTTGAGGGGTGTAATGAAAAAGAGTGGCATAATGGGGTTTTTACATAGCTGACTGGGAGGCTGTTTGCCATAGTGATTAAGAGCACAGGGTATAGATTTAGATAGACCTGAATTCCATTCCAGCTCTTCCAAGTCCTAGCAGTGAGACCTTGCACTAGTGAATTAGTCACTTCCCCAAGCCTGATGTTTTGCATCAGTAAAATAAGAAGAATAATAGTACCCATCTCCCAGGGTTGTTTGGAGGAATAAGTGAGATAATACATTTAAATCACTTAGTATACTAATAACTTAGCATAGTAATCACTTGATTACTGCTGGTACTTGTCCCCAGCATCATAGTTTCATTACCACTGTTACTATAATTAATAATAATTTCCTGTCTTTGTGGCTGTTTTCAGAGGTCTCTGGGAAGCTCTGTTGGCCATAGCATAGAGAGGACAGTTTGCTAGATTCCTCTCCTCACATACTCAGGCCAAGCTGCTTCTACTCACAGTAATTATGTCTTCTGTGAGTGAAAACTGTTTGCACGTTAGGCAGTTGCAACCACAAGGTGCCCAACTGTGGAGACCAAAGATCCTGAGCATTTGATTTATACATCATTGTTTAATGGATACGCGGTATCCTATCAAGTGAATATATCATAATGTATTCAATTACTTCCCTATTGTTAGACATTTTAAATTGTTTTCAATATAAGTTCTTATAAACAGTGCTGTGATTAACATTCTTATAGCTGAGGCTTTATACGTATTCATGATTTTCCTTAGGATATGTAATTGTAAGTAAAATGGCTAAGTCAAAGGATGTGCACATTTCTAAAGACTATCAAGATATTTCCAATTTCTGAAAAATATCCAAGTACATATATGAATTTAAGATACAGTCAAAGTAGCATCGCAAATCAGTTTTTTGGCGATACTTTACCAGCAATTTTGAAAAAAGTCACATCTCTATTTCATACAATGCACCAAAATATATTCCAGGTATATTAAAGTTTTCAATGTAAGTTATAAGAACTACAAAAATCCTAGGGTAGAGTGTAGCGAAATATTCTCAGGTGTGAAGTAGGGAATGATTTTTAAAAGTATGTTATAAAAATCTGAAAACATAAAGGAAAATATTAATACATTGAACTACTTTCAAAACATTTTTATATCAAAAAAAACATGAAAAAATTAATAGGCACACGTGGGAACATATTTACAACATGTGCAAATAAACTTTAATTCATTACTATATAAAGAACTACAAGTTTTATATATATATATTCATACCTACATACATACTTGAGCCTTTGAAAAGGAAGTCAAAGCTTTCTACTTTGGCCTTTTTCAGGCTGTGGGTTGGGAAACAGATTTTCTGAGACCAGAATGGAAATTACAAAAGGCTTTCACTCTGGGGTTCAGGCGAGATTAGGTAGAGCAGTTTCACCCTGCTGTATTTGGGGCCCAGATAGAAGACATATTCCTTTCATAATTGCTCTGAGATACAACTCTCTACTCTTGAGCTAAGGGCAAAAATAAGCGGGCTATGACAACCTAAATGTGACTATTAAAATATTGATAACTAAATTAATCTATGCCAATATAAAATGAATAGTGAATTCATTTTATATTAATGAATATAATAATGAATATATAAAGAAGTACTTTATAGTCATTATTAAGAAGTACTGTTATGACCACCCATATGTGATTTGTATGGCCAAGGTCTTTACCCATTCTAGTAAGGAAGTCTTATATTCTAAGAGACTGTGAAAGAAAGAGAGAGAAAGAAACAAAGATAGAGAACAGAATTTAACTAAGAACCTAGGGACTTCTATTTCCTGGGGTAGTAACAACAAAATATTAGCCCAGCAGTAATGCAGCAGAGAAACCACTTCTTAGAGGATGGTCTTAAACACAGTTTCTTAACAAATACTAATTTTTACTAACCTTTACCTCATGATAAAAAGAGGCTTAATATTGGTCTTCAGACAATAAATGTTTTATTGAAAGTCATGTAGACTGGGTAGTATGTGTTAATCATAAAGCATGTCTTGACTGGTAGTCAGGATGACGAAGATAGAATGGCTTTCAGGCACTGAAAGGAACGCAGTAATCTCCCTGAAATCAGCCATCTCCAGTATCTTTCTCTATGTGAAACTGACATTCCCGAACTTATAACTCAGGGTGATCATCATGTTAGACAAGTAGGAAAACCAGAGTGGGCTGGGAGTTTGGAAGCTTCTCCGTCATCTGGGTTTAGGCACTTGAATGGGCTTTTCCACGATTCTTCCTCATTGTCAAACTTTCAAAATAGTTAACAATGAAAGATACTAGGATGAATCACTGGGTTATTCAATGGTTATTAAAATCTGCTGCCTTCCTTGGGTGTCTCATCTTCCTTCCAGCCTTAGCATTTTATGTGTTGAGAAGAACATTGCCTGAAGGGAAAACACTTGGACAAACAGTACCTCTGGAAACAATCCAACTAAAAACTTTGAGGCATGCTCCTGACCCAGACAGAAACATATCTTATTGTCTTTTTGCCCCAGTTTTGCTTAATTGGTACTATCTAAAGAGTTGCAGTTTTGAATAAACTGCAATCTAATTTAGACGAACCTAGATTGTAAAATTTGGCAGTTTACAAATTAAATAGGCCTAGTACTTATGAAAGGCACAAAACAGAATCTTAGTGACTATTCAAAATCAACCAGGACAGAACATAGCATATTACCTTGAACCTAGTAGGCGTTTAATACACCTTTGCTGAGTTGAACTGAATGAATTCATAAAACAGCATTCTTTCTTACTGTGTTGCTAAAAAATCTTCAGTGGTTTTCTATTTTTTAATGGCTTTTTTCCCTTTTATTGTTGTAAAAATATATGTGACTACAACATTTGCCAATTCAGCATTTTTCACGTTTGCATTTTGGTGACACCAATTACATTAATCATGTTGTGCAACCACTATCCATTGCCAATTTTCCATCACCATAAACAAACTCAATGCTTCCAAAACAATGACTCCCCCTTTCCCCCTTCCTCTTACCCCTGGTAATCACTAATAAACTTTGGTCTCTATACATTTGCCTATTCTAGATATTTCATATGAGTAAGATGATACAGTATTTGTCTTTTTGTGATTGATTTGCTTCACTCAGCATAATGTTTTCAAGGTTCATCCATGTAGAATGTATCAGTGCTCAGCTGAAAACCAAAAGGTCGGTGATTCGAACTCACCAGCAGTACCACAGGAGAAATATGTGGCAGTTTGCTTCTGTAAAGATTTACAGCCTTGAAAACCCCAGGGGCAGTTCTACTCCATCCTATAGGATTGCTATGAGTCAGAATTGGCTCAGCAGCAGTGGGTTTTTTGGTAATATTTCATTATGTGTATGTATCACATTTTGTTTTCCATTCATCTGTTGATGGACATTTAGTTTTTTCTACTTTTTGGCTATTGTGAATAGTGCTGCAATGCACATTGGTGTACATGTGCCTGCATCACTGCTTTCAAGTGCAGTGAATTGCTTAATATGGCCCTTCTAGCCATAGTCTTTTTAACTCCCACCAAATGACTGGGTGAGACTATGCAGATGAGGTGCTTGTGGGGCACCAAAGGGATTGGATAGCTTGCTAATAATGTAAATAAGGTGCTTAACACCCTTGTGGGGGGGTGAGACCATGCAAATAAGGTGTATGGAACCTTGTGGAGGGAATTGGTCAGTTTTGCCATCTTGCTAGGCTTAAAATGAGCCATCCCAGAGGCGGTAAGGGAGGATCTCAACACCACCAAGAAAGAAGAGTCAGGAGTGGAGCTAATCCTTTGGACCCAGGATCCCTACACTAAGGACCTCCTAGATCCAAGAGGAACTGTAACACAAAAGACAGCGAGAGACGGCAGTGCAAGATGGCTGCAGTGGGGCTTCCTAACCCATGGAGCCAGAAAGCTGAACTCCATCAGGCATGAGGCATACTGGCGGAGTGCAGTGCCTCCGGACACTTATCAGCAGAGCTAAAAGAACTTTGTAACACTTGCCTGAGCAGGGCAGAGGCCAGGCCAAGGGGCCAAGAGGTCTAGGGGCCAGAGAGAGGTGTGCCTGCGGGCACAGCTGAGAAGAGGCTGTCCTGATCAAAGAACTGTATCCTGAGCATTCCTGAATCTGAACTGTAACCTGTTACTTCCCTAATAAACCCCATAATCGTAAGTATTGTCTGTGAGTTCTGTGTGGCCCTTGAAATGGATTATCGAACCCAGCAGAGAAGTAGAGTGCCGTTGCAAGGACGGTTGGTGTCAAAATTGGTAAAAAGAGAAGAGGAAAGAGGCATGCCTGGCCTCTACCTCGTAGGCATCAGTCTTGGGCTGTTGATTTTGATTCTCCTTTCCCCTTGTGAAGGTAGAGGAGATCAGATGGTGCTCCTGTCATGAATTGAATTATGCCCCCCCCCCCAAAATGTGTGTATCAATTTGGCTGGGCCATGATTCCTGGTAGTTTGTGATTTTCCCATGTGTGGTAAATCCTGCCTCTGTGATGTTAATGAGGGAGGATGGGCTGCAGTTGTGTTAGTGAGGCAGGACTTAATTTACAAGACTGGATTGTGTCCTGAGGCAATCTCCTGAGATATAAAAGACAGAAGTGAGCAGTGAGACAGGGGGACCTCATACCACCAAGAAAGCAGTGCCAGGAGCAGCTCGTCCTTTGGACTGGGGTCCCTGCGCAGAGAAGCTCCTAGTCCAGGGGAACACTGATGAGAAGGCCAAGAGAGAGAGAGAAAGCCTTCCCCTGAAGCTGACACCCTGAATTGGGACTTTTAGCCTACTTTACTGTAAGGAAATAAACTTCTCTTTGTTAAAACCATCCACTTGTGGTATTTCTGTTATGGCAGTACTAGATAACTAAGACAGCCCCCTTCACACCATTTTTACACTGGATAATAAGGTAATTCTATGTTGAACTTTTTGAGAAACCACAAATTGTTTTCCAAAGCAGCTGTACCATTTTGCATTTCCATTCAGTGGTTTCCTATTAATAAGAATCCAAGTTCAAATTCCTCTTCCTTTTCTGTACCCAACGGTAGTCACAGCTTTATTTCAATACTACCTCCTGACCTCCCTCCTTCATCATAGTGAAATAGATGCAAAAACTCCCAAGCGCTTGACTGGCCGTACTATAAGCAGAATGTTCTCCCTTCAGCTTATCCAGACATTCATACCCTTCTATTTACAACATGAGTACCACATCGTGTACTTATTCTGCCCTGACACTCTAGCTCCAAAGTATTTATTCTCCCTTTTCTCATTGGACTTTCTCTCTCCTTTGGCACTTATCAAGTATACTTATTTCTTCAAATTTCAGGTTTGTCAGCCTTTTTTTCTCAACCAGATGATCAACTCCTAGAAGTGAAAGTCTCCTGTCTCATATCTCTTTGTATACACTACCTCTATTCCTGGATTCTTAACCTAAGGTCTTAACCTAGGGAGGGGCTCGCTTAAGTGTCTGTGGATAGAACTGTATTTCAATGTAATAGATTTTCTTTGTAATCTTATATATCTTATTTTATTTTTGAACTTTTGCATTGAAGTAGAACATGCATCCGGAAAAGTACACAAATCATAAGTGTACAGCTCAGTGAATTTTTGCAAGGTGAACATAACTGCATAACTAGCACCAGAACAAGAAACAAGAGTGTTACCATCATCTCAAAAGGCCCCTTCATGTCCCCTTCCAGTCACAAACCCCCAAGACTAACACTTATCCTGACTTTGACACCATACTTTAAAAAAAAATTTTTTTTTATTGTACTTTAGATGAAGGTTTACAGAACAAATAGTTTCTCATTGAACAGTCAGTACACATATTGTTTTATGACATTGATTAACAACCCCACGACATGTCAACACTCTCCCTTCTAGACCTTGGAGGACCTTTTTTTGGTGGAAATATACATAGCCAAAGTTACACCATTTCAAAAGTTTCTACATGTACAATTCAGTGACATCGATTACATTCTTCCAGTTGTGCTGCTATTCTCACT
>NW_004444004.1:1961238-2060536 GCF_000243295.1 Trichechus manatus latirostris | reverse complement strand
GTGTACTGTCTTACCCTTCACCAAAGTTACCACTTATCTATTGTCTGTTTGGTTCCTCCCACCCCTCCCATCCCTCGTAGCAAACAAAGACTGTTTCTTTTTGTGTGTAAACTTTTACATGAGTTTTTACAGTAGAGGTCTCATACAATATTTGTCCTTTTGTGACTGACTTATTTCACTCAGCATAATGTCCTCCAGTTTCATCCATCTTATCAGATGCTTCACAGATTCATCATTGTTCTTTATTGTTGCATAAGACTCCATCGTGTGTATGTACCATAGTTTGTTTATCCATTCATCTTTTGATGGGCATCTAGGTTGTTTCCATCTTTTTGCTACTGTGAACAGTGCTTCAATGAATTTGGGTGTGCATATGTCTATTTGTGTGACGGCTCTTATTTCTCTAGGATATATTCCTAGATGTGAGATTGCATTTTGTAGTGATTTTTTTTTTGTGGTGCTGACGTTTCCTTTGTTCCTCTTACTCTCCTGTGCTGAGTTCCTTTTGTTTGTGGATTTTTTTTTTTCATTTCTTTTGTTTTTGTAGGTTTTGTTTTTACTGAGACTTTATGTTTTCTTCCTTATTTTGAAGAGTGGGTTTGTTAGCTTTCTTTGTGGTTACCTTGAAATTTACCCTTATCTTCCTAGATTTGAACCAGTCTAATATTACTTGCTATTGCCTTGCCTTCCCCTCCATTAGAAGGTTCTATACCTACACTGTTTATTCCCTCTTTTATTGTTCTGATGCTGTTGCCATTTACAGATTAACGTCTCTGGTTCCCTGTTGTAATTCTTTTGGTTTTGCATAGTCCTTAAGAGTTCATTTCCTAGGTTGGTATCTGGCCAGTACAATCCTGTGTCCTATATTCAGCCTGTGGTCTAATGTTGTTTCTTCTCAGATCAAAGGACTCCCTTTAATAAGTCTTGTAAGTTTGGTTTGGTTTTTACATTGTCTCTTAATTTCTGTTTATCTGGAAATGACCTAATTTCATCATCATCTTTGAACAAGAGTTTTTCAGAATATATTATTCTTGGCTGGCATTTTTTTTCTTTCACGGTTTTATATATGTCATCCCATTGCCTTCTTGCCTGCATGGTTTCTGCTGAATAATCCGAGCTTAGTCTTATTGTTTCTCCTCTGTATGTGACTTTTTGTTTTTCTCGAGCTGCTCTCAGGATTCTTTGTTTGTCTTTGGTTTTAGTGAGTGTAATTATGATATGCCTTGGTGATTTTCTTTTGGAGTCTATCCTATATGGGGTTCGTTGAGCTTCTTGGATGGTCAGCTTTTCATCTTTCATGATATTGGGGCTGTTTTCTATCAGCAATTCTTCAATGATCCTCTGTGTGTTTTCTGTTTTCTTCCCCTGTTCTGGAACTTCGATCACTTGCAGATTTTTGCTTTTGATTGTATCCCACATAATTCTCAGGGTTTCTTCATTTTCTTTGTTCTTTTTTCTGCTTTTTCCTCAAACAGAGCTATATCCAAGTGTTTGTCTTCAGTTTCGCTGATCCTGTCTTCCATCATTTCAAACCTGCTCCTCAGCCCTTCTACGACACTGTCCATTTCTGAAATCTTGTTGTTTATCTTTTTGATTTCTAATTGTTGTTTTTGTATGGTTTCCAGTTGTGAATTTATTTTAGCATTTTGTTCCTGTGTTATTTTGTTGAATTATTCCATTTTTGCCTGTATGGCTAAATTGAGAAACTGGAAGTGAAGAAAGACAAAAAGGGAATAAGAGAGAGAAGAAAACAAAACAAAGAAACAATAAAAAAAAAAACAAAAAATAAATGCCCCCAGGGATGTTGCTGTGCATCTGTGCAGAGTGAGGGAGTAGCTTTCAAGCCGCGTGGTACTGCCCGGCTAGAAGGGGCTCCCAAGCCGAGAAAATAAAAAGAAGACAAACAAATCAAAACAGAAAAAATCAGAGCAAACAAACAAAAAAGCTCTGGGGTCCCACCAGCATGGCGGCACAGGCTGGAAAGCAGTTTCACAGTTAAGCGGTGATTTGCAGCCTTTCAGTAAGAAGCAAAGATGGTGCACAGAGTCAGGTATTTGAGAGAAAGTCGGGGGAGATGGTGAGAGGTAAGGAAGAAATCTAAAGAAGCGGAAAAAAGCAACACCAGCAGCCAACAAAAGGCACTTAGGGAGCCGGCCAGTGTGGGTGGGTGGAATTCAAGCCACACTTGGGCTGGTGTTTCCCAGCCAAGAGACTGTGGCTGCAGGAAGCAGAGGAGGCTAAGTGGGGGTGAAGAAGTGTGGGGGGTGGGAAAGCATATATTGCTGGTTACTGGTTGTTCTGTGTCCTGCTAGAAGCTCTGTAAAGCTGCTTTCTTGTACCCCCTGTTCACTGGTCTCTGATAGGAGTCCAAGATGGCGAATCCATGGTGCATTAGCTGATAGGGGACCTCTGCATGTATCTCTGTTCGCTCTCTGTTCTCGGTCAGTTTCTTATTCCATTCGGTGCTTGGCTGAGTTCTTTATTCTTCATTTGATGCTTAGGGTTTCAGGATTGACGTGTGACTCTGTTTGAGTTAGTTTTTCTAATCTTTGCTGCCAAGCGTCTGCGTGGTGCTTCTGACTATAGCGCCGGGTTACCCGGAAGTGTCCATAGATTCTTTTGACTCTTCTTTAACTAAATAATAGGAATCACTGTTACATATTTTAGTTTGTGCATTTAAAAGGTTTCCAAAGGGCTCACCAGACTGCCAAATGAGTCCTTGGCATGAAAAAGTAAAGAACTCCTAGACAACCTCTTAAGCCAAACCAAACACATTGCCGTCGAGTCAATTCCAACTCATAGCAACCACATCTAGGATTTCTAAGAGTCTGTTTCCTTACATAAAATGAGGGAAAATTTGCAGAACAACTTGCAAAGGTAAAGTGACTCAGAATCTGATAATACTTAAAATAGATGGGTAGTGCCAAGGGTTTGCAAAGATTGATTCATCATTAGTCAGTTCTTGCTGTGAGCACAGGGTGGGGCGAGTACTTTTGCCCATTTTTGCCTGAGCAAAATGAGCTTTATTTAACTATTTTGTCATATATTGCTCATGGTTTCGTGTTTTTCTCTTTCATAATAGTTTTAAGAGTAGTCACCTGTTTTGTGGACTTAACTCTCAAATCATCTAGCACAGGGTCTTGCATGTAGAAGATCAGTAAATATGTGCTTATTTTTATGTCTCAGTTGGCTATCTTGAAACAAAATGTCAGCTAATTAGTTCTTTAGAAAAGGTACACTTTGTCTAATTGGTAGTTTTAAACAAACTTCAGTAAAATCTGTTTGGTGGGTAGCAGTCATAGAACGATGTTTGCACCAAGGGTGAGTGAGCAACACTACAGGGACCTCCAGGTATAGACAGTGAGACTGATCTACCTAATCAGGAAAAGCTACAAAGGAGGGCAAGTTCCCTACAATGTCTTTGTGACCTGAATGCATCAGTACATCTCTCCATGTGCTTTGCTTAGGGAGTTAGATGGCTCTTGTCTACTTGCTCTTTTTGCCTAGCGTTTTCTTGCCATGAATATCTTCCACTGATTCAATGTCATTTTTTTGAGTGCTTGCTATGCACACAGCACTGAATTCAAGAGCTGTTACAGATGAAAAAGAAATGGAATACACTGATTCCAGTAATCCAGTAATTCAATGACTAGTTTGAGAAACAAGACATAGTTACAAAAAAGAGCTAAAGAAAAGTGCAAGGCTGATTATAATTAAGCAACAATAATGGATGGTAAAGACAATAAAAATAAGAGAATTTTAAGTGATTAACCTCCATTTGGGGTGCTTGGGGAAGGCCTCAAAGAGCGCTGTGGCTGATTCAAAATGTCTATATAGGAGAGGCTTAGGATGTGGCAATCTGATGAGAAGGGAGGATTGAGGGATTTGTTTTGAAGCTGCATTTACATTAGCAAGCACACTGTTCTTATGTGGATTATATGTTTATTTGTGGTAGATCTTGAAGAATAGTTGGAACCTGGATTAGTAAAGGAGAGAAGATCTTCTTGGTTGAGGATTCAGAATTGACTATGTGTATAATTGCCTTTGTGGAGGGTATGATTTATAAGACAAGGTTCTTGTTCTCAAGAAAGTTGCAAACTATATGGAAAGGCAGGACATACATGCATAGAAAGTCAATACAAATACAAGGAACTATAACTGTGCCAAATACAGGCAATAAATGATCACAGGAAGGAGAGCTCAGCATAGATCTTGGTGGTCAGGGAAGGCTTCTTGGATTAGGTAGAATTTGAGCTAGGCCTTAAAGAAGACATGGAAATTGGATAGGCAAAGGAAAGAGGGAGCCCAGGTAGAATTATATTGATTGCCTTCCCCGACTTCCCAGTCAACACTGAACTCTGTTCCTGTGACTCACTTTCTGAATGACATCATCTTATAAATCTTAATAGAGCCTTGAATTGTTTTTGGACTATAGTCTTTGTCTTCCCAACAGCTTGTTGAATGATCATTTTTCATTGGGAGGTGGTGCTGGATCATACATTCATTTCAGTCCTGAAAGAGTTAACAGAGCTTCTATAGGTATCTCACAAACAGGAGTTTCAGGCACTGGGCCACAGACTTTAGATAAGAGAAATGCCTTTGTGCTGGAGTGCACTTAATGAGAGAGAGCACCTCTGCCCCGACACATTTGATGAATTCACTCAATTTGGGAAAACCCAGGCCAGTGCACAGATGTTAAGATGATTAAAGAAAAGGCCCCTACCAACCGCCTGTGACTGGGATCACAACAGAGAGTCCCAGACAGAGTGGGAGAAAAATGTAGAACAAAAAATCCAATTCACAAAATAGTCCAGAATTACTGGTCTGACAGAGACTGGAAGAAACCCCAAGATTATGGCCCTAATACACCCTTCTGACCTGGAACTGAAGCCATTTCCGGAGACCACCTTTCAGCCTAATCACACTTAGGCCCATAAAATAAACAATAACACCCGAGAGGAATGTGTTCCTTAGAACAATCAATTATATCAGATCAAAAGGACAACATTTGCCCAAAAGCAAAGATGAGAAGGCAGGAAGTGGTAGAAAATCCAGACGAATGGAAACAAGGAACCCAGGGTGGAAATGGGGAGAGTGCTGACAATTGCAGGGAATGCAGCCAATGAGATGGAACACTTTATGTACAAACTATCGAATGGGAAACTAATTTGCTCCATAAACTTTCACCTAAAGCACAATAAAAAATTGGAAAAGAAGAAAAGAAAAGGGCCCCGGTCACCTTCTTCATTCCAAGGTTGTGAATTCATTCTTGGAGGCCTGAGAAGAGAGGGTGGAAAGGGTAGGAGGAGGACTGGAGGTGTGGTATACAGAGTTTCTGACCTGAATTCCACCACAGAGGAATGTATGAACAGTGAGAGGCACAGGTACAGGCTAGTGCTCTCGCATACCTGAAGAAAGCAGTTTTCATCCAACTCCCATTACTTCATAGATGGTTGACAGTTTATTCAAAGAATTAATATTTTGATCTGCCTTCTTTCCAGAGTTTGGGGAATGAGAATGGGGGGGTCATGAAAAAGCAAGCGAATTAACATTTTAAAAGACTTAAAGACGTAGAAGCAATTGGCTATGAGAATGTCCAGAATGATAACACGAATGATTTAATGCTGGTTAAGGCTGTTCCAGATCAGTCATGTTTAAGTGAAGAATATGAGGAACGTGAATCATGTCTTTTGGATTCAACATAAAACTTCAAGATGGCTGACTGGAAGAGAATCAGCCCCTCTGATTATTGAATTTGTTGGAAAGGCTAGCTAAGTGCATTTTGGACTGCTTTGGTGAGACTCTTGGGATAGAAGTTAGGTTGGGAATATGCAAAATATCTGCTGGTGCAGGCATAGTACATTTCTTCAAGTTGTCATCCAATCTGTAAGGAGAAATATAACATATAATTCAGGGCACATAGAAAGATGGAAGGAAGTGTGGAAAGTGAGTTCTTCTGCTTAATAGGACTGACAGGATAAACCGAAGTCAAGTCATTTCTATTTTATCAAGTGTGATGTTTTCTAGATATTGGGTTAAGGAAAAACCATGAAATATCTACAGTTATAGTATCCACTCATTGTAATTTCCCCTCTATAGTAGTTTTCCTTTGAGATTGATGAATACTGTCATGGAGCCTTTTGATTCTCACTTAAAGAATGACCCTTTTAGCTGGGAGGATGCATTTCACGGTATATCTAGGATCTTCTGTTGTGGAGAATACTCTCCCTCAACCCCCAAACTGATAAATTCCTCCACTTTAAACTGTTAGTCCAAATTTGATGTTCCAAAGGTAGCATGTGAAAGGCCATACATGTTTACTCTTTGATGAAGAGCTGTTTATAGACTTTGCTAGGAAAGATACTCTTGTCCTTTTTTTTTTCCATTGTGCCTTAAGTGACAAACGCAAGCAGTGGTAAATTGGCTGAGATTGGGTTGGGGTAGGGATGATATTAATATAAAAACAAGCTTCACTCATTAATCTACATAAATATACCATCCTAGAGAATGTGGTGTATGACAACAGAGAACCCCAGAGCCTGTACTAATATATAGGCCATTTTTACTATTAATTTTTTATTTTTTTATTGAGGAATAATACTCATTCAATAAATTACATGCCAAGTGTACAGCTCAATATATAAAATGCAGGGTGATGGATTGCTTTTGTGTGGCCTTTCTCGCCATGATCTTGTAACTCCTGCCCAAGTGATTGGGTGGGACCATGCAAATAAGGTCTGTAGAACCCTAATGAAGGGATTGGTCAGTTTTGCCATCCTGCTAGGCTTAAAACGAGCCATCCCTGTGGCGGGGAAGGAGAGGACCTCACCATCAAGAAGGACTAGCCAGGAGTGGAGCGTGACCTTTGGACCTGGGATCCCTGTGCTGAGACCCTCCTAGACCCAGGAGACAGAGAGAGAGCTGTAACACCAAAGACGCTGAGAAGCAACGCCAGAGAAATGGCAGCAAAAGAGGCAGCAGAACCAGGAGACAGCAGGAGATGGCAAGGTGGGCTTCCCAGCCCACGAAGTGAGGAAGCTGGATGCCTTTGGGCAGGTGGCTTGCTGGTGGAGTGGGGTGACTCTGGACACTTGGTGGAGCTAGGCTTGATGACCCACGGAGCAAGAGCTGAGCGCTAGAGCTGAGCACCTTCGGGCTGAGGCTTACTGGCAGAGTAGGGTGCTTCAGGGCCCTTGTCAGCAGAGTTAAATAGCTTTGTAACACTTGCCTGAGCAGGGCAGAGACCGAGGGGCCAAAAGAACTTTGTAACACTTACCCAAGCATGGCAGAGACCGAGGGACCAGAGAGAGGTGGCTAATAAGAGGCTATCCTGATGGAAGAACTATATCCTGAGCATTCCTGAACCTGAATTGTAACCTGATACTTCCCTAATAAACTCCATAATTGTGAGTGTTGTCTGAGAGTTCTGTGTGGCCATTACAATGAATTACTGAACTCACCAGAGAAATAGAGAGTGCCGTGGGAGGGACAATTAGTGTCCGAATTGGTAAAGATGGCGGAGAGAGGAGGCATGTCTGACCTCCGCCTCATAGGAATCAGCCTTGGGCTTTTGATCTTGATTCTCCTTCCCCCTCATGAAGTTAGAGGAGGCCAGATGTCGCCCCCAAAACCATTTTTACAAAAACAACCACCTAGATCAAGGTATAGCACTTTTCCACCATTGAAGCAGACTCACTTCCATCTAACCACTATCACTGTATTCTTTTATATCTAGCTTTGTTTTTAAATCTCCTCACGTCTGTGAGAATGTAAAATGGTACAGCCACCATGGAAAACAGTTTGGCAGTTCTTCAAAAAGTTGAACATAAACCTATAATATGACCCAGCAATCCCAATCCTAGGTAAACCCAGAAGAAGTGAAGGCAGAAACGCAAACAGAAACCTTTTTAAGAGTGTTCATTGCTGCACTTTTCACAATAGCCACACTGATAGGCACCATTTCCAAAGTAAAGATTTCCAACTTCATAAACGGGGAAAAGACAGCTTTTTTAAAAATAGTGCTGGCAAAACTGGATGTCCATCTATAAAAAAATGAAACAGGACTCATACTTCACACCATACACAAAAACTAACTCAAAATGGATCAAAGACCTAAATATAAAACCTAGTACGATGAAGATCATGAAAGAAAAAATAGAGACAATGCTAGGGGCCCTAATACGTGGCATAAATGCAATGGAAATCATAACAATGCACAAACACCAGAAGAGAAACTAGATAACTGGGAGCTCTTAAAAATTAAACACTTATGCTCGTCAAAAGACCTCACCAAAAGAGTAAAAAGAGAACCTACAGATTGGGGAAAACAAAATTGGCTACAACATATCCAACAAGGGTCTACTCTCTAAAATCTATAGAATACTTCAACACCTCAACAACGAAAAGACAAATAACCCAATTTAAAAGTGGGCAAACGATATAAACAAACACTTTACCAAAGAAGAAATTCAGTCAGATAACAGACACATGAGGAAATGCTTGTGATCATTAGCCATAAGAGAAATGCAATCAAAACTACAGTGAGATACCATCTCACCCCAACATTACTAGCACGAATCAAAAAAACAGACAATAACAAATTTTGGAGAGGTTGCGGGGAGATTAGAACTTATGCACTGCTGGTGGAAGTGTAACATGGTACAGCCACTATGGAAAACAATATGGTGCCTCCTTAAAAAGCTAGAAATAGAAACACCAGACAATCCAGCAACCCCACAGTTAGTTATCTAGTGCTGCTATAACAGAAATACCACAAGTGGATTGCTTTAACAAATGGAAATTTATTCTCTCACAGTCTAGGAGGCTAGAAGTCTGAATTCAGGGTGCCAGCTCTAGGGGAAAGCTTTCTCTCTTTGTTGGCTCTGGGGGAGGTCCTTGTTATCACTCTTCCCCTGTCGAGGAGCTTCTCAGTGCAGGGACCCCGGTTCCAAAGGACACGCTATTCTCCTGGCTCTTGTTTCTTGGGCACATGAATTCCCCATGTCTCTCTGCTAGCTTCTCTCTTTTATATCTCAAAAGAGATTGACTCAAGATACAACATAATCTTGTAGATTGGGTCCTGCCTCATTAACATAACTGCCTCTAGTCCTCATTAATATCATAGAGGCAGAATTTACAACACATAGGAAAATCACATCAGATGACAAAGTGGTGGACAATCACACAATACTGGGAATGAACCATGGCCTAGCCAAGTTGACACACATTTTTGGGGGACATAATTCAATCCATAACACACTCCTAGGAATACAACCTAGAGAAATAAGAGCCATCACATGAATAGACATATGCACACCCATGTTCATTGCGACATTATTCACAAAAAGATGGAAACAACCTAAGTGCCCATCAACAGATGAATGGAGAAACAAATTATGGTACATACAGACAATGGAATACTACTCAGTGATAAAGAACAATGATGAATTCGTGTAACATCTCCCAACATGGATGAATCTGGAGGGCATTATGCTGTGTGGAATAAGTCAATCACAAAAGGACAAATGTTGTCTGAGGCCTCGGTTATAAATACCGAAGAAAAGGTTTACACACAGAAAAAAACAATCTTTGATGGTTACAAGGGAAAGTTGGGTGGGGAGGGGAAATCACTAAGTAGATAGTTGTTGTTAGGTGCTGTCCGAGTTGGTTCCTACTCATAGCGACACTATGTACAACAGAACAAAACACTGCCCGGTCCTGTGCCATCCTCACAGTCATTGTTATGCTTGAGCCCACTGTTGCAGCCACTGTGTCAGTCCATCTCGTTGAAGGTCTTCCTCTTTTTCACTGACTTCTACCTTACCAAGCATGATGTCCTTCTCCAGGGACTGATCCCTCCTGATAGCATGTCCAAAGTATGTGAGAGAAAGTCTCACCTCCTTGCTTCTAAGGAGCATTCTGGCTGTGCTTCTTCCAAGACAGATCTGTTTGTTCTTTTGGCAGTCCATGGTATATTCAATATTCTTTGCCTACACCAAAATTCAAGGCAACATTCTTCTTTGGTCTTCCTTATTCATTGTCCAGCTTTTGCATGCATATGAGGTGATTTAAAACAAGTGTTAACTTTGGTGCAGGGAAAGACAACATACAATATAGGGGAAGGCAGCACAGCTTGACCAAGTCAAAGTCACAGAAGCTTCCTAGACACATCCAAACACCTTGAGAGACTGAGTTACTGAGGCTGAGGGCTGGGGACCATGGTGTCGGGGGACATCTAAGTCAATTGACATAGTTCATAAAGAAAATATTCTACATCCCACTTTGGTGAGTAGAGGCTGGGGTCTTAAAAGCTCGTGAGTGGCAAGATACATCTATTGGTCCCAGCACAATCGGAGCAAAGGAGAATGAAGAAAACCAAAGACACAAGGAAAATATTAGTCCACATGAACCACAACTTCCACCAACCCAAGCCTAGAAGAACTAGATGATATCTGGCTACCACCAACGACTACTCTGACAGGGATCACAGTAGAGGGTCCCGGGCACAATGGGAGAAATATGTAGAACAAAATTCAACTTCACAAAAACAGACCAGACTTACTGGTCTGACAGTGACTGGAGGAACCCCCAAGACTATTTTACCCAGACACGCTGCTAACTCAGAACTGAAGCCACTGCCAAAGACCACTTTTTAGCCAAAGGTTACACAGGCCTATAAAATAAACAGTAACACATGTGAGGAACGTGCTTCTTAGTTCAATCAAGTATATGAGACCAAATGGGCAACACCTGCCCAAAAGCAAAGAGGAGAAGGCAGGAAGGAACAGGAAAACTGGATTGAATGGACACTGAGAACCTAAGGTGGAAAGGGAAAGGGGGAGAGTGCTGACACATTGCGAGGACTGCAATTAATGTCACAAAACAATTTATGTATAAAATTTTTGAATGAAAAACTAATTTGCACTTTAAACTTTCACCTAAAACACAAATAAAATAAAATTTTTAAAAAGCAATGTATATCATCAGTTGCGAGAGATGTTAATGACAGGGGAGATGGGGTGTGGTGTATATGGGAACTATTCTTACTAGCCTCACAATTTTTCTGTAAAATTGTTTTAAAGCAGTAAGTTCATTTTACAAAGGCGTATATCACACATCAAGTTCTTATTTAACTTTACTGTGAGCTCCTAAAGAACAAGATTGTGTCCCAAACCCTCCCCGCCCCTCCCGCCTTGCGCCAGTTCAGGATCCTGACCTGGGACCGAGACCATAAACCAACAGTCACATGTCCGTTGAATGAATGAACTGAAAACAAAACCCATCAAACTCCTTTTCTCCTCATATCAAGCAGTTATATGTCTTACATATCAGGTCAAATATGGCAAGTTTCACCTAAGTACTACTAAGAAAGAAAAGATACCCTGTGCCCCTTAGCTATCACCTCCCTATAACCCCATCCCCTCGGCCCTAAGCAACCACCTATCTACTTTCTGTCTCTGCAGATGTACCTATCCTGGACATTTAATGTAAATGGAATCAAATAATATGTGACCTTTTGTGACTGGCTTCTTTCACATAGCATAATATTTTCAAAGTTCATCCATATTGTAGCATGTATTGGTATTTCATCCTTTTTTATGACTGGAAAAATGGAATATATACATACAGTGATACCTACAATGAAATATCATTGTATGGATATACCACATTTTGCTTATCCATTCATCAGTTGATACTTGTTTTCACCTTTGGCTACTATGAATAATGCTGCTGTAAACATTGATGTAGGAGTTTTTGTGTGGACATATGCTTTCATTTCTCTTAGGTATATACCTAGGAGTGCAACTGCCAAGTCAAATGGTAACTTAGTGTTTTAACTTTTTGAGGAAACACCAAACTGTTTTCCAAAGTGGCTACTTCATTTTACATTCCCACCGGCCGTGTATGAGGGTTCTGATTTCCCCACATTCTCTCCGGCACTTGTTATTATCTGACTTTTTGATTATAGCCGTCCTAGTGGGTGTGAAGAAGTATCTCATTGTGATTTTCATTTGCATTTCTGCAATAACTAATGATATTGAGTATCTTTTCATGTGCCTATTGGACATTTGTATATCCTTTTTGAAGATATGTCTATTTACATCTTTTGCTCATATTTTAATTGGCTTATTTGTCTTTTTCAGGGCTTTGAACCAGTTCATTCAGTTCAAACCCCTGCAGAGAATTTGCATTTCTACCTCAGATATACTGAATCAGAATCTACATTTTAAGATCCCCAGGTGATTCTTATGTATAACTTCCTGGGAACTTGTTAGAAATGCAAATTCTCAGCAAGGAACTTATTAGAAATGCAAATTCTCAGCAGGGGCTCAATCCAGAATGAACCCGTTTGAAGCCCTGGTCTTTTTACTGTAGAGTTGTAGGAGTGCTTTATAATTGTGTGGTTAGGTGTCGTTGAGTCTGTTCCGACTCATAGCCACCCTATGTACAACAGAATGAAACACTGCCAGGTCCTGCACCATCATCATGATTGTTGTTATGCTTGAGCCCATTGTTGCATCCACTGTGTCAATCCATCTCGTTGAGGGTCTTCCTCTTTTTCGCTGACCCTCTACTTTACCAAGCATGATGTCCTTCTCCAGGGAATGGTCCCTCCTGTTAACATGTCCAAAGTATGTGAGACAAAGTCTCACCATCCTTGCTTCTAAAGAGCATTCTAGCCGTACTTCTCACAAGGCAGATGGTGTTCGTTCTTCTGGCAGTGTACGATATACTCAATATTCTTCACCAACACCATAGTTCAAAGGCATCAATTCTTCTTAGGTCTTCCTTATTTATAAGTATTGTAGATACCTTCCAAAAAACCAAACCTTCAGTCCTTTATTAAATATGTGATTTGCAAATATTTTCTCCCATTCTGTAGATTGTGTCTTCATTTTCTTGATCATGTCCTTTGATGCACAAAAGTTTTTAATTTTGACTAAGTCCACTTCATCTATTTTTTTCTTTGTTGCTCATGCTTTTGGTGTCATATCTAAGAATCCATTGCCAAATCCAAGGTTATGAAGATTTACCCCTATGTTTTCTTCTAAGAGTTTTATAGTTTTAGCTTACATTTAGGTCTTTCAACCAGAGTTAATTTCTGTATATAGTATGTGATAAGAACTCAACTTCATTCTTTTGCATGTAGATATCCAGTTGTCCCAGCACCATTTGTTGAGGAGACTGTTGTTTCCCCCATTGAATGGTCTTGGCACTCTTGTCAAATATCAATCGACCAAAGACACATGAATTTTTTTTTCTGAACTCTCTAATCTATTCCATTGATCTGTCTTTATGTCAGTACCACACTGTCTTTATCACTGTTGCTTTGTAGTAAGTTTTGAAATCAGGAAGTGAGTCCTCCAACTTTGCTCTTTTTCAAGATTGTTTTGGCTATTCTGGGTTTCTTGCAATTTCATATAGATTTTAGAACCAGCTTGTCAATTTCTATAAAGAAGACAGTTGGGATTTGGATAGGAATTGCATTGAATCTATAGATCAATTTGGGGAGAACTGCCATCTTTTTTTGTTTTTTAAAATACTGTTTTATTGTGTTTTCAGTGAAAGTTTACATAGCAAATTAGGTTCTCATTTCAAAATTTCTATACAGATTGTTCAGTGCCATTAGTTACATTTTTCACAATGTGTCAACATTCTCTTTAACTGTGTTCTGATTGTTCCATTTCCATCTTCGCTTTAGAGTAATTATTGACCTTTTGGTCTTCTATGGATGGTTTTTTAATGGAGCCCCATACTCACGGGTAATAGCCTTTATTTTGTGTGTCAATCTGCTATTTCACTTAAAAGTGACCTCAGGGGATAATTCTGGTTCAATGTTTAAAGAGTATCTCAGGGCAGCAGTCTCAGGGAGTCCTCCAATCTCAACTAGTCCAATAAGTCTGGACATTTTAAGAATTTTAGTTCTCTTCTGAGATTTTCTACCATTCCATCAGGATCCATCTATTGTGGCTCTGATTAGAATGGTTGTTAGTGGTAGCCAGGCACCATCTAATTCTTCTGGTCTCAGGGTAAATGAGGCATGGCTTGTATAGCCTTGTAGACTAATTTCTTCTCTGAGACTTTGATTTCCTTCTTTCTCTTTTGCTCCTGCCGAATAGAGACCAATAGTTGTATCTTAGATGAGTACTACCATCTTAACAATATTGAAGTCTTATGGTTCATGAACATGGGATATTTTTCCATTCATCTAGTTCTTCTTTAATATCTTTCAACAATGTTTTGTAGTTTTCAGGGTATAAATTTTGCATTTCTTTTGTTAAATTTTTTCCTAAGTATTTTTTTTTTTGATGCTATTATAAGTGGACTTGTTTTCTTAATTTTATTTTTGGATTATTTATTATAAGTGTATAGAAATACGATTGATTGCTGTATATTGATCTTGTATCCTGCAATCATTTATTAGTTCTAATAGTTTTTTCAGTGGATTTCTTAGAATTTTATATATACAAGATCATATCATCTGCAAATATAGTTTTGCTTCTTCCTTTTCCATATATGCCTTTTATTTCTTTTTCTTGCCTACTTGCCCTGGCTAGAACCTCCAGTACAATGATGAATAGAAGTGACAAGAAAGGAAATCCTTGTCTTGTTCCTGATCTTCAGGGGAAAGCATTCAGTCTTTTCCCATTAAGCATGCTGTTAGCTGTGGATTTTTTTATAGATGCCCTTTATCAGGTTGTGTACATTCTCTTTTATTCCTAATTTGCTGAGTATTTTTGTCATAAAATGCTTTGGATTTTGCCAATGTTTTCTCTGTGTCTATTGGTTTTTATTCTATTTATATGGCATATTGTATTAATTTATTTTCAGATGTTAAATATACCTTACATTCCTGGGATAAATCCCACTTGATCACAGTGTATAATTATTTTTATATTATTCTAGATTCAGTTTGCTGGTATTTTGTTGAGGATTTTTGCCTCTATATTAATAAAAGATATTGGTCTGTAGTTTCCTTTTCTTGTAATGTTTTTGTCTGGTTTTGATATCAGACTAATAGTGGCCTCACAGAGTGAGGCGGGAGGTGTTTCCTCCTCTTATATTTTTTGGAATAGTTTATGAAGAATTGGTATTAGTTCTTTAAATATCTGGTAGCTTCACCAGTGAAGCCATCTTGTCCTGGACTTTCCTATTTTGAGAGGCTTTGGTTACTGAATTAATTTCTTTACATTTTATAGGTCTGTTGAGATTTTTTATTTTTTCTTGAGTTGGTTTTAACAGTTTGTGTCCTTCTAGGAATTTGCCCATTTCATCTGAGTTATCTAATTTATTGAGATAAAGTTGTTCATAGTATTCTCTTATAATCCTTTTAATTTCTGTAAGTTTTGTAGTAATTTCCCCACTTTCACTTCTAATTTTAGTAATTGAGTCTTCTCTCTTTTTTTCTTGGTCAGTCTAGCTAAAGGTTTACCAATTTCGTTGATCTTTTTAATGAACCAATGTTTTGTTTCATTGGTTTGCTCTACTGTTTTTCTATTCTCTATTTCGTTAATTTCCACTTAAGTCTTTACTATTTCCTTGCTTCTGCTTCTTTAGGTTTAGTTTGCTTTTTTTTTTTTTCCCAGTATCTCTAGGTGAAAGGTAAGGTTGTTGATTTAAGATCTTTCTACTTTTTAAATATACACATTTACAGCCATAAATTTTCCTCTTAGCACTCCTTTAGTTCCACCCCATTATTTTTGGTATGTTGTACCTTAATTTTCATTCCTCTCAAAGTATTTTCTAATTTTCCTTCTGATCTCTTCTGTGACCAATTGGTTGTTTAGAAGTGAGTTGTTTAATTTCCACGTATTTGTGAGTTTCCCAATTTTCTTTCTGTTATTGATTTCAAATTCCATCCCACCCTGATTGGAGAACATACTTTGTATGATTTCAATCTTTTTAAATTTATTAACTTTGTTTATGGCCCAGTATATAGTATATCCTAAAGAGTGGTCCTTGTACACGTGAGATGAATGTATGTTCTTCTGTTGTTGGATGGAGTGTCCTGTAGAAGTCTATTAGGTCTCATTGGTTTATCGTGTTGTTTAAGTCTCCCATCTCCATGTTTATCTTTTTCTTGGTTATTGTATCCATTATTGAAAGTTGGATTTTGAAGTCACCAACTTATTGTTGAATTTTCTATTTCTCCTTTCATTTCTGTCCATTTTTGCTTTATTTATTTTGGTGCTCTGTTGTTAATGTGTTTATGTTTATAATTGTTGTATTTCCTTATGGGTTGACCTTTTTATCATTATAAAATGACCGTCTTTATTTTTAATAATTTTTTTTGTTTGAAAATATGTTTTGTCTGATTTTTGTCTTTATATTTAAAGTGTGACTATTTATACTTTAAGTATGACTCTATAATTGGGTCTTGCTTTTTATCCATTCTGACTATCTCTGCCTTTAAATTGCAGTGTTTAGTCAATTTACATTAAGTGTAACAATTGTTATGGTTGGATTTAAGTATACTGACTGGCTGTTTTCTGTTTGCTCCCTTTGCTCTTTATTTCTTTATTCTTCTTTTCCTGACTTTTTTTTTTTAATAGCCAAAGGTTTTTCTTTTTGCTGTTGTTTTTTATTTTGGTATTCCATTTTATCTCTTCTCCATATTGGTTTTTTATCTATATCTTTTGATTGTTGTTTGCTTTTAAGTAGGAGGTTGTAGTGCTTGCTCTAGGGATTACAATTAATTTATCATAGTCTACCTGTTCATGGGTATGGAGATACTCTGGCACGTTTGGAAACTGAGATGTTCCTTGCACCTGGATCTCAGAAATTTATGTAAGGGTTAATATACAGTTAATCAGACTGGAGTGATGGAATGAAGTACTCCATTTATCAAGTACTTACTATGTGCCAGGTATTGTGGTAACTGCTTTACACATATATAATTAAATCATTTAATCCTCACAGCCACCCAGTGGGGTACATATGAGAAAACTGAGGCTTGATCACTTTCCAAAGGGCACACAGAGAAAAGTATATGTTGATGATGGTGTGCATTTGAAGATTTCCGAGCAGAGGTGACATGTTAGCAGACTTAATATTTTAGCAGAATCGCTGACTACTGTATTGGAAATGGATTGGATGGTATCAATACTAGGGCTAAGAAACCAATAAAGAGGCTACTGTTACAGTCTAGGTAAGAAATAATGAGGGCCTAAAATAAGGCAATAATATGGGGGTGGAAAGAAAAACTGAAATTCAAGAGGAAAAGAGAAATATAGGTAGTAAAATCAATATGACCCTATATTGAATTAGTCATAAGAGGACATAGGAAGGCAGAGAATTGAGAATGAAAAGTCCCTACTTTGTGTTCAGCACTTTGCTAAGCTTAGGAAAAAAAAGAGTAGGGAATTGTACATGTAGAAACTGTTGAATTGTTGAATTCATGTATGTTCTGCTGTGTATATTCTCAACAACAAAAAATAAAATAAATTATTTAAAAAAAGAAGAGTAGGTAATACATAATTTATTATTAATGACAGCATCATCAGTAGTATATGATGACATATATATGTTAGACTGTATGTTAATACCAATACTCTTGTTACCAATAGCTTTTTAAATGAATATGATAATGGTTAACATTTACCAAGTGCTATCTATGTGCTAGGCACTGTTCGAATTGCTTTTTTACATGCATTATCTTGTTTAATACCCTTATTAGCCTTATGAGTTAGGCTCTATTATCCCCACATTGAATTTTTGGAAACTGAGGTACAGAGGTAAGTAACTGCCCAAAGTCACACAGTCTAGTAAATAGTGGAGCCAAATCTAGCCTGAAGGTATACATATCTTTTATTTGGTCTGTACAATGTTTTATAAAAAAAAATGATTTGCTTTCGGCATGTAAACGTCAAGAGAATTCACGTTTTTAAAAGACATAGATTTTCCAGCCTTTAAAAACAAAATGCTAGGATGTGGCTACACTAGCCTTGTTTTGCCACATGGTATTGTTCAGGTAGGCTTAAACTGAGGCTGCCCCTTTAGACAGGGCATAAGCTCTCAAGTAGACCCTCCATGCCCACTCAGCCTGCTTAACTCATTTATGTGACCTGACTGTGCCCTATGAGGATATGAGTTATAAACCTTAAGGTGTAAGACATAGCTACAATTCTCAGGGAATTTTGGAGGAAGACAAACATAGATGAAACAATAATTAGTATATCTTAAAATATAATTTACTAATAAATCCATAGTTGAAGGCACAACATTTTTTAGGGACAGAGATAACTGTTCATTTTTATATCAAATGGTTTACATGGAAGAGTAGATGAAAATAATAAAGGTGGGTTAATTTACTTTATGGAAAATAATACTCTAATAATAATAATAATGCTCTTTATATCCCAGGCATTGTAATAAGTGCATTACATGCTATGTCTCTTTGAATCCTTTCAGCAACCTTATGAAGCAGATATGATTTTTGTGTCCATTTTACAGATGAGGAACTGAGGCCAATACAAGTTTAGTGATTCATTTAAAGACAAAGCTACTTAATGGCTCAGGAGCCCTGGGCTCCTGATTGCTGGCTCAGTGTCCTTTATAGTATTGTTTCAGGAAAAAATGAATATCTGGACAGTTTCCCCATTTATTGACAGTTTGTAAACTGAGGAGATAATAATGTTGCAAGCAATTTGTGAACAGGATTTGCCTCAGGTGTTCCAACAAACCTGTTGCCATGGAGTAGAACTGCCCCATAGGGTTTCCAAGGCGTGGCTGGTGGATTTGAATTGCTGACCTTTTGGTTAGCAGCCAAGCTCTTAACCACTGTGCCACCAGGACTCCAGGTATTCCAAAGTTGCCTTTAAATTTCTTTCAGGGAGCTGTTGAATAAAATATGAGGCAAATCAGTAGTGGTGAAACAGATCCCAAAAGTCAATCAATACCACAGATTGTTCTGATTGAAATTGATGTTATTGCCTTTTGGCAAAGCTGCTAGGTCCATGTGTATCCAGTCCCCTGTTCATTACAAAGCTCAGTAAATAACCTGTGGGCCAATGGAGACCTCACTATTCACTCTGGCCAGTGCGTGATCTATGCCTCCAGCACTAAAGAAATCCACTTTCCAGTAAGTGATTCAGTTAAACTTTTTTTCTTAGATAGTAATTCTAGCTATATATAAAACTAGCTATGTATGAGCTAGTTTACTGAGATAACCCCCTTAAGCTGTAAGGAGCAATTTGTGTAGGAAAAATACCAACAACATTCTCGATTCACACAGGTAAAAAATAGCCTTCTTAAATTTAATCTGTGTTAATTAAATATACTAAGATCTCCATTAGCTTGTGTTCTTGAGACAGTGAATTGATGGCATTACCTGGTTAACCCAGCGTAAAGCAGAAATTCTTCTACTGCAAACCTCAATACTTGGAGTAACCCAAGGGATTCTATGCTGAATCCTAGGAGTGCTGGGTTAGTTAGTAGATTCTTAGAATCATTCAAATATTGGAGGCAGAAGGGGTAGTAGGACAGGCCACCAGGCCCAGACTTCTGAAGAGCTCTGGTCATGCCTGAAATTGGCAATAATGGAGTGAGAGGACAGGAAAGGAGTCGGGGCAGAGCAAAGGGAAGACCCTGGGCCTCCAACTCCTCGGCAGATGTTCTTCTTACTGTACCATCCAGCCTTGAGAGCTTTTTAGAAAATATTAATTTATTTAAAAAGTGATACAAAGGCAAATCTGGCACTTTTTCATCCCATCAGGAAAGACCAACAGAAAAGGACATCATGTTTGGTAAAATAGAAAGTCAGCGAAAACAAGAGAAATCCTCAATGAGATGGATTGACACAATAGCCACAATAGACTCAAGCATACCAATGATCAGGAAGACGGCACAGGACTGGGCAACATTTCATTCTGTTATACATAAGGTGACCGTGAGTCAGAACTGACTTGGCGGCAACTTACAGCAACAGCAGTGTGCTATAATACTACTAGTGTGTCTCTATCAGCTGTGAGGTATACAGCACCTAACATGTTAATAATAAAATAACTAAAATTTGTGGATTTTTAAAAATATAAATAAAGCAGAGTCAAGGTTTTCCCTTTTATCAGTCAGGGCCATGGCAGGAAACAGATGGCACACTCAAAAGACTAATTAAAGAGAGCTTACTGAAAGAACTATTCACAAAGTGTGTGCACTCTCCCTGGGCCCCAACTAGGGTGGAAAAAATGTTGTGAGTCTATCTAGAGGGGCAAACCGAGAATATCCAGCACATCCCTTGACAGTATGTTAGTCCAACTGCTGTAACAAACAAACCCAAAATTTCAGTGGCTTAACATAATAAAGGTCCAATGTGAGTCCATAGAGGAAACAGGTACTTCTGTTCAGTGCAGTCATTCAGGGACCCAAACTCCTTCCATCATCTTTCTGCCGTGCTGAAGGCAGGGGTCAGCAAACTTTCCCTAAATGGCCAGATGATAAATTTTTTGGGTGTTGCAGGCCATAGGGTTTTTGTGACAACTACCCAACTGTGCCGTTACAACTTGAAAGCAGCCATAGACAATACTTTAACGAATGAGTGCGGCTGTGTCCCAATAAAATTTTAGTTACAAAAGTAAGCAGCAGTCAAATTTGGCCCATGGGCCACAGTTTACCAACCCTGGCCCTAAGGCACCAACGTCTTCCATGGAGTCCCCTGCATCAGGGGACAGATGAGAGAAAAGAGAGTACGTAGAGCATTGCATGAGAGATTTTGATGGATCACACCTGGAAGTGACACGCAAGAATTCTGCCTGCATTCCATTGGCTAGAACTGTCACCACACTGTGCTTAACTTCAGGTGAGGCTGGAGAATGTAATCAATGTGCCTGTAAAGAAGAGGAAACAAATTTGGTAAATATCTAACCACATCTCTGCTACTTATCCTTCCAACTTTACTCTAAGCCAACGTTTCCCAAAAGGTATTCTATGCATGCAATGTACTGGAGATTTTCTGAGGAAAAATAAAAAAATGGGTTCTGAGGCTATATAAAATTGAAAAATTTGCTTACTAGATTTTCCCTCCACATGGAGAGTCACAGTGCATATTAATATATTAAAGGCTCTGAAAATCTCTGCAGTGTTTTTAAAAAAAACTAGAGTAGATGCTGCTTTATAATAAAGTCATTGATGCTCACTTGCATTATGAGTGGGAGGTGAAGAGAGTAGGATTACAGGTAGTGCTGGGGAATTATTTGTAATCCCAGATATGCTCATGGGAGTGCCTTGTGCATATAAACTTTAAAAAAAGTATTTTTAATTGTAAAGACAGTATGTATGCATAGTTAAAAAAAAAAAAGACCATTTCTTCCAATCTTTCCCTACCGCTTAGACCAATTGCCTGCTTCAGTTTCTGTATATTGTGTTTGTATGCCAATTGCCGTGCTCTGTCTCATGCCTCTGGCATGCTGTGCCTCATGCTGCCTCATCTTCAATTCTCCTACTGGAGTATAAAATCCAGGAATTTTTGTCTATTTCGTCCATCACTGTGGTATCTCCAATGCCTGCAATACTGACTGATACATAGTCCAAAAAAAAAAAATTGCCTTTGAGTCGACTTTGACTCATGGTAACCCCATGTGTTTCAGAGTAGAACTGCGTTCCACAGGGTTTTCAATGGCTGTGACCTTTCAGAAACAGATTGCCAGGTCTTTTTTCCAAGGTGTCTCTGGGAGGATTCGAACTGCCAACCTTTTGGTTAGTAGCCAAACACTTAACCATTTGCAACACCCAGAGATATCCAATGCCTGTAATACTGGCTGATACATAGTAGGTGTTCGATAAATAGTTGTTGCATAAATGAAGAAATCTTGCTTTGCAGATTTCCTCTTATTAACTGCAGTTAGGTAAAACTTTCTGTCTTTCTCCCTCTCCCTGCCTCCCTCCCTCCCAACCTCCCTTTCTCCCTTTATCTCCACTCCCCATCCAATGGTCAATTCTAGTTCCAGGCATCCTCCTGTTAGGTCACACCATTTAGCTCACCATCAAGGACAACTTCCCTATTGTTTAGAGCAGTGATTTCCAAAATTGGATGACTTAAAAATTGCCTGGACCCTACTAACTCAGAACTGAAGCCACTCCCAAAGGCCACCTTTCAGCCAAAGGTTAGACAGGCCTATAAAATAAACAGTAACACATGTGAGGAACGTGCTTCTTAGTTCAATCAAGTATACGAGACCAAATGGGCAACACCTGCCCAAAAGCAAAGACGAGAAGGCAAGAAGGTACGGGAAAACTGGACGAATGGACACGGAGAATTCAGTGCAGAAAGGGAAAGGGGGCGAGCACTAACACATTGCGGGGGTTGCAACCAATGTCACAAAACAATTTATGTATAAATTTTTTAATGAAAAACTAATTTGCACTGTAAACTTTCACCTAAAACACAATTTAAAAAACAAAACAAAACACTGATGTAGACTTCCGAGATTTCCAGAATCAGAATTTCTGGGGATGGGATCAGGGAATCTGAAACTTTAAAAAAACTCAAGGGTTATACATTCAAATACACAAATATGCATGTGAAGCTTATTAGACACCAGTGGGGAACAAAAGAGACTAAGTTCCTTATTTTGTAGAGCTTATAGTTTAGTGGGGGAGTCAGAACTAAACCCGTTGCCATCAAGTCGACTCTGACTCATAAGGTTTCAGAGGCTGCTTTCTTTATGGAAGCAGTCTGCCCCATCTTCCTCCTGCAGAGCAGCTTGTGGATTCAAACCACCAACCTTTCAGTTAGCAGAGAAGTGCTTAACCACTATGCAACCAGGGCTCCTTCCTGTAAAGATTATTGCCTAGAAAACTGTCTGTCCTATATGGTTGCTATGAGTCGGAATCAAGTTGACGGCAGTGGATTTGGTGGAGTTTTTTTTGTTTGTTTGAGCTTTTGGAAATAGATCAGCAAGCTTTTCTTCTGAGGAGCCTCTGGGTGGATTCGAACTGCCAACCTTTTGGTTAGGTAGCCAAGAGCTTAACTGTTTGTGCCACCCACGGACTCTAGAGAGTTGGGTTAGAGCTCTTTAAATACTCCCCCCTCACCTATTAAGATTTATCCTAGGATTGGAGCATGGTTGAGGCTGCAAGTAGGAAGCAAATAGCCTCAGAAATGAGGACTGTAAAGGCTAGAAACCAGGTAAGGGCCTGACTGGTATGTTAAGATACTGGGACAAAAGATAGTGGTGGAATAAGTCGGGGCACCTATTCTGTACCTGAATATGAAGAAGGGTGTTAAAGGCAAGGTATTGATAGCATTTTCCAAGAATCTCAGACATCATGTTAAGTTTCTAAACTCACTGATTCTGAATATAAAATGCCCCTTCTCCAGGCAGCTTAGAAAAAAATCTTTTAGGATGATACTACTTTCTTTCATCTTTTAGTTGAATGAGTCCAGATTCTTGAGATCAGCAATTTGCAGCTCTTGAAATGTTAAGGAGAAAGAATACCAGCCATCCCAGATTAGTGCTGTTCACCAAAGAGGTAGGTTGTTACACATACCCACACAGACCAGCATCTTTCTTTGAATATCAAATTTGAAAAAACAAAAAACACTTAATTCCTGAGACAAGCACCATCAAAATGATTGAAAAATCTATAGTCCAAATCACTCACTTCTTAATCCCTAGAAATGTGCTTCCCCTTCAACCCAGCTGAGTAAAGAAGGCAGTTCCCTGGAGATGGCAATTAGATTAGAAAGCCTGGAGCCTTCCCCTTGATTACTTGAAATGATACTAAGTCCTTGAGCTAACTTAGATGAATGGTAATAGTTTCCAGGGGACAGACAACTCAGAAAAGATAACTTCATTGCACTTTCTTTCCAGTTTACCTACTTAATGCTTTGAAAACACTTCTGTAAGTTTTATTAAAGAGGCTGCAGCGTTTTTAAAATGGACCAGAGAGCTCTCTCCTTGATTTTAAATAGCTGAATAAAATTCGGCCAAGTGCTGATAATAACAGTCCTTCTGTGTCATGGATGGTCAACCCTTACTCCCGCCCTTAAAACAAGTGTGAAGTTCTAATCAGTATAATGAATGAAGTAGTTATTAACATTTGCAAAAAGTGGGGGGAAAAAAAAGAAACCTAAATTGCTGCCCTTTTGTGAATTATACTGATAGATTCTAGCTCTTTCTTTTTTTGGTCAGACTGCTTCTCCAGGGACTTTGTGATGAAAAAGGCAGGAGGTTATTTACCAAATGGATAAATGAGGAAGGAGGTTGTTTACCAAAGGATTCACTCACCACTGGGAACCTTCTCTCTGCATTGAAAACAGGGATTAGATTTATGCCCCTTTTAAACTTACCTTCAAAGCCTAAAATGGCAGACACACTGCATTTTAAGGACAATCCTCTTAGTGGTTTATAAACAGTAAACAAATACGTGGAATATCCATTCCAGGTACAAATACCTCGGACATGTTAAGGCCCCCACAAGTCACTTACCCTGGCTCTCTCAGTTTCTGCATTGTTCATGTGGGATAATAATAGTTTCCTACCTAAAGAGGTGTTTTGAGAATTAAGTGATGGGCAAGCTGCTTTGGATGAACTGATAAGTTTTCGTGGTCCCTTTGCTTCTGGTCTGGCTCAGTTGCTACAGCAGTTGAACATACAATGATGTAAATATGTCATGTGTGGTTTTCATGTAACCTACTCTCTTGAAAACAAAATTTGCTTAAAATATTTTCCCACTTTGCCTTTGGTTTGTGTGGGGCTTAGGGTTAATTAGCATCCACAGGCTCTTATCTAAGCCTTTGCTAAGGACTAATTAACTAGTGTATACTTAGTCAAATTCTAATGAGAACTGATAAGGAGTCTTTTTACCTTGTTTTATTTTCTCTTGGGGGAGAATATATTCTTTTAGCAAATATTTGTTTTTTTTTCCCAAGTAGACAATATTTTTAATTTAACAAATGTTTATTAAGCACCTTTAAGGTCTATGGGGGATACAAAGGAGTATATAAAAGAATTTTTAAAAGGAGCTGATGGATCTAATGAGGTTAAGCTAGTTATTAAAAAAATAAAAACTGTAAGGCAAAAACATTACGCATATGTGTGAAGGGGCTCTCCAGTAAATGAGTACTGAAGTGGGTTTAAGGTGACAGGCTTGACTGATATAGAGGCCTTGCTTTGGGTAGTAATGAACTGAATGAAGTGTGTAGGATGAAGTGGGGGCGGGGGTATAAGTAGCTTAATCAGAGAAGGAGAGCTTAATCAGGGCCGAAGGTGGGAAGACAGGGAGAGGGAGGCTCTATGGAAAAGAGTGCTGGGCCTGGATTCAGGAGGCCTGGGTTTAGTCCTGACGCAAACTTTGCCATTCAATAGCTCTTTAACTTTTGGCTTGTCACTTCCCCTCTCTGAACTTTAGGTCACTTTCTCCACAGTGCAGGGGTTGGACTACATAAGGGATTTCCAACCAGGGCATTCTAGGATTTGAAAGCTTCTTCGAGAGAAGTGTTTTAAATTTCAAATCCACTCAGATTCTCATGTTCGCAACCGGCTCTTGGGATTGAAGAGGGAGAGATCACAGGGAGAGGAATGAACCTTATGAAGGGCCCTCCAGTAAGGCCCAGGACTGGGATGAGGAAGAAGCCAATCATGGAGACAGAAAAAAATACGTGAGAGATAAAATTCTATACCAAACGCATTAGATTCCTTGGGAGGCAGCATCATATAGTAGAAAGAACACAAGCTTTGGCACTGAAGAGACCTGGCTAAGATTTGAATCCCAATTTACCCACTTAGTTGTGATTTCAGGCAAGTTCCTTAACCTCTCGGAGACAGAATTTTCTATTAAATTGAAATAATAATACTATGTACTTAATACGGTTGTTTTGAAGACTAAATGAGATAATCCCAGCAAAACACTTTGCACCTTGCCTGGCTTGCTATAAACACTCAATAAACAGTAGTCATTTATAGCTCCCAATTACTGGAGTCCTAGTTCGACTTGACTGTTTTGCTAGACAAGTTAGCTTACACAAAGGGGCTTCTTTAGCTCCTCCTTGGAGACTGAGCTTTATCATCTTTAAATTGAGGGCCTCTGTGTCGTGTCAGCTTACACAACCTCCTCCCACCACGCTATTGGACCTCCGCAGCTTCTGTCCCAGAAGCAGGTTTTGAGGCATCTCCATTATTTTCAGTTTATCGGTATCTGGATCTGCCTGGTCCCAGTCAATCTAGATGTAGACACTTGGACTTTATCCTTGTTATCCAAATGCCTTTGGGTGATCTGATTTAATTCCTGTCAACATAGAGTTTTCAGGCAACACTAAGGAAGCCATTTCCCATAGCCAGGCAGACCGGACCACACTTCCTCTCATTCGGAGGGGTTTATTGAGGGTGTCAGCTAGGGTAAAGATTTTGGCTCTGTTACTCAGATATGTTAGGCAAAGATCTGTTTGGTGATTAGTTTTGATTGGATAGGAGTTCCACACAAAAGGGGGCTTGAGCATTTATTGTAGTTACTGAGATTAACAGAGCCAGGTACTGCTGTGGGAAGCTGGCCCATTGAAAAGAGGGGCCATTCTTTGATGTCCAAAGGCCCAGCCTTACCCAATGAGAAAAATGACTATTAGGTTCCTTGATTTTGCAAAGCACTTGAAAAGCACTTTAACCAATTCCTTAGCTTAGATAATGCTTGTTTGAGGGTGGGGATTTAAATCGGTGCAGGGGAAGCAAAGTGGAGGTTTAGTTTTCACTAGTTTCCCATGATCTCAGCTGCAGACCAGCTGACTTTTTTTTTTCCTGCCTTTGTTCTTTCTCTTTTTTCCATCGTTTACACTTAGTCACACACTCTTCCTCCCTGCCTCCCATGCTGATCTTTTTTTTCCCAAATAGCACCTCTGTCATGGTCTACATTGATCTAACCCATACCTCTATGGCACTCACCCATTTTATTTATTTTTTGACATATGCAGCCCCTATCACTGCATACACTCCCTACACTCAAACTCTTCTTCTCTATACACATAGTTTTGTGTGATTGGAAGCAGAGGAGCTATATAGACTATCCAAAAGAGTGTAAATTTGCCTTTGGGTACTGTCTTCTGCTTAATATCAGAATAGAATGTGTCTGATCTTGAAATAACCTCTGAGATAAATCCCCAAGACATACTATGAGGTAGACCTAAAAGCATGAAAATCTGAGAAGTGGTTCACTTTGCCTGCTCCCTTCTACGTCTGTCTTCTACTTTGCAGTGAAGCTGGACAGTGTCAGCCCTCCAACTGATTCTAAAGACAAGCTTAAGCTAAGTACAGCTTCTCTCCCCACCCGCTTCTTGTTCTTCTTGTCCTTTCCACTCATTTCATCATGTATGGGCCTGACATACTAGGTGCTCAATAAATGATAGCTAAACCACCCCCTAGTATTCCTTATCTCCTGTCCCTGATTTATTTTTCTTCATAACACTAATCTCCATCTACTATACTATGTATTTTGCTTATTTAGTTTCTTTGTTTCTACCCCACCCCACCCCCCACTCCCATGTAGGCTCCACAGAGGCAGGAGGTTTGGATGTTTTGTTCACTGCTTTACCACTACCTGTTGTCATCAAGTCCATTCCGACTCATAGCGACCCTATAGGACACAGTAGAACTGCCCCATAGGGTTTCCAAAGCTGTAAATCTTTATGGAGGCAGACTGTCACATCTTTCTCCCAAAGAGTGGCTGGTGGGTTCGAACCGCTGACCTTTCGGTTAGCAGCTGAGCACTTAACCACTGTGCCACCAGGGCTCCTGCTGAACCACTAGCATCTAGGATAGTGCCTGACACTTGGTAGGTGCTCAATAAATATTTGTTGAATAAATTAAGTAGCTTATTGTCTGTCTGCTCTTCTCTGGAGCATTTAAGCAGAACTCTGTTTAAGATCCCACAAGCTCACTCCTCCTAAGGAGCTGCATCAGGCCACCATCTCACTATTAGTAACACTGGAACCTATATGCAGGTGAGGAATCACCCCAACTTCAAAGGGAAAACAACAACAACTAAAAGCTATTAAGTCCACTAAAAGTACATTGCTCTCAAGTGCAGGTTTTTGTTGTCCGGATGTCAAGACCAGTGGGTGTAAAATGAGACAATGTTGTGCTAAGAAGATACAGATCTTTTCCTAGAAGATACATGAGTTGGGACAGACTTGGGGGATGGCTGAAACAGTGGTCCAGAAACCTAAGAAGGCAATCAGCTAGGCAAAGCTAGGACAGGGGGCAGAGATGGCTGAACTCTTGCTTCTAATCTGAGTGATTTCAGCTGCTCCTGTGGAAGGAGAGAGTGTTTTTCTTGTATAAAATCTCCAACACTGCATCTGTCCTTGTTGTCTGTCTTCCTGTGCTTTGGCCCAGAGATGCTGCTCTGAGTGGAAAACCTTCTCTTTGAATGAGCTTTTACTTGAAAACTTCTAATTTACTGGGGCCAGTTGTTGAAATTTTACAGGAAATCAGAGCAGCTCGAGGCTTAAAGATTGAGGGGGAATTTAGTGCAGTCATTTTTAAACTGTACTTCATGAGTGCAAGTTAGGTATAGTCTCATTCTTCGACAATTAAAAAGTTGGCTCTTCCCCAGTGTTGGAAAAAGTATGGGGGAAGTGGTTGCTCTCATACCCTGCTGGTGGGAGTAGAAACTGATGCAGCATTTTTGCAGGGCAGTTTGGTAACAAAAGATCCCTGGCTCAACTACCAACCTAAAGGTTGGTGGTTTGAACCCTTGCAACGGTGCCATGGAAGAAAGGCCTGGTAATATTACAGTCAAGAAAACCCTATGAAGTACAGTTCTACTATTAACACATGGGGTCACCATGAGTGGGAATTGACTATACAGCAACGGTTTTTTTTTTTGTTGTTGTTGTTGTTCTGATAGCATATGTCAGAAATTTAAACTCGGAACCCAAGGTCGAGAAGGGCAGAGTGTTAACACATCGCGGGGTTGGCAACCAATGTCACAAAACAATATTTGTGTTAATTGTTTAATGAGAAGCTAATTTGCTATGTAAACCTTTATCTAAATCACAATTAAAAAAAAACAAAGATTAGACAGGCCTATAAAATAAACAATAATACACATGAGGAACGTGCTTCTTAGTTCAATCAAGTATACGAGACCAAATGGGCAACACCTGCCCAAAAACAAAGACGAGAAGGCAGGAAGGGACACGAAAACTGGATGAATGGACACGGAGAACCCAGGGGAGAAAGGGAAAGGGGGAGAGTGCTGACACATTGTGGGGACTGCAACCAATGTCGCAAAACAGTTTATGTATAAATTTTTGAGTGAAAAACTAATTTGCACTGTAAATTTTCACCTAAAACACAATAACATTTTTTTAAAAAGTAAAAAAAAAAAAAAAAAAAATCTAAGGTCATTAGTACTCTTTGATTCTTCAATTCCACTTGTTGAAGACTGTCCCACAAATATGCCGTTTTTCACAGTTCTAAGATGTACTGCATTTTTTCACATTTCAATAAATCAGAAATTGGGATGTAGCCTTGATTCAATGAAATATGATACTTGTCCACATTCACAAAGAGTTACTACATGAATTTTTATCACAGTGTCATTTGGAACAGTGAGATGGAGAAAAACCTAAATGCCCATAGATAGGAGACTAGTTAACTAAATTACATGCATCCCAAATACTAACCTATGCAGCTTCTTAAAAGGATGAGGGTGATTCATATGTGATGATTTGAAAAGATGTCTGAGATATATAATTAAATGAAAAAAGGAAGGTGTATAACCTTGTGTTTCAAAAAATCTTTTGTGCAAAAAAATGCTTTAATAAGATACAGTATACACATAGTATATGCTGACATATGTATACAAATATTTTTCTGACAGGATATGCAAGAAACTGTTATCAAAGGTTTCTTCTGGGATGAGGGTTGACTAGTGAGAGACATTTACTTTTCATTTTATACATTTTGTACAGTTTGAATTTTCCCACTATGTTCATGTATTGCTTTATCTTTTTAAAGCCAAAAGGGATTTCTGGGAGATGAATTATGGTTCCTTTTTTCCTTTTGTTTCATACTTTTCTATATTAAAAAACGCACAATAGATGTTATTTTAAAAAGGAAATCAATAAGACAGCCTCTGTCTCAGTAGAGTTCATAGTGAGTGTCATAAACCAGTGAACAGATGTTTTACTAGTTCCAATAATAGAAGTTTGAACAAAGTGCTGAGGGAAGCATGGAGGGGAAATTGATTCAGTCTCTCCAGAGGCATCAGGAAGGTGTCACAGAAGAGGTGACGTTTGAGCTGAGTCTTGGTAGAGCAGAGGACATTTTGTGGGAAGCATTCCAGGAAGAATAGACAGCCCATGCAAAGGCATAGTAGTGTGGAAGGGCATTGCTGGTTCAGGGAGAGCTATAACGTTTGGCATGGTCGGAAACACAGTGTCTGTGAGTGGGCATGTAAGGGAGAGTGGTGAGTAATAAGAACAGATGAGTGTATAATATATGCTAGACCCCATACTTTTTTTGTGTGTATGTGTGCGTTAGGTGAAAGTTTACAGCTCAAGTTAGTTTCTCATACAAAAATTTATACACATATTGTTATGTGACCCTAGTTGCTATCCCTATAATGTGACAACACACTGCTTTCCACCCCAGATTTTCCGTGTCCATTCAACCAGCTCCTAACCCTATCTGCCTTCTCATCTTACCTCCAGACAGGAGCTGCCCATTTAGTCTCACGTATCTACTTGAGCTAAGAAGCACACTCTTCACGAGTATCATTTTATGTCTTATAGTCCAGTCTAATCTTTGTCTAAAGAGTGGAATTCGGGAATGGTTTTAGTTCTGGGTTAACAGAGAGTCCGGGGGCCATGTGTTCTGGGGTTCCTCCAGTCTCAGTCAGACCATTAAGTCTGGGCTTTTTACTAGAATTTGAGTTCTATACCCCACTTTTCTCCTGCTCTGTCAGGGACTCTCTGTTGTGTTCCCTGTCAGGGTGTAGACCCAGTACTTTTTGCCATACTTTTTTTTCCCACTGTCATTGAGTCGATTCCAACTCATAGCAACCCTGTAGGATGAAGTAGAACTATCCCATAGGGTTTCCAGGGCTGTAATCTTTACAGAAGAGAGCCCTGGTGGTGCAGTGGTTAAGCACTCAGCTGCTAACTGAAAGCAGTTTGAACCCACCAGCCACTCCTTGGGAGAAAGATTTGGCAGTCTGCTTCCTTAAAGATTAACAGCGTTAGAAACCCTGTGGGGGCAGTTCTGCTCTGTCCTATAGGGTCGCTACGAGTCAGAAATGACTGGGTAGCAACAGGTTTGGTTTTGGTTTTGGTTTCTCCCATGGAGTAGCTAGTGGATTTGAACCGATAACCTTTTGTTTAGCAGCCGAGCTGCTTAACCGCTGCACCACCAGAACTCCTCAGACCCCACGCTGGGGTACTTTAAATTCTTCACCGCCAGTCCTTAGAATAGTGTTCAGGAGTCTGTGGCCTTAAGAACAGCAGTAGTGTGGTGGAGACAGCCCAGAGTTTGGAAGTGGACCAAACTGAGTTTCAGTCCAAGCAGTTTAGTCTTTCTGAATCTTGTTTAAGAGGCTAGATTGAGGTTTCGAGAAACTGTATATAATATGCTTGACATAGAATCAGCACTCAAAAAAGGTACGTGCTATTAATATTCACATTCTTACCATTCCTTTCTTCCCAAACCTATGTTAGTTCTGCATATACAGTAGGAACTCACTGAATCCTTGCTACTGAATGATTTGTGAGAGAACTGGGTATGGTGTATGGTAGGACATGATATGATGAAGCTCTCACCTCCTCTTCCCCCATCCAGCCCTTAATACCAAAGAAATCAGAACATTTTGCCTAAGAGAACCTAGTATCCCCCCCACCCCCGAATATGTGAAGAGGCAAAACTCCAGGAACCTGAACAAGATAGAGGGACTCGTATATTCTGAGAAGCTGATTACACCCAAGGTTTGTAGACTACATGGATAATAGAATAAAAACTACAAATAAAAAACCACCAACACGAATCGAATTTAAGGTGAAGTCCCTTAGCCTCAATAAACAAGGCAGGGTAGTACCAACACTAGGACTGAAATAGGCAGATCCTAATGGTTGCTGTGTGGTGTCATGAGAATTGAAGTTGGGAGTTCAAAGTCCCTACTCTGACATTAGCTGTTTGCGACCTTGAACAGGTCATTTCCCCTCTCTGGACTTAAGTAGTCTCACCTATAAAACATGAGAGTTGAATTAGGGTTAATTAGGGTTGGATTAGGGTTAGTTAGGGTCAGCAATCTGCAGCCAAATCCAGTCTGCCACCTGTTTTTGTAAATAAAGTTTTATTGGAACACAGCCATGACCATTCATTTAAGTATTGTGTATGGCTGCTTTTGTGCTACCTTGGCAGGGTTGAGTAGTTCTGACAGAGACCATATGGTACACAAAGTCTAAAATATTTACTATCTGGCTCTTTAGAGAAAAATTTTGCTGACCCCTGATTGATGTGTAAGGTCCCTTCCACCTCTGACATTCTGTGATATCTATATTGCTAAAGTCTTGATATGTGATACCATTAGGTTTACCTCCAAAACCTTTCATGAAATTTGGAAATGCTCCAGAGGTCCTATCTATATATTTGTTATTCATACAACAAACCTTTCTGAAGATTTTGCTGTTTGCTAGGTAGTGTGCTGGTTCTGGGGTGTAGTGGGGAACAAAACTAGACATGATCCTAACACTTCTGGAGTTTGCAATCTAGTGGAAGAGACGATTTTTAATAGATCCTGATCACATCTTTCATCTTGGAAAACAAAGCCAACAAATTATTTCATAGTAGGTGGAATGAATGACCTCTGATCAGATTTACGTATAGGTTTATGAACACCTTTATTCATTCTTTCATGAGTTAGTTCATGAATTCAATTCAATATATATTTTATATACTACCTACTGTGTGATAGGTGTGGCTGTGCTAGATGCTAAAATACACTAATGAAAAACACAAAGTTCCTGTCCTCATGGACCTTACATTTTATTGGTGGAGATATTTGTTAATCCAAAAACCGCAAATAAATATGTAATTATCAACTGTAATAAGTGCTCTGAAGAAAAGGAACATGGCCATATGGCAACATATAACAAGCGAGCATGCTCTAGACTTGAGAGGGGTCGATCAGGGAATGCTTCCTGAAAAAGCACTTCAGCTAATATGTGAAGCATGAGTAGTAGATGCTACTTGTGAGAACTGCTTCTTTCTTTGGTTAAAGGAAATGGAGTTTAGAAAACCCACTGCTGTTGAGTCAATTCCGACTCATAGTGAACCTATAGAACAGAGTAGAACTGCCCCATAGGGTTTCCAAGGCTGTAAATCTTTAAGGAAGCAGACCACCACATCTTTCTCCTGTGGAGCAGCTGGTGGGTTCAAACCACTGACCTTTAGGTTCGCAGCCAAGCGCTTTAACCACTGCACCACTAGGACTCTAAATCAGTGTTTTTCAAACTGCAGGTTGAGACCCATTCTTTTTTTTTTTTTTAATCAATTGTATGCATCCTGGCCAGAATATTTTTCCTAATGCAATAGAATGGAATGGACAAGATTGAATAGAATGGAATGGAAATTTCAAATGCATTGCTGGAAGTAATTGTTTTGTGAAACTATATAAAATGCATTTCTTACTGTGGGTCTCAGTTCAAAAAATGAGAATCACTAATCCAAACAATCTGGTTTGGTTTTATATAATTATAATTTATCAGATAACAGCTGAGTTCTCCAGTTTCTTGCCTTTAAAAACATAGGTATGACCAATGAAAAAGTTCACACGCAAAATGTAACAATTCTTGTTGGTTACCAGGGATGGGAGGGGTGGGGGGGGGAATATTAAATAGGTAATAGACAAGTGGTATCTTGGGTGAAGGGTGAGACAGTACACAATACAGGGGAAACTAACACAACCTGTACAAGGAAAGGTCATGGAGGCCCCATGGACAGATCCAAACTCCCTGAGGGACTGAGTTGCTGGACGGAGGGCTCTGGGGACCATGGTCTCGGGGAACATCTAGCTCAATTGGCATGACACTACATATAAAGATAATGCTCTACATTCTACCTTGGTGAGTAGTGTCTGGGGTCTTAAAAGCCTGTGAGCGGCCATCTAAGATACTCCACTGGTCTCATCTCTTCGGGAGCAAGTGAGAATGAAGAGAACAGGATACAACGAAAAGATTAGTCCAAAGGACTAATTGTCCACAGCTACCAAGACCTTCACTGGACTGAGTCCAGTACAGCTAGATGGTGCTACCACCGCTGACTGCTCTGACCGGGATCACAACAGAGGGTTCTGGACAGAGCTGGAGAAGGATGTAGAGCATAATTCTAACTCACAAAAAAAAAAAAAAAAAAAAAAAAGGCCAGATTTACTGGCCTAAAGGAGACTGGAGAAACCCTGAGAGTATGGCCCCCAGACACCCTTTTAGCTCAGTGGTAAAGTTACCTTCAAGGTTCACTGATCAGCCTGAGAGTGGACAGCCCAGTAAAACCATGAGAGTAACGAGGTACAGGAGTCCAGTGACAAGGCCCAGAAGGCAGAAGGGGAGTAGGAAGCTGATGATAGGGAACACAAAGTAGAGTAAGGATATTGTTGATGTGTTGTGAGATTGTTAACCATTGTCATAGGGCAGCATTTGTAGTAACTGTTAAATGGGAGACTATTTTGTCCTGTAAGCCTTCATCTTAAGTGAGAATAACAGCACAATTAGAAGAGTGTAGTCAATGTCACTTAAATGTGTATGTAAAAAAAAATTTTTGAAATGGCGTATCTTTGGCTATGTGTATTTTCACAAAAGAAAAAAAAAAGTTGAGAATTTAGAGGGTTAAAATGTTGTGGGGTTGTTAACCAATGTCATAAAACAGCATGTGTGTTACTGTTACATGAGAAACTATCTGTTCTGTAAGCCTTCACCTGAAGTACAATAAAATATTAAAAAAAAAAAAAAAACATAGGTATGTGTTCTTCAGATTTCTCTAAGTTTCCTTTCATGTTCTTTTCAGAGCAGGCTTGAGAGTGAGTGAGAGAGCACCAGCCATCATTTAGTGAGGACCTACTCTGGTGTCAGACAGTATGCAGAATGCCGTATGTACATTATCACATTTGATGTTCACAGAAATCCTATGAGAAAGGCACACTTCATTACTGCATTTGCTGATAAAGATATTTGAGGCTCAGAGAGGTTAAGAAACTTAGCCGTTAAATGTTTCTTGCCTAAATAATTACTAAAAAGATAAATACAAATGGGTTCAGGTTGGTACTGTCTGAACATTCAACAACAGATATGTTGGAAATTAATCAAGTTTGAAATGCTGATTGAGAACTTTCTAGGTTTTATCTCCTGTTTAATGACACAAGTTCTATAGACCTTTGAATTGAGTCTATCTCTCTTATCCTTTCTAGAAAAAGTATATCCTAATTCCTGAGCTGCTTTGATGGATTTTGGCTCCATTTAACTATGGAGCCCCTGGTAGTACAGCAGTTAAGCAAATCCACCAGCCGCTCCTTGGAAATCCTATGGGGCAGTTCTACTCTGTCCTGTAGGGTCACTATGAGTCAGAATCGACTCAGCAGCAATGGGTTTGGTTTAGTTAACTGCAAAGGAGCCCTGGTGGAGCAGTGGTTAAAGTGCTCAGCTGCTAACTGGAAGGTTGGAGGTTTGAAACCACCAGCTGCTCCATGGCAGAAAGATGTGGTAGCCTGCTTCTGTAAAGATTACAGCCTTGGAAACCCTATCAGGCAGTTCTACTCTGTCCTATAGGCAGGGGCAAATGAACCAGTAAGAAAGACAAGTGAAATTATGCACTACAGATTAGTAAGTAAGCACAAGTAAGCCCGTGTGTACCTTGTTTATTGGGTAATCTGTCCCTGCCTGTAGGTTCTCTGTGAGTCTGGATCTACTCCAAGGCAGTGGGTTTGCTTTTTTTAAACTCTAAAGTGGTAAAGCATGTTGTGTGCAGCTGAAAAGCAAGCATCAGAAAGTATACACTAATGTCCTACTCTATCAATCCCCTAGCCCTGCAGATTCCCAAAAAGGAATTTCTAAAGAAGGGAAATTTGGGGAACAATACACTTCTATAGGATCACAGTAGGCAACAACAAAGTGATCAGTTCTCCAGACTGGGAGATATAAACAAAAGGTGAAACTACAATAGCAAAGCCTCTGGGAGGAGGCTCTGATGCTGTCATTAAGAAACTCAAACTGATTCCATTTAATTTCCCCAAACAATATAGATTAGCAGGTGCCTCCACATATTCTTTCTTACTCCAATAATTTTATTCTTCTTGAACATGAAAATGGAGGGGGGCAGACAGGGAGAAACCCCTCAATTAGTAAAATTAGTAAATAGAAAGAAATTGATAGCCTTTTGGGTCAGGGCATTGTAATTCTAAAGGCAGATTTTCCTTAGCCTGATAATGATCTGCAGTTAAAAGATTCCAATAATGGGAAGATAATTTCACAAGTACCCCTTTTTAGGACCCTCTGGTTTAAAGTGGTAATCTGCAGCATGGTGTGATGAATAATTATTTTGAAGTAGGAGTCATAAAAACTTAATTTGTGTCTGTAATCCAAGTTTGGGTAACCTTGGAAAAGCAACTTCACTCTGCGAACCTCAGTTTCCTCATCCTGTAGAATGGGAATGAAAACACCTGATCTAACTCTCAGGGTTGTTATGGAGATCAGATGACAAAAACGCATAGGAAAAGTATGTTTTATAAACTGAACATTTCTATAACAATATAAGGTGTGAAGATGATACTTCAAGTTCTTGCTTAAGAATTTACAATGGGAAGTCCAAACTCCTCAGAGTTTCTGAGGCAGCTAACAATCTGGCCCCACCTAATCTCTAGCCTTATCACTGATTATTCCTTTTTAAGACCTATCTACTCCATTTATGTGATCCCCTTCACTCTCCTGTGAATAAAATGTTTTCTTTCATGCTTCTGTTTCTTTACTTAAATGCTGTCCTTTTGCCTAGGTTGCCCTTTTTGTATAACTAAAAGAGCTAGGAAATGTACCCAGTTTAAGAAGTGCCTTCCCTCAAATAGACATATGCACACCCATGTTCATTGCAGCATTATTCACAATAGCAAAAAGATGAAAACAACCTAGGCGCCCATCAACAGATGAATGGATGAACAAACTATGGTACATACACACAATGGAATACTACACAACAGTAAAGAACAATGATGAATCTGTGAAGCATCTCATGACATGGATGAATCTGGAGGGCATTATACTGAGTGAAATAAGTCAATCACAAAAGGAAATATATTGTATGAGACCACTACTATAAAAACTCATGGAAAAAAATTGTTAAAAGGGAACCTAATTTGCTGTGTAAACTTTTACCTAAAATACAATAAATTATTATTTTTAAAAAATCATGAAAAGATTTACACACAAAAAGAAACAATCTTTGATGGTTATGAGAGAGGGGAGGGATGGGGAGGGAAAAACACTAAACAGACAATAGATAAGTGGTAACTTTGGTGAAGGGTAAGACAGTACACAATACTGGGGAAGCCAGCACAATTTGCACAAGGAAAAACTCCATAGACACATCCAAACTCCCTGAGGGACTGAACTGCTGGGCTGAGGGCTGTGGGGACCATGGCCTCAGGGAACATCTAGCTCAATTGGCATAATATAGTTTATAAAGAAAATGTTCTACATTCTACTTTGGTGAGTAGCGTCTGTGGTCTTAAAAGCTTGTGAGCGGTCATCTGAGATACTGGTCTCACCCTGTCTGGAGCAAGGGAGAATGAAAAAAACTAAAGACACATGGGAAAGATTAGCCCAAAGGACTAATGGACCCAACTACCACAGCCTCCACCAGACTGAGTCTAGCACAACTAGATGGTGTCTGGCTACTATCACCGACTGCTCTGACAGGGATCACAAAAGAGGGTCCTGGACAGGGCTGGAGAAAAATGTAGAACAAAATTCTAACTCACACACACACACACACACACACAAAAAAAAAAAGACTAGACTTACTGGTCTGACAGAGTCTGAAGAAACCCCAAGAGTATGGCCCCCAGACACCCTTTAGCTTAGTAATGAAGTCATACCTTAGGTTCACCCTTCAGCCAAAGATCAGACAGGCCCATAAGACAAAACGAGACTAAATGGGCACACCAGCACTGGGGCAAGGTCGAGAAGACAGGAGGGGACAGGAAAGCTGGTAATAGGTAACCCAAGGTCGAGAAGGTGAGAGTGTTGACATGCCGTGGGGTTGACAACCAATGTCACAAAACACTGTGTGTATTGTTTAATGAGAAGCTAGTTTACTCTGTACACCTTCATCTAAAGTACAATAAAAAAAAAGTGCCTCCCCTGAGAAAGCTTTCTATATCCTCACTACTTCTCACACTTGCAGCATCAGTATCACCTAGAAGCCTTTCTAGAAATGAGGATTTTTAGGCCCCTCCCAAACCTAAGGAATCAGCTTCTGCAGCTTAACAAAATCCCCAGGTGATTTCTTTGTACTTGAGAGTTTGAGAAGTGCTGTCTTACAAGGCCCCAGCCTACATTCACTTCTCCCTTCTCTGAACTTCTAGCGCACTTGGGGTTGTCTATCTTGTTATCAAATTGCTTTCCGTTTAAACTATTCTTTTCAACTTTCAGATGTTAAGCACTTGACGAGCGGCTATATATTTAATTCTTCTGGGTTTAGAAATCATTTTTTCTTTGACCTGCTTTCAATTGCACAGAGGATTGTTATGGATTTGCTATATATAGGCCACTATGGGTACAAAGGAGGCCCTGGGCAGTGCAAACGGTTAACGCTCATGGCAACTAACTAACTGAAAGTTTAGAGGTTCCAGTCCACCCAGAGGCACTTTGGAAGAAAGGTTTGGTGATCTACTTCCAAAAAATAAGCCATTGGAAACCCTGTGGAGCACAGTTCCACTCTGACACACATTGGGTTGCCATGAATTGGAGTCGACTTGAGGGCAACGAGGTTTTTTTTTTTTTTTTTTTCGTTTTATGAGTATAAAAGTAAGTAAAATGAAGGACCTTCCTTCCTCCCTCTCTCCCTCCCTTCCTTCCTTCAACATTTCTTGAACATTACTCTGTTCCAGACATTGCACTGGAAATATGAGGATATCCAAGACAAAACCTCTACTTTTAAGTCTAGTGGAAATATGTATGACCATACGCAAGTAACTTTAATAAACATTTGTTAGTGCTATAGTAGTTTTGCCCTGGGAGTGCAGTCAAGGATTAAATTGGGAAGTGAGGAGGTAGGAAAGGCTACAGAAAGGAATTAGAGTTGAATTTTGAAAGTTGAATAGCAACCCCCAGAGAGATTAAAAAGTCTTTCACATGAGTGCACACACTCACACATACACGCAAACACACACACACGCAAAATACACGGTATTTTATGGAATGGCAAGTAGTCAGACTACATCATGGGATGTGTATGCATCCTAGGGGGTTTGAGTGGTTGGAGACAAGGCTGAAAATTAGACTGGAGGAGAGGTCACATTACAGAAGGTCCTATATAACATGTATGCCACTAAGGAACTTATGTTTTTTTTTTGTTGTTGTTGTTTTGTTTTGTTTTGTTTTCTTTCATTAGACAACGGAGAGCTCTTAGTGATTTTTGGAGCTCTGGTGGCACAGTGGTTAAGAGTTTGGCTGCTAACCAAAAAGGTCGGCAGTTTGAATCCCCCAGCTACTCCTTGGAAACGCTATGGGGCAGTTCTACTCTGTCCTATAGGGTCACTATGAGTTGGAATCGACTCGATGGCAATGGGTTTTTTGGGTTTATTGCATAGCAGGTGCTCAGTAAAGCCTCCTTGAATTGATTCTGGAAGGAGAGAAAAAGGTCTCTTCAAGGGGTAGGCAAAGTGTCCTTTACTTTGAACTGGATTCTGCAGTCTTGATTAGGATTGTCAAGAGGCTAGTGTGGTGGGGGAGGGAAATGGCGCCTGACTGAAGAGACCTCTCTATCAGAATGGCAAAGTCAAAGCACAACTTTAAAGACTCAGAACCAATTGGTTGGAATAAAATCCAGGTCATTATGGTATCCAGGCACAGACAGAATGCCTGGTGTAAGTGAAGAACCCTTGAAGGCCTCCTTTACAGGTAGCATGAATGTAGGTGTCTAGAAAGTGAAGCTGCAAATACATGTGGCTGATATTGATAAACTAGCAGCTATGAAGGGTAAAAGAATAAACTTGTGATTTGGGGTCTGGACACACAGCTTCCAGGCCTTGCTCTTCTACTTACTAGTGGTTTGACTTTGGGACAAGTTATGCATATGTTTTGGGACTGGAACAATGAATAAGGAAGACCGAAGAAGAATTGACACCTTTGAGTTGTGGTGTTGGTGAAGAATATTGAATATAGCATGGACTGCTAGAAGAACAAACAAATCTATCTTGGAAGAAGTACAGCCAGAATGGTCCTTAGAAGCAAGATAACGAGACTTCATCTCACATCCTTTGGACGTGTTATCAGGAAGGGCCAGTCCCTAGAGAAGGACATCATGCTTGATAAAGTGGAGGGTCCGCGAAAAAGAGGAAGAACTTCAATGAGTTGGATTGCCACAGTGGCTGCAACAATGGGCTCAAGCAGAGTAACGATTGTGAGGATGGCACAGGACTGGGCAGTGTTTCATTCTCTTGTACAGTGTCGCTATAAGTTGGAACTGACTCGATAGCACCTAACAATAACACTTTTTATTTTTATCACCTGCTTTCCCACTTAGGCAAGTTTTTCCTGTATGAAACCAACAGGGCAGCTCTGGTGTTATACTTGTAACTGGCCACTAAAAAACCAAACCCATTGCCATCAAGTCGATTCTTACTCATAGTAACCCTATAGGACCGAGTAGAACTGCTCCAAAGGGTTTCCTAGGCTGTAAATCCTTACGGAAGCAGACTACCATATCTTTCTTCCACAGAGCGGCTGGTTGGTTCAAACTGCTTACCTTTAGGTTAGCAGTCGAGTGCTTTAATCACTGTGCCACCAGGGCTTCTTCAACTGCCCACTAGATTCCTGATAAGAACTTGCTTTACTGACTCACTTTTTGAGGAACCTCTGAAGAGGTTCTGATCATCCCAGATGCAGAGATTTATGAGAGATTGTAGGATGTCAGTTGATTCATGGAATCATAGACTTTTAGGGCTCGAAGGGAATGGGGAAAAGTATTAATTTAGCCTACCAAACCCCCTCTATAATATCCCTACCAAATAACATTCTACTTTGTATTTATGCTCTTCCAGTAGCCCGTGTTACCTCCAACTACAGTTCACTGTCCCCTGAGCCAGCTCTGAGTTTGAGGAAGTTCATCCTTGTTTTGAGCTACTTTATTCACACATTGCATAAATAAAAATAAATATAGCATAATATTTAGACCAAAGGGCTTGATTGTCATGCATTTTTCTGCACTTGTTAGATCATACCTGAAAGTTTAAGGGTAGTTCTGGGCCATGAGGTTTAACACATATGTACGGCAATTGAGCTGTGTTCAGAAGAGAGTGGATTGGGAAATGAAGGCACATGTGAAGAAACTAGAACTGTTGAGACTGGAGAAGAGACTTCTGGGACAGACTGGCTGTCTTTAAACATTTGAAGGGCTGTCATGAGGAAAAAGATTAGCCTTATTCTATTTCACCACAAGAACTAGAGCTAAGACCAATGGGCTGAAGCTACGGGAAATAAATTTCAGCTCAATATGAGGAAAAGCTGTCAAATAGTCTGAGCTCTCCAAAGGTGCAGTAGACCACCTTGAGAGGAAAGGAGTTCCCAGTAACTGGAGTCGTTCCAATATAGGCTGAATGTTTTTCAAAAATAGAAAGGATGTTGTAGAGGACATTTCAGCCTTGGATTGGGAGTCCAGTCCTCTTGACTCCCTTACTGGATCCTGAGGTGCTCTCAAGGAACCTTGATGCTCCATGGTTATCATTTTAAAAACCACTGGACTGAGTGACCTTTACAGTCCAGTTTATCCCTATGATCATACATCAGTATGCCTGTAGATTTGACCCATTTGTTCAAGTTCTACCCTCTTGCAACCTGCTCCTATTTTTTTGTAACATTTTTAAATTTAACTTATAAGTGGGTAGCTCCAAGCTGTCTAGTAGATTGTATTTCTCAGGTTTCCAAATGGGGCCTTGAGCCAAATGATCTATAAGCACTCCACACAAGCAAAAGCATTATTAGAGTTGTATAGTACACACGCTCTTTCTCATACACGCACACACGCGCACGCACAGACACACACACCCCTCAGTTTAATGAAATAGAGATCCAGAGATGCCAAATGACTTATTCAAGATCATACAACTACTTAATGATAGATCCAGGAATGGAACCAGAGCACCACATTTTTCATTATTAATGGTTTGGCTTGAATTTCTGAAGAGATCATAAACCCTTCTCCTCTAATATACTTCCAGTAAATACTTACTGAATTCATTTATTTAGATGAGTGTGTTAGCAAGGTAAATCTATGGTTTCAAGATATAAACCATATCTGCTGGTATTATTGACTTGTTTTATCTCAAATCAGTGAGATTTCACTGGCCCCTGAAGCTTGTGATCTTGGTGCATGAGACTTAAGAAGACTGGGTATGCCTGTTGCTTTCAGGCTGTCTTGTAAAAAGATTCTGGGATGTTCTTTATGCATGCTGTCCAGGTTTTATGACTTGGAAGTTCCACCTAGCTTCCTTTAAAATCCCTTGGCTAAAATCAAATGCTGTCCCAGGAATGACTTAGTGCATTGGGCCTGGGAGAGAAGGCTTCCTCTCTTGGATAGCTGAGTAGCTCCTTTAATCTATTTACCAAAGTGTTCATTGCTCTGGGGCTCTGGGATTCTTCAGGATGAAAGCCCTGTATAAATATTTGTTATTGTTATGATAACTAATATGGCTTCCTGAGTGAGATAAATTTGTCTTCTGGCTTCTGCTTCTCATAGCTTCCCTCCCTATCCTTTTATTTCTCTCTCCAGATAATTTTTGTGTTAGGGAAACAATCTATTTGTGCAGTTAATTAAGCTGAGTGCAGTATGATAGGCGTTAGTGACTTTTCAAGTTGTTACGGCTAAGGAATAAAGGCATTGAAGCTGGGGGTTCATACCGTAAATATATAATTTTAATTGACCAGAGGGAAAAAACCTTGAAAACAGAATTAAAAGTGATAGCAGAAGAATAATTAAATATTTCATGGAGGGGTTATGGGGACTGATTTCTACAAAATTAAAAATGGAAAATCAATGTTTGCAATATTCTGTAGACTATCATCATGATAGCTCTGGCTTCCAGGTTCCTATAAGATGACAGTCAGACTCTTTACTGGGAACACAAGTCCCAGACTAGCTTTCCAGAATTATCCAGTCCTTCTTTCTCTAATGAATCTTTCGCATTACTCTTTGCTTGTAAAATCATCCCTTTCTTAAATGCCAGGTGGCAACTCCTTCATGAAAGTAACCTGACTATGCTAACCTCAAATTATCAGTCTCTGTCTTCCCTTTTCTGAAATCCTGTAGTCCTCATTTGCCACATCCCAGTTTAAAGCAGTAAATTCTAGTGATCTTCTCATGTGAGTCCTTCTTGTCTCTTGAATATTAGCAGTTAGCAAGTTCCTGAGTGACAGAGACCAGTGCTGCCTTAGATGATATGTCCTTGTGTTCCTAACAGCACCATGTGCATAGTACAGTAAATTAATTGGTCGATAATTTCATGTTGTGGAGAGTCTTAGTTGAACAGAATGGAAAAGTGAGACTTGCAATTGGATACTGGCATGAATGAAAGGATACTGGCAAGAATGAGGAACCTAGCAATTGAAATAGATGAAGACTGGATAGATCTCTGGAGTTTGGAGTTATTTAGCAGTTGAGTAAGGGCACTTAATGCTAGCTAGCACACAGACCAAAAACATCTGGTTGCCTCCAAATATGATTGACACAGCTGTTGATATGCTCAGAAAATACTTCTCTCTTGAAGTTAATGACTTTCGTCCAGCTGTGTCCAGACTTCTAGAAGGTGCTATGAATATAGCAGTTCTGGATCAGATCAGTTGACTCTATATGAATATAAGATATGTACTTGAGACTTATTTTTTATTTCCTTAGCTATGAATATGTTATGCAGGTGGTATTTCCCTAAAACCTGTACTTCCCAAAGGCAAATGATGACAGCCCCTATCCTGTAACTTTCCAGAACATGTGAGTATTTTAAATGAATAGTATACACTTGCTCACTTCCACTATTCCCCACTATCTTACATCCGATATCAATACATTCCTTCCACTTCAAGTCAAGGACTTGTATTGACTCCTGGAACACTGAATGGGCACCTAGTAGGCACTTCATAAATTTTTCCAGGTTTGGCTGATTTAATTAAAGATCTGCTAAATATAGTCTAAAGGCTAAACCAGCTGTGTCTAATTTTAAGAAGAAATGACTAGGGGTGGACATGATCATAAATCTCCTGGTACAGGGAAGAATATTAGATGGATAGTGTAGACAGTTGTCCTCCATTACTACAGAGGACAGGATAATAGGAAAAAACCTGCACTTTCAGCTACGCTGAGTTAGAAAAGGAGGCAATATTAGCAGTGAGGTGAAAAGTAAGGACTTTGGTGTCAGACAGATTGGCTCTGGTCATTTACTAGTTGTGTATGGCCTTGAGTAATTGACTTCATTCTCTGGCCCTCAGTTTTCTCATTTCTAAAATGGGTACAATGGTATTACCTACTTCATGGGTTCAGTTTGATGATCAAATGAAATGATACAGGAGACTTCAGCATTTTTTTTAGAAGGTGGGAAAGGAAACAATGGAGAATGAGAGGTTATTGACATAGGAAAGGGAGGGAATAAATGATGGGCAAGGACTTGAAGCAGGGACAGATTACCCAATCAGCAAGGTAAATGCACGAGCGTACTTGTGCTTACTAGTTAAAGATGTGGTGAAACCCATTTGAAATTGTGCAGTGTTTTTGTTAGGTGCTGTCAAGTCAATTCCAACTAATAGCGACCCTATGTACGACAGAAGGAAACACTGTCCGGTCCTGCACCATCCTCACAATCTTAGCTATGTTGGAACCCATTGTTGCAGCCACTGTGTCAGTCCATCTCCTTGAGGGTTTTCCTCTTTTACACTGACCCTCTGCTTTACCAAGAATGATGTCCTTCTCCAGGGACTGGTCCCTCCTGATAACATGTCCAAAGTACATGAGACGAAATCTCGCCATCCTCGCCTCCAACGAGCATTCTGGCTATACTTCTTCCAAGACAGATTTGCTGGTTCTTCTGGCAGTCCATGGTATATTCAGTATTCTTCGCAAACACCGTAATTCAAAGGCATCAATTCTTCTTCAGGCTTCCTTATTCTTAGTCCAGCTTTCACATGCATATGAAGCAATTGAAAATACCATAGCTTGAGTCATGGGCACCTCAGTCCTCAAAGTGACATCTTTGCTTTTTAACACTTTAAAGAGGTCTTTTGCAGCAGATTTGCCAAGTGCAATATGTCATTGGATTTCTTGACTGCTGCTTCCATAGACGTTGACTGTGGATCCAAGTAAAATGAAATCCTTGACAACTTCAATATTTTCTCCGTTTATCATGATGTTGCTTATTGGTCCAGTTGTGAGGATTTTTGTTGTCTTTTTGTTGAGGTATGATCCTTACCGAAGGCTGTAGTCTTTGATCTTCATCAGGAAGTGCTTCAAGTTCTGTTTGCTTTCAGATTGAATAAGTATGGTGAAAGGGTACAATCCTGACACACACCTTTTCTGATTTTAAACCATTCAGTATCCCCTTGTTATATTTGAACGACCGTCTCGTGGTCTATGCATAATAGGTTCTGCATGAGCACACTTAAGTGTTCTGGAATTCCCGTTCTTTGCAATTTTATCCATAATTTGTTATGATCCACACAGTCAAATGCCTTTGCATAGTCAATAAAACACAGGTAAACATCTTCCTGGTATTCTTTGCTTTCAGCCAAGATCCATCTGACATCAGCAATGATATTCCTGGTTCCATGTCCTCTTCTGAATCTGGCTTGAATTTCTGGCAGTTCCCTGTCAATGTACTGCTGCAACTTCTTTTGAATGATCTTCAGCAAAATTTTACTTGTGTGTGATATGAATGATATTGTTCAGTAATTTCCACATTCTGTTGAATCACCTTTCTTTGGAATGGGCACAAATATGGATCTCTTCCAGTCGGTTGGCCAGATAGCTGTCTTCCAATTTTCTTGGCATAGACGAGTGAGCGCTTCCAGCATTGCAACTGTTTGTTGAAACATCTCAATTGGTAGTCCATCAATTCCTGGAGCCTTGTTTTTCAACAGTGCATTCAGTGCAGCTTGGAATTCTTCCTTCATTACCATTGATTCTTGATCATATGCTACCTCCTGAAATGGTTGAACATCGACAGATTCTTTTTGGTACAGTGTAAGTCTGTGTATTCCTTCATATTCTTTTCATGCTTTTTGCATCTCTCAATATTTTACCGATAAAGTCCTTCAGTATTTCAACTTGAGTCTTTAATTTTTTCTTCAGTTCTTTCAGCTTGAGAAATGCTCAGCATGTTCTCCCCTTTTGGTTTTCTAATTCCAAGTCGCTCTTTGACATCTGTTCAGCTCTTTTACTTCATCATTTCTTCCTTTTGCTTTAACTACTCTACATTCAAGAGCAAGTTTCAGAGTCTCTTCTGAAATTCATTTTGATCTTTTCTTTCTTTCCTGTCTTTTTAATGACCTTTTGCTTTCTTCATGTATTATGTCCTTGATGTCATCCCACAATTTGTCTGGTCTTCGGTCATTAGTGTTCAATGTGTCAAATCTGTTCTTTAGATGGTCTGTAAATTCAGAAGGGATATACTCAAGGTCGTACATTGGCTCTTGTGGACTTGTTCTAATTTCCTTCAGCTTCAACTTGAACTTTCATAAGAGCAATTGATGATCTGTTGCACAGTCAACCCCAGGCCTTTTTCTGACTGATGATATTGAGCTTCTCCATAGTCTCTTTCCACAGATATAGCCGATTTGATTCCTGTGTATTCCATCTGGTGAGGTCCACGTGTATAGTCGCCATTTATGTTGTTGAAAAAAGGTATTTGCAATGAGTAAGTCATTGGTCTTGTGAAATTCTGTCATGTTACCTCCAGCATTATTTTTATCACCAATGCAATATTTTCCAGCTATAGTCGGCCCTCCATATCTGCGTGTTCCACATCTGTGGATTCATCCAACTGCAGATGGAAAATATTTGGAAAAAAAAATTCCAAAAAGCAAAACTTGAATTTGCTGCATGCTGAGCAGTACACTGAATCCACGCAAATGAAATGATGTGTAGGCATACCCTGCTGCAAACTCCCACCATTTCACAGATCCTCAGTCTATCCAGCACTCCTTGTTTCAGCGTTGTTCACCTTGGGTCTTACCATTATTCCTTAAACAATACGGTGCTGTATAACAACTATTTACATAGCATTTACATTGTATTTAGGTATTATAAGTGATCTAGAGATGATTTAAAGTATACAGGAGGATATGCATAGGTTATATGCAAATACTATGTCATTTTATATAAGGGACTTTAACATCCACAGATTTTGGTACCCACAGGGGTCCTGGAACCAATCCCCCGTGGATACTGAGGGATAACTGTGCTGACCCTTCCTCTTTGTTTCCAACTTACGTGTTCCAATCACCAGTGATTATCAATGCATCTTGATTGTGTGTTTGATCAATTTCAGGCCAGTAAAAATCTTCCAAGTTGATAAAAAAATCTTCAATTTCTTCATCTTTGGCATTAGTGGTTGGTGTGTAAATTTGAATAATGGTCATATTAACTGGTCTCCCTTGTTGGTGTATGGATATTATCCTATCATTGACAATGTAGTGCTTCAGGATAGATCTTGAAATGTTCTTTTTGACAATTAACCCGACGCCATTCCTCTTCAGTTTGTCATTCCTGGCGTAGTAGACCATATGATTGTCTGATTCAGAATGGCCAGTACCAGTCCATTGCAGCTCACTAATGTCTAGGATATTGATCTTCATGTGTTCCATTTCATTTTTGACGATTTCCAATTTTCCTAGATTCATACTTCATGCATTCCACATTCTAATTATTAATGAATGTTTGCAGCTGTTTATTTGCATTTTGGGTCGTGCCACATCAGCAAATGAAGGTCTCAAAAGCTTGACTCCATCCACATCATTAAGGTCGACTCTACTTTGAGAAGGCAACTCTTCTCCAGTTGTAATTTGAGTACCTTCCAACCTGAGGGGCTTATCTTCCAGCACTATATCAGACAATGTTCTGCTGCTATTCATAAGGTTTTCACTGGCCAATTTTTTTTTAGAAGTAGATCACCAGGTCCTTCTTCCTAGTCTGTCTTAATCTGGAATTTCCACTGAAAGATATCCGTCATCGGTGACCCTGCTGGTATTTGATATACTGGTGGCATAGCTTCCAGTATCACACCAACATGTAAGCCACCACAGTATGACAAACTGACAGACAAGTGGTGGAAATTGTGCACTACAGATTAGTAAGTAAACACAATTAATTCTGTACATACCTTGCTTACTGTAAATCCACACGTATCTTGCTTACTGGTTAATCTGTCCCTGACTTGAAGACAGTATCTTTTGAATGCTATAGATTGATCTGCTTCCAGAATGGTTTGGGGTTCTGCTCTGTTTTGAACCTTGTTTGAACTATGTATCTCTAGTGTCTATCCAATCCCTACAATTCGAAAGCTCTTTTCTACTTATACACCCTGATCTAGAAACACCACCCCCTGGGAAGGGGCAAGACCCCCAGCTTTCCATTTCAGCCACTTTATTCCACCTCTATCTTACCTTATTCTGTGTTGCCAACTCATAGACAGAATTCAAAAGAAAGTTGAGCTGAAGAAAGCCTTATACTCTGTTATGTCTGCAATCTCCCAAGTCAAAAAGAATATAAATTGAGTTATTTGGTAAACTATAGAATGAGAAAATTTCTTAATAGTCATTATCCATTGAACTTAGTTGTGCTTGGATATTACAGGTAAGACAAGGTGGGGCCATACTAGTCCTCAGAGGAATCCTTACTGTTTTCTTACTTTACTTGTCAATGTCCGTTCATGCTCCCATTCAACAAATGCCTACTCTGTACCAGTGCAATGCCTGGCATGGGAAATACAGAAATGAATAATATATTCTCCCTACCCTCTAGGAACTCATAGTCTGGTAGGGGAAACAGACAAGAAAATGAATAGTTTCAACCCAGAATTCTAAGTGGCATGCATAGTGATGTCGTGGGTGTCTAGGGCACCCTAGGTTGCGGGGGGTAGGTTTCAGGCATGTCTTCTTGGGAACCTGAGTGCTTGTGACAGTATATAGAAATAATCTTGAGTCTGCTTTCAAACATTTGCAAACTTTGGTACTTTAACAAGTATTTGTAACAGATTATTTGGATAGAGCCTTCAACTGATTTAACAAGGACATGTGTTTAAGAGTTACAAGACTATAAACCACCTTCCTAACTGGGCTCCAAGTCCCTAACTAACCCTATTCTGAGCCATCCTATACTTAACTACCAGAGTTACTGTCCTAAAAGTCCCTAAGGAAGAATTGGCAAGTTGAGTTATTCAAGAGAGTGGAAGAGAGAGAAGCAGAGAGAGAAAAGAAGGGGTGGCATTGCAGGAAGAAGTAACAATGTATTGTGAAAGGCAGGTGGTGGGAGAGGGGAATTTGTAGTGAAAGGGAAGTTAATGAAAGTGACAGAGAATGTCGGAGGAGTAGACACTGAGGGTCTTGTATGCTATGGTATAGAATTTAGACTTCATCATGTAGGGTAATGAGGAACCACAGAAACAGTTTTATGTACAAATGGCGGTATATATGTTGTTGTTGTCCTATCCCAGTGGTTGTCAGGTAGGGAAACTGATGCAAGGGATGCAAGTGGAATTTGACCAGATTCCTAGTTGGAATGACACTTTATGACCAAAGCTGTGATGGATACAAATCATTTCATCATATCTTAACTGAGAAGCCACCTAACTCTGGACTCCCATTGCCATCAAGTCGATTTCGACTCCCAGTGCCCCTATAGACAGGGTAGAATTGCCCCATAGGGTTTCCAAGGCTGTAAATCTTTACAGAAGGCAACTGCCACATCTTTCTCCTGCAGAGAGCCTGTTGGGTTCAAACCATGAACCTTTCGGTTAGCAGCCAAGCACTTTAACCACTGTACCACCAGGGCTCCTAAAAATTGAGGTACAGAGAGGTTAAATGATAGATAAAAACCAAACCAAACCCGTTGCCGTCAAGTTGATTCTGACTCATAGTGAACCTATAGGACAGAGGAGAACTTCCCCATAGGGTTTCCAAGTCTGTAGTCTTTATGGAAACAGACTGCCACATCTTTCTCCCTTGGAGCAGCAGGCAGAGGAGGCCCAGTCTGTCAATTGCAGGCTTTTGGATCTTGCACAGTCCCATTCCCAGTGTGTATAATGAGAAAGCTCAACCAGAAGTCTTCCAGCTCTAACACTCCTATTTCTCTTCTCTCAGTCCTATGTATTTTCAAGTTCTCTGCCCGTCTTTGTAAGTGTCACTGAATTAATTATCTATACTTGTATATACATATATGTGTTTGTATATATGTATGTATGTTAAGAAGATAAAACTAAATAACATGAAACAGCTAAAAAGGAATAGAGGGCAGTCTAGAATGAGGTCAGTGGTGTGGGCAAAAAGTTTTTAGAGCTCAAAATTCTTCTTTTTTCTCCTTAAAAGGAATTGAAAAGACTTTTCTACTCTTCGTTGTTAAGTAGCGAGGATGATGAGCTAATGTTTGCAGGCATTTTGACGATTTTTTTTTCTTCAGATGAAAGATGCTACTTTTGCTATTTTTATTCTAATAGATAAGTATTGCAGATGAAAAATTCCAGAGAAATGAAGAATGATGATTACACCTCTGAACCGTCTGTATTGATGACATGTTGCCAGCTTCTTCATGCTTATCTCGTTTAATCAGATTGTTTTTCTTGGAAAGCTCTTTAGGTAGGTGATGGAAACTTGGATTTATGGTCATTGTTTATGAGGAGGGCTAATAGTCATACATGATGGTATTTCCTGCTTTTTTCTGACACTTCTGAATGTTATATCAAAGGTAAGTCCAGGGGTTCAGCTTAGGGGCAACCTGCAGCTCCAAAGATCAAAATTCCATGTTTCAAGTATGATTCAGTATGAAGCAAGTCCTTTTACTGTTCAAACCTACTTGCTTCATAAAAGCCTAACTACTGGGTCAGTCCCATAACTTATTTTTTTAATTTTTATTAAAAAAATTTTTTTTGTTGTACTTTAGATGAAGATTTACTGAACAAATAGTTTCTCATTAAACAGTCAGTACACATATTGTTTTATGATATTGGTTAACAACCCCACAACATGTCAACACTCTCCTTTCTCGACCTTGGAGGAGTCCCATGACTTCTTGTTGTTATTGTTGTTAGGTGCCATCGAGTGGATTTCGACTCCTGGCGACCCCATGTGACAGAATAAAACTACCCCATACAGTTTTCTAGCCTATAATCTTTATGGGAACAGATCGCCGGTCTTTCTCCCGCAGAGCCGATGGGTGGGTTCAATCTGCCAACCTTTCAGTTAGGTTACTTTTTAAGACTTTTCAGTGTGTGTTATGCAAATTCGAATTCTTAAGGATGGATTCTTGTACTGTTTGGACACCTCCTCCCCACATGGTTAAGATATGGATTTTGGAGCAAGATTGCCTAGGTTTGAATGCTAGACGTGCCATTTACTAGATCAGGCAAGTCTTAGAACCTCTCTTTGTCTCAGTGTTCCTCTCTGGAAAATGAGGCTATTATATACTTCATGGGGCTGTTGTGAGAATTAAATGATTTCAATATGTAGAGCATTTGAACAGTGCCTGTCACATAGTTAATACTGTAAAAATGTTTGGTATTACTGTTCTCTGCCTCTGAAACTCTTATTTGTTGTTCCCTTTATTCATAACTTTCTTCACTAAGAGTTTTGCATGGCTGACTCTTTACCATCATTTAGGTGTCAATTCAAATGTCATCCCTTCGAGAAGCCTTCTCTGACTACCCAGTCTAAAGTAGGTCCCTCCCTGATAAGCTCTATCACATCACCCTGTGATTTCCTTCATTGTTTGTATCAATTCTCTGAAATTATCTGGTTTCCTTATTTGTGTATTGTCTGAGTACCCTCACCAGAACATAAGCATCCTGACTCTAAGGTTTGCCACTTCATCCGTACAACAGTACTCAGTTAATATTTGTTGAATGAATTAAGAAATGCAGTGATTCTATTTTCTGAAACAAAAACTGGGGTACCTGGTCTGTCAGAGAACCTTTATATACTTCTAGGTGTACGAAACAATTGGAAGATTGTACTTTAGATCCTAAAGTATTGAAATCTCTTGGACATTTTTGATGGTTTAGGTGGGGATAGGACAGGAATTTATCAAAACTGGCCTGCGAAATTCAAGCATATGATCTCTGTAATGCTAGTGTCTCCTACAACGGTCAGTGTAAAATGGGTACCAGATAATGTTGGTCACTTCCTCCTCTGTTCCCGTGAGTCTTCCTGGATGGATCTTGACATCTTAAGGGGTATGACCTTGTCATTTTTATTATGGTATCCCCATGAGTCAGAATTGACTCAATGGCAACAGATTTAGAGCACTTAGCACAGTGATTTGCACACAGTGGGTGCTCAATAATTGTCCACTATAGGAAAGAGCTATCTCTTTTCCTTCAGCATCACAACTTTATATATCAATAAGGTATGGGAAGAAAAGAGACCAGTTGCATAGCAATTTCAAGAGTTAGGGCTTATAGCTGTGGGTTTGAAAAGTGGCTACACTAAAAACAGCCAACCTCTTAATAATAGAATGTCTAACCCAGGCCCTAGAGACTTCTCAAAGAGACCATTGTTTGGTGATTTCAAGGTGGGCTCCCTCTCAGACTTTCAGGTTGCCATGGAGATGGCATGTTTTTCTTCCTAAATGATATTTGCTTGTAATCTCAGAAGTCTGTTCAGCAAATTAGCACAGGTGATTTGGGAGTGGGGAGGGGGTGGCTATAGCAGCTTAGAGGCCTTGCTACCCCATAAAGGCCTAGATTGCTAAATGAAGTGAGGAAAAGGAATTTAAAGACCATCCTAAGAAAAAGGCTATTGTTGGGAAGCCTTTCTTTTCCTCTCCTCTGAATGAGGGTGTGTTAATATGAGGAAAGAAAGAAGGGTTCCAGGTCATAGGGTTCAAAATTCAGGTCTACAATGTGCCCATAATGTTTGTTGGCACAGAAAATAACACTTGTGAAAAGTGAAATGTGTGTTCCAAGGTTGTTACAGTCAATGCCATATAATAAAGCACTTATAGAACTGTACTGAGCAGCCATGGTGTTAGTTTATCTGAGTATAAGCTTCTTGAGGGAAGAGACCACATCTTAATTTCCTTTTGTAGCACCTTAACCTGTCTCATCTGCAAGATCTCTCTTCTTTTCCCTCTCTTTTCTCTTACATATTGCTATCAAATTAATCTTTCTAAATAACTTCTCTTATAGCATTACTTCCTATCAAAACATTTAATGGTGCTTCCCTGCCACTTGAATACAGTCAAACCCTTAAGCCTGACACTAAAACCCTTTTAAGATCTAGCTTTCTAGGTTACTTTCCCACCACTTCCATAATGTACTCTAATCTCTGACATCCTGGAGTACTTTTCTTGCATTTCCTGGATATACCCTGTGCTTTTTTGGTTCAGTCTTTTCCACTATCTCCCCCCACCAGTGTTTGCTTATGCTGTTCCTTCCCTCTGGAATGTCTCTCCCTCACCCTATAATCTCTAGCTAATGAAATTCTTCCCATCCTTTAAAGCTCATTTAAATGCCACCTCAGTGGGAAGTGATCTTTTGGTCTTGTGAATTCCTTTAGCCTTTTCTTCTAATCTTCTTTTCATCCTCCTGAGGCTTAACACAATGCCTCCTATATAGGTATTCAAATATTTGTAACGTCATAAATGAACTGTAGATTGATTCACATATATCCCCAGGCCACAGAGGCAGAAATGAAGGTCCTCTAGCAAGATTGGCCAAGAGGTATTTTGTATACAGAAGCCTGTTTTCTCATTGTTTTCCATTATAAAAATGAGAAGATGAATTTGGGGAATGTTTGGAAAGTAATAGTCTGGAGGGGGGTGGGGAAGAAGCTTACTGGGAAGAAAAATCTGAGGAGACCTTGCTTGTCACTGCACTGAAGACCAGAACCCTAGGGTTAGGGGGACATTGGGACCTAAAAGCACTGAGGACCATGGCCTTGGTTGGGCTTTCTTATTTCCTGCCACCACTACCCTGTGTAGCTCAGCTACCTTGTCCAAAAGCTCAGTGCCTTTCACCATCACCTCTTTAATGAATGGCCTATCACCCTGATGCCAATGAGAGTAAATAGTGGGATTCCACTGGTGGAAATTGATAAGAGGAAAGAAAACCAGTATATATTTCCTTAATTAAGACATTCCCATAGAGAACGCCAAAGTTTTACAAATCTCGTAAGATGATAGACAAAAATCTCCTGCTGCCTCATTTAAAAGCAGAATGGTATAGTGTGGAGTCCCTGGGTGATGCAAACAGTTAAGCGCTTGGCTACTAACTGAAAAATGAGAGGTTGGAGTCCACCTAGAGGCACCTTGGAAGAAAGGCCTGACAATCTACTTCCAAAAAGTTCCATCATTGAAAACCCTATGAGCACAGTTTTACTCTGACACACATAGGGTTGCCATGAGTTGGAATATAGTGTAGTGGTTATGGCAGAGAGCAGTAAGCACATAACCCCTTAGGGACCTTGGCATGGTCATCCAAAGCACCCACTGTTAAGTTTGATTCTCATGCTTTATCTTAAGTTTTCAGACGTATTTTGTACTGTCCTTCATAATGTAATGAGTTTGTTTAAATATTTAAAACAATGCATTAAGTTAAAGTTGATACTCCAAAGATGTGTATCAGGTTTATGCTGTGGCTTTCAAGGAGCACCTGGCACACCGCTGCATAGCCCAAGAGTACTCAGCCCTAATAGGATGTGGTGAGGATTAAATGTGATAATACACAGAGAGCATGCAGCCCAGTGCCAGACACACCGTAAGTGTGCAATAAATGGGACTTGTTTGTGGTTAATTCCTCTCAGAGTAAGGTTTCTTTGTCCACTAGATGAGATTAATATTATCCTCAAAGGTTTGTCATGAGGATTCTGTAAAACATGCAGGCAAAGCACACAGACTCCTTGCTTCCTGGCAAGGTAAAATCTTAAACTTCTGAGGGGAGAGCATTGCTATTTACACCTTCCAGAGTAAAATGTCAGGTTGTTATTCACATTAAACACATTTTTAGAATTTATTTATTATGGGTCAAGTGTGTCCCTCCCTTTCTATTTGGATATAGAGGAAAGAAAATGGAGGCAGCAGCCAGGTAAGCAGTGTGTGAGTGTGTGTGTGTACACGCATGTGTGTGCACATGCACACGTGCACACATACACATACGCGCATGCACACACACACACACACACACACACACACACACACACACACACACACACTTCACAAGAGCCTCACAAGTACTCCTTCAAATGCCTGCATTCGCCTGTTTCCAAAGCACGGGCTGTAAGTAGGAGCATTCTGACCAAGCTGCCTGTTTCCCAAAAACCTTGCCACATTGATTGGAAAAGAAGAGGTTTAGTATTATGATGGCAATTATCCAGGCAATTTGCAAAGGGTATTTTACCTGATGCTATACTCTCTGGCAGAAATGATCGTTGATTACAAGTATTGTACAGTAAATATATAGACGGCTTGCTTCACTGTCTTGCGGGCATGTTTGTGTGTGTGTGTTTAATTTATATTTCTTGCTGCCTGAAGAGATACAGCTTCAATGGTTTTCCTTTGCACATAACGTCACTATTTATCCCCAGTTGAAAATAATTTAATTTTGTTCTTGTTTTTCTCTCCTTTTTTCTGCCTCTCTAGAAGCAAAGCTTCATTTTGAATCTTGAAAACATCTGACTTAGAAATCAAGGTACAGTCTTGTGAGGGTATTACCATCAGAGATCTGTCACAGAGGCAATGCAGCCATGTGTTCATTGCCTTCACAGTATATGACAGCCATAGGTTTTTTATTTTCTTATAGTGTGGCCATGAGATTCTCCCCAGCTACACTTCCAACACCCACACCAATATACATGCAGGCGCATGTGCACACACAGAGTCATCTACTTTTTTTTTTTAAATTTTTTTTTAATTGTACTTCAGGTGAAGGCTTACAGAACAAATAGTTTCTCATGAAACAGTAGTACACATATTGTTTTATGACATTGGTTAACAACCCCACAACATGTCAACCCTCTAACTTCTCAACCTTTTTTTTTTTTGGTGAAAATACACATAGCCAAAGATACACCATTTCAAAAATTTCTACATGCACAGTTCAGTCACATTGACTACGCTCTTCCAATTGTGCTGCTATTCTCACTTAAGATGAAGGCTTACAGAACAAAATAGTTTCTCATTTAACAGTTGCTACACATGTTGCCCTATGACAATGGTTAACAATCTCACAACACATCAACAATATCTTTACTCAACGTTGGGTTCCCTATCACCAGCTTCCTTGTCCCCTTCTGCCTTCTAGCCCTTGTTCCTGGGCTGTTGTGCCTCATTAGTCCAGTTTTGTTTTATGGGGCTGTCTAATCTTTGACTGAAGGGTGAACCTCAGGAGTGACTTCATTACTGAGCTAAAAGGGTGTCTGGGGGCTATACTCTTGGGGTTTCTCCAGTCTCCTTTAGGCCAGTAAATCTGGTCTTTTTTTTGTGAGTTAGAATTATGTTCTACATCCTTCTCCAGCTCTGTCCAGAACCCTCTGTTGTGATCCTGGTCAGAGCAGTCAGCGGTGGTAGCCGGGCACCATCTAGCTGTACTGGACTCAGTCTGGTGGAGGCCTTGGTAGCTGTGGACCATTAGTCCTTCAGACTAATCTTTTCCTTGTATATTGTTCTCTTCACTCTCCCTTGCTCCCGAAGGGATGAGACCAGTGGAGTATCTTAGATGGCTGCTCACAGGCTTTTAAGACCCCAGACACTACTCACCAAGGTAGAATATAGAACATTGTCTTTATAAACTGTGTTATGCCAATTGAGCTAGATGTTCCCCGAGACCGTGGTCCCCACAGCCCTCCGCCCAGCAATTCAGTCCCTCAGGGAGTTTGGATGTGTCTGTGGGGCTTCCATGAGAGTCATCTACTTTTTTGAAAATACTGTTTATTTTTTATATTTAAAATGTAAATTAAAAATAAAGCGTACCTATTGCAAAATAATTTCATTTTAAATCAGAAAATGTAGATAGCTGTAAAAAAGAAAAAAGATCATCCCATCCCCCAGAGGTAGCCACTGTTAACATTTATAATCTTCATCTTTCAAGAACACGAATGCATTTAATTTCACCTTAATAATGAAAAGGAGACTGTCAACAGGACATAGTTCCCTTGGGGTGACAGTGATGTGCTTTGAAATCAAGCAGTATCAGGATGCTAGCATGTGTACCTGAGAACTGATTGGGACCCCCCAAGGCTAAGCTTGGCTGGAGCAGAATTCATTGTGGAGAGAACAGAGAATTAAATGACAGAGCAGAAGCCATTTCTGAGGGATTGACTGTCCTTGCTGAGACTCTGTATTTGTAAGCAAAACTTTCCTTGTTCTCTACTGGCTGAAACCCTGAGTTCTGGGTCTTGAGAAGGAAAGGGTTGGATTTTGACAGCCAACTGCACACTGTTTACCACTCTCCACCCCTTCACTGCTCCCAAACCAGGAAAGGAGTCAGTACTAAGGACCAAGGTCCTTTGAACATCATTTATTTTTCAGAAACCACTCTTAAAAAAAAATCAATTATAGGAACTTTTTGAAAAAGTAGGACATGTAGCAAAGAGACATGAAATGAAGCTCAGTGTTCTGCAAGATTTAGTTGTTACTTATGGAAAGAGGAATGATTTAAATCTTTTTTTGAAGCTAAAGCACTTTAAATATTCACCGCCCATAAGCATGTCAGGGCGATGCATTTACATAGAAAGATTTCTTTAGGTACCTGAATTGAATTCTTGATTTTTCCTTACAACAGTGGTTCTCAAACTGTAGTGTGCCTCAGAATCACCTGTAGGGCTTGAGGAGTGGAGTGAGGGGCTGCTCCCACAGTTTCAGACTCAGCAGCTCTGGGTTGGGGGCCTGAGAATTTGCATTTTTAACAAGTTCCTAAGTGATGTTAATGCTGCTGGCTTGGGACCACATTTTGAGAACCACTGCCCTACAAGTATATATAGGAATGATCCCATCCCAAAATATTTAGGGATAAGATGGAAACTGAATTTTCCAAAATACTGTTCCTAATTTAGGCTAATTTTTATAGAACATTATTTAATTTAGTCACCACTACTCTGCCATTTTAATTTTATTGCAGATTTTAATTTTTAGATCTTTTCGTTCCAGAGTTTCTTTTAATCTATCCCGCTGCTTTCTTTTCTTTTTTTTTAAGAATATTTTCTTGTGTTTTCGGTGAAGGTTTACACAGCAGTTTAAGTTCCCATTCAACAGTTTCAACAAAAGTTGTTCAGTAACATTGGTTATATTCTTCGCAATGCATGAACATTCTCATTATTTCTGTTCTGGTTATTCTATTTCCATTAATCTAGTTTCCCTGCCCCCTTACCTTCTCATCTCTGTTTTAAAGTAATTGTTGATCATTTGGTCTCATATAGGTGATGTTTTTAAAGGAGCACAGTACTTACGGGTGTTATTCATTATTTTTCCAGCCAATTTGTTAGCTACAAGGTGACCTCAGGGATTAATTTTAGTTCATGGTTTGAAGACTGTCTCAGGGCAATAGTCTTGGGGAGTCCTCCAGTCTCAACCAGTCCAGTAGGTCTGTTTTTTTGTTTTTGTTTTTAAGGAATTCGTATTCCTCTACTTTCTAATCAACAGAATTGTTCCCAGGTTTGTGTTTCTGAAAGAATACAGTCTGCCAGTAGCTTTAGGTGGTATATGAGCTGGTCTGTTTCGGAGAGAATTTCTGGCATGGCAATTATTAGTTGTAGATCCTTGAGCAAGTTACCTACTATCTCTGAACCTCAGCGTCCACATCTGTAAAAAGGACAAAGAACAAAGCAAAAAACAACACCTGGCTCATCTAGTGAGTGTGAGCGTTGGACAAGATTAAAGAGCACATAAATGCCTAGCAGAGTGCACAGTAACTGTTAGGCCCCATCCCCTTTTATTATTTATACTTAGGGTACAAATGATGCTCTATCACTGTTTCCAGTGCTGTATAATCTGTAATAGGTTATACTAATCAATGGAGCCTTGGCAACATCTCATAGCTATCTTAGCAAATCAAGTTTTCCCTATAATTCTAAGACATTTTTGTGTTAGGGACAAGTGGGAACAGGTTTAATAATAGTTAGCATATATTGGTGCCTACTACTATGATTGCCGAGAGTGATCTCATCGAATCCTAACAACTGCCCTATAATGAAGGTATTATTATTATTATCCTTATTTTACAGATGAGGAAATAGAGGCTCAGAGAGGTTAGGTAATTTGCCTGAGGTCACACAGATGCCAGTAAGTGCTGAGCCAAGATTTAAACCAATGACTGTCTTCTCTCCAAAAATCTGAATCCCTAACCACTGTGCGAGCCCTGGTGGTGTAGTGGTTAAGAGCTTAGCTGCTAAGAGGTCAGCAGTTTGAATCTACCAGCCGCTTCTTGGAAACCCAATGGGGCAGTTCTACTCTGTCCTATAGGGTTGCTATGAGTAGGAATTGACTTGACAGCAATGTGTTTTTAACCACTGCACGTCACTGCCTCTGCAGTTTAGAATCATAGGCAGTCCAGACAGGAAAGGACCTTAGATATCATAGTCTAGTCCTGCCATTGTAGAGATGAGAGAACTGAGGTCCAGGAGAGGGAGTGAGATATCCCAACTCACTAATGGCAGAGGCAAGAGTTAACCAACATCTGCAGTTTCTACAGCAACGTAGTTTTGCTTTGTTGCAAAAAGTTTTCACTCCCCACTTCAAGCATTGGACAAACAATGGCTCTGCTGCAAAGCAGGGGAAGTTAGATAACTCCCGTCTAGTAGTGTGCTGGTAAATGTTTAACTATGAGCTCTCTAGGGGAGGAGGGGAATGCCCTGATTTGTAGCATTTGCCAATTTTCATGGTATAAATACTCCCAACAAGGCTGATTCAATCTGTCAATGTAATGTCACTGAATGCGGAGCTGGGAAGCAAGGAACACAATCTACAGTCTCCAGGAGCTGATGTGAACTGACATACCACTGTCTTCATCCTTGCAGAGAATGACAAATCAAACCCTCAGTATTGTTCCAAGGTAAGATTCCGATAGTCAAGAAAGAAAAAAAAATGAGTGTTTCTTATATGCCAGGATTCTGAAATTCAGTAGAATTGGTATTCTGGTCAACTCGTCTATTAGAGTTTAGGATTGGCTCTACTACTGAGATTGAGCCCCGGCCAAGGGCCTCTTATGACTTATTTATAGAACCTTTTTTTTTCCCACAGGGTACATAAATATGTCGTGTCATGCTCTATCTTTAAAAATGCCAATCCCTTGCCTCAGATGCTATCTTTGAGATTGAGGATAAATTAAAGCTCTCATAAAAAGTTGTTGGTTTGTTTGTTTGCATTAAAAAAACATTTCAACACCACCAACAAAAAAATCCTTTTAAAATTTACAAAATGACCCCAGGGCTACATGTTTATTGTAGGAACTTTGGAAAATGCAGGCAAACAAAAAGAAGCAAATAGGTAAAAATCACCTGTGATTCTACCATCTAGAGATAAACATGGTTAACATTTTAGTGTACCTAGTACTTCTAATATTTTTTTTTTTATCTTCATGTAGGCAGTTTTTTTTTCAAATGGCTCTACTAGAAAAGAAATCCATTTAGAAAATGAAAAGATATCACAGATTATTATCCTCCCCGTAGAGGTCCTACCACTCTATTTGTATTCACGGAAATGGTATGTTAGCCATATTTATGCTGATGTTCTATATGTATTTGAAGATAATACTACCAATAGGGATAGTTATCACTGAGTACAGATGGGGCTAAAAAGACCAGGGAGATAGTCTCAGCCCTTTCCACTCCGTAGACCACTGTACAGACAAAGGCTGTTTTTTGAGTTACAATTGCAGCTGTGCTGATCTGGTGGTTGACTGGGGCTCTGCCTCTGAGACCTGAGGTCATCCTGGAGCTCTGAAAACAACCCCCTCCTGCAATCCCTTATTGCTGTAGCCAGCCTGGCCTGCCTGCTGCTTGTTTCCTGCTGCCTGCAGCTTGGCCCCATTGTTTGAAGTGGGGCTTCAGAGCGGCTTTAATGGGTTTTCTTCTGCCCTCCCTGCTTGGGGTTGCCTCACTGCAGCTCACCATACAACAGTCTGATCTGGTATCCCGGGGCCATCCATCCTTCACACATGTCCAGCCCAGTGGGGTGCTGTCCGAAATGGAATTTGTTCATTCCCTCAACTCAGTTTTGATTTTAGCGAAACAATACTCTAGAAAATGTTAACAGTCATAATAACAATGCTAGCTAACTGACTCTGGGAAATTAATAAGTTTCTTTCTGAAATGGATGCTCACTATTAAGTTTGAGAATGGTAGCCAATAGACCTTACCAAAGGGTAAGGTAAGGTAGCTGACCTCTCTGGAATCTTTGCTTTTGGCTGTTAGTCTCAATGTGGATTTTCTTGACAAATTCTCTTCTGACATGTTTCCTGAGTTAGATTCCCTTGTTGAAGGCCAAAGTTGAAAGATGGATAACCACAAAATGTTTTGGGAAATGCAACTCTTAATTGGGAGTTGTTTAAAGTTGTGGCAAATTGTGTGTGTGTGTGTGTGTGTGTGTATGGTATTTGGTAGAGTTATGCTGATATTTTTGTTACAGTACATTATTTATTGGTAAGGGGAGATTGCCAGGCATCCTCCTTAGAGAAGAAATCTTCTTCGTTGGGAGAACAGTGTGACGTAGGTCTCTGGACAGTTTATGAGAAACAAAGTATTTTTTAGTTTCAGAGGCATTAAGAGTACTAGCTGTGTGACCTTAGGAAAATTTCCTCACCTCTCTGTGCCTCAGTTTCCTCCTCAGTAAAAATGCAATAACAATAGTGCATACCTCATTGAGATGTTGCAAGGATTAAATGAGACAGAGCAGGTGAAATGCTTCACACACAGTGCCTGGCACATAGTAAATACTCATGAAGTGTTAGCCATTTTCATCAAGGTAAGGGCAGTGTCTTCACGGCTAGAGTAGTAAGGTAGGGAGCCAAAGGCAGGGGCCAGCCGGCCCTCATCAGAGGCATTAACTAAGGTATGGCAGATAGGGCACTGGGCACCACTTGAGGAGGGGCGCTAAGGAGCAGTTTCTATTGGCCATCGCAGTTTCCATTGCCAATGCGAGAGATCATTCAACAATTTAAAACTAATTGCCATAGGCACTATTTTCAGTAGATAGGCCCCGCTCTGTGCCTTGGTTTCGTCCTCAGTAAAAACGCCTCTAGTCAAATGTCGGTGCCATTGAGGTGCCTGGTTTCCCCTATTGTGTTGCTTTAAATCCTTTTGAATCACAACATTTAGTCTGTGGTTCTCAACCTTGTCTGAACTTTGGAATTACCTGGGAAGCTTTCAAAAATCCTGATGCCAGGGTCCCACCGCCAGAGATTCTAATTGAATTAGTCTGGGATGGGGCCTGGACAATGGAAGTTTTTAAAGCTCCCCAGGTGATTCTAATGCAAGCTAAAGTTGAGAACCTTGATTTTAGGCATATGCTGCACATCTGTGACAAAGATGATGAAAATTAACATCATGCTATTGAAGGCAACAGCATGCCACTACAGCCTTGATCATGGATTCCTCCCAAATCTCTTGACCCAGGGAAATAATCACCAGTCCACAAATTTGCATTGACTGGCACCACCTGTGTTTACCAGCTGTCATCCCAAGGCATACTATACCCCTCTCCAAGTAATGTGTCCAATATGCATAAGGGAGGGGTAAACGGCTCACACCTGTCCATGTAATCAGGTTGAGAAAATCTACAGCAGTAGTCTTAGAGTTAATCTCATTAATGCTGATCTCTGTGCTTGGGCTGTTAGCGATTGCTCAGCTTTTGTTAATTTAGGCTTCAACATGTATCTGCCTTGTCCACAATTCCAGATGGTGCTATAACTCATGCCCTTCTGTCGGTTCCAGAAGATGACTACATGTGTTTTATTTAGATAAACTGTAATTATGCCGACTTTCAACTGTTTTGGTAATTTTGGTCCATTTGTGGATGATAAGTGGTAAAATCCACTCTTCATTATTACACACTAAAAATCATCTAAAACAGATTTGTTTGGTTAATGAAGTCTTATGAGGTGAGGCGTGGGGGAGAGAACATAGTACTTGAGTTTTTAGTAAGTGTGGATTAAAAACAAGTAGGACTACTTTTGCTTGCTTGGAGGGCTCGAAGCCAGGTAACCAAAAACTTACCTTGAGAGGGCAGCAGTTGGGAACAGGTCTCCACCCTATGATGTATTCTAGCGTAGTTTAGATACTTAATCCAGGGTGGGGTCTATTATTAGTTAAAGCACTTTCATCTCCCACCTCTTCCCCATGGTTAGTATTTATCTGGGTAACAGGCACAGTTTGCAGTTAATTTCTATGTAAAATGGGAACACAAATCACATTCACTCAAATACTTGTATTTATGCCTGGATTCTTGCCTATAAAGGTCTCATTGCTCTTGATGGAGAAAAATTGATATGTTTTTACATAGGAACATGATTTACAAAGCAGCTTTATGAACCCCAAAAAGCCTAGTTGCAAATAAATTTGTCAGTTTGAAATCAAAGGGCCTTACATGAAAAACAAATGATGGTTGATCATGAAATACTGTATTAATTTAAAGCATTATTTTCTCATAATTATTCATTAGAGGCGAATTATTGATACATTTAATATTGATACATGTAATATAGTTTTCAATGTGTGACTTAAACTGCTCAAAAAAGTTAAAAATTATCTTTTTGAAACGAAAAAAAATTAAAAATAAAATATCGTCTGGAAGGGCCTTAGTGCTGAGCCTCAGCAAAATTCAAGTTTTATCTTAAGCACAAATCTTTTATATTCCAAAATCTTCACCAAAACTCTGAAATTCTGCCAAGTAGAATGAAGAAAGCAGAAGGGGAGGACAGTTGGTTTTGTTTTGTTTGTAAAGCTGTTCCCAGCTTTCTTGTTTATTCTTGGTGGCCAGGAGAGAGGTCCTGGGTTGCTTTGTTCTTTGGCAGGGATCACTACCTTACCAGATGAAGGGTTTTTGAAATCATTAGTCTGCTTCCTTGAAGTGAGAGGCAGAGGCAACTTCTGACTGAGTACATACTAAGTGGAAACTAATGTTTTGGCTGTTTCAGGAGGCTGACATTAGACAAGAGGTCCTGTCCTACAACTTTTAATGCGAATCTGAGCCTGTGAGAAGCATTACTTTTTGGAATGGCATTGACTTTATTCTTGTGGGTTGAAAAAATGGATACAATACTTACTAGCTGCAGTTGGTAGAGTGGATCTTTACCGACAGAGCATTCATGAAAAGAAATATCAAGTTATTATACATTATCCCTATCACTTGATAATAGGCACTTAAGGTTGTCTAATCAGTTTCACTGCAAACGGTTAAGCACCCGGCTGCTAACTGAAAGGTTGGTGATTCGAACTCATCCAGCGGCTATGCCAGAGAAAGACTGGGCGATCTGCTCCCGTAAAGGTTATAGCCTAGAAAACCCTATGGAGCAGTTCTATTCTGTCACATGGGGTCACTATGAGTCAGAATCGACTCGACAGCACCGAACAACAACAACAGCTCTTCCATACTGCTTGATTGGGCCACCTTTGGTTGATGTCTAGATGTACATAAGTGGCAGGAGGCTTAACTCCTCCCCTACCCCACCGCCTTTTCTGACTTTTTGCCTGTGCAGCCAAAAATAATTGGCAAATTGTGTTCATCTTCATCCTAATTGGGAATCCAAGGGTAAAACCAAAATTTTAGTGCAATCTTTTTGGTACCTCATAAAACAGCTTCAGTCACTTCTGACATTCATTCACTGAACATTTACTGTCTGGTATTGAGTGCTTTGATTTCTACTTCAACCAAGAGTTAATTAATTCATCACCAAAATAAAATTTCAGACTTAAGGTCCCTTCCAGTCTCCAAATACTGTTCATCTCTGATCCCAAACCTATATGCCGCTATTGCTAGGGATATTCATTCTTGTTTTGCAATGTTTGTTTTGTTATATTTTTCTTGAAAGAGGGGCTGTTTTATAGGCAGCAACTTTCCTTTTGTAGTCAGACATCCCATCCAACCAAAAATAGATCTTGAGGACCTCAGTCAATTTTTGTCTACCCTAGTTACTGTCTGTACATCACAGATCTTCCCACAGTACTGCCTTGGGTTTATACGCCATGAAGAGAGGAGCTGTATTTTAGTGGTTTACACATAGCAGCAGCTAAAGTGAATGGAAGAAATTATGAAATAAAAAAGCTGAACAAAAGATTTCAAAGGGCAGCTCAAGAAGACAAAATATTATAATGAAATGTGCAAAGACCTGGAGTTAGAAAGCCAAAAGGGAAGAACACGCTTGCATTACTCAAGCTGAAAGACCTGAAGAAAAAATTCAAGACTCAAGTTGCAATATAGAAGGATTCTATGGGTAAAATATTGAATGATGCAGGAAGCATCCAAAGAAGATGGAAGGAATATACAGTCACTGTACCAAAAAGAATTGGTTGGCGTTCAGCCATTCCAGGAGGTAGCATATGATCAAGAATGATAGTACTGAAGGAAGAAGTCCAAGCTGCACTGAAGGCATTGGCGAAAAACAAGGCTCCAGGAAATGATGGAATACCAATTGAGATGTTTCAACAAACAGATGCAATGCTGGAAGCGCTCACTCGTCTAAGCCAAGAAATGTGGAAGACAGCTAACTGGCCAACCAGCTGGAAGAGATCCATATTTGTGCCCATTCCAAAGAAAGGTGATCCAATAGAATGCAGAAATTATCAAACAATATTATTAATATCACACACAAGTAAAATTTTGCTGAAGATCATTCAAAAGTGGTTGCAGCAGAACTTCCAGAAATTCAAGCCAGATTCAGAAGAGGACGTGGAACGAGGAGTATCACTGCTGATGTCAGATGGATCCTGGCTGAAAGCAGAGAATACCAGAAAGATGTTTTCCTGTGTTTTATTGACTATGCAAAAACATTCGACTGTGTGGATCATAACAAATTAAGGATAACATTGCAAAGAATGAGAATTCCAGAACACTTAATTGTGCTGATGAGGAACCTGTACATAGACCAAGAGGCAGTCGTTTGAACAAAACAAGGGGATACTACTTGGTTTAAAGTCAGGAAAGGTGTGCGTCAGGGTTGTATCCTTTCACCATACTTATTCAATCTATGCTGAGCAAATAAGCCAAGAAACTGGACTATATGAAGAAGAACATGACATCAGGATTGGAGGAAGACTCGTTAACAACCAGCAATATGGAGATGACACAATCTTGCTTGCTGGAAGTGAAGAAGACTTGAAGCACTTACTAATGAAGAGCAAAGATTACAGCCTTCAGTATGGATTGCCCCTCAATGTAAAGAAAACAAAAATCCTCACAACTGGACCAATAAGCAACATCATGATAAACAGAGAAATGATTGAAGTTGTCAAGGATTTCATTTTACTTGGGTCCACAATCCATGCCCATGGAAGCAGCAGTCAAGAAATCAAATGACATATTGCATTGGGCAAATCTGCTGCAAAAGACCTCTTTAAAGTGTTAAAAAGCAAAGATGTCACTTTGAGGACTAAGATGTGCCTGACCCAAGCCATGGAATTTTCAGTTACCTCATATGCATGCAAAAGCTGTGCAATGAATAAGGAAGACTGAAGAAGAATTGATGCCTTTGAACTGTGGTGTTGGCGAAGAATATTGAATACACCATGGACTTCCAGAAGAATGAACAAATCTATCTTGGAAGAAGTACAGCCAGAATGCTCCTTAGAGGGACAATGGCAAGACTTCGTCTTACGTACATTGGACATGTTATCAGGAGGGATCAGTCCCTGGAGAAGGACATCATGCCTGGTAAAGTAGAGGGTCAGTGAAAAGGAGGAAGACCCTCAACGAGATGGATTGACACCATGGCTGCAACGATGGGCTCAAGCATAGCAACGACTGTGAGAATGGCGTGGGACCAGACAGTGCCCTTCTTCTTAGCTGATGAAGAGTGTACTGCTCCAATAATATACAATTACCGAAATTCATCAGAACAACTACAAGGGCCATCTGCAGACAGCCAAAGACTCAAGCTAAAGATCCAATAACTAACACACAACATCAACTTTGTTCTGAATTTTTATAAGCATTATTATTTTAATTGCATTAGGAATCAACCCAGTGATCTCTTGGGAGGGGCACTAAGAACAGAGTTAGGCTGGTGACCTCACTTACCCTTCATTTATTATCCCATGAGGTAGGTTGCTACGATTGTCCCTATTTCACAGATGGGAAAGGAAAGCTCAGAATTGTGCATAGGGTAGCACAGTGGTTCATTCTGTTGTACATAGGGTCACTATGAGTCGGAACCAACTCAACGACACTTAACAACAACACATAGCAGATGTTTGTTACACTGAATTGAATCTACCTTGTAGCTTGTGGGACAACCCCCAGTCTTTGCATATATATAGTATGTACTCAATACATCTTGGTGAATTGGATTAATAGTGTATGTTTGGATTAGGGAGCCCCCTGGTGGCACAATGGTTAAGAGCTCAACTGCTAACCAAAAGGTTCAGCAGTTCAAATCCACCAGCTGTTCCTTATAAACCCTATGGGGCAGTTCTACTCTTTCCTGTAGGGTCCCTGTGAGTCGGAATTGACTCGATGGCAATGGATTTTGTTTTGTTTGGATTGGAATAGGGTAGGAATTAGAGATTAACCTCACAGTATAACTTTGTAAATAAGCTTATGTGCTTAGGAAATATTAATGGGGCCATATATGCTAGAAAACCTGATTACTTCTGAGGTATTCATAGTCCCAAATTTAAAATTTTAATGCAGTTTAAATCAAAACATCCGATAACTTTAAAAAATTCCATTCATAAATGTTTCAGTATATATCTCTAAAAGATAAGGACTCTTTTTTACATAACTGTAATACTATTTTCGCACATGTAAAAATTAACAACCGTATATTTATTTTAAAAGTTAGATATTAATTATATTCCAAACTTCCCCAATTTCTGCCTGCTGATTATGTCTTGCCTTCTATCCTAGTCCACCTTTATTTTGCTTCTTCTACTCTGCTGTGTTGCTTCCTCAGAAAAGAGAGCCTCTTGTGGTTTTTGGTGCAATGTGACCTATCCTTCTGAATCATTCATTGTGGGGTCCTGGACTTGGATATTTTGTCGGTTAGACTTCTTGGGGACAGGGAACATGAGCTTTTTTTTTTTTGGTGAATATTAGGGCAGCACATGAGTTGTCCCCTTTAATCTTCCCAATATCCCTGCCAAGAAGATTTTATCATAAATACCTGATAGTTTAGTTTTCTAAATCACTTTTTTTAAGGACATAGCCATTGCAGAAATTGGACACTGGATATGAGTCTATGTAGATGACCTGCTATGAGCCAGGTCCTGTGCTAGAATCTTTTCATATATTTCCATTTAACCTTCAAAAGAATCCTGAGAAATAATGATTCTGCTTCTCTAATTTACAGATAAAGAAACAGAGACTAAGAGATGTTAAATATCTGGTTTATTTTTCAGACTTTTTGAGATATGGGTGGAGTTAGTTTTTTAGAATGAGAAAGAACTAAACGTTCTAAGCCTGCTCTGCATGATTTTATCACATATCATTTTCCCCAAAACCTTGTAATGTATGTGTCATTTATCTTCATTTTAAAGATGAGTATCAGCAAAATTAGGTTACTTATCCATGGCACACAGGAAGTAAAGTGGCATAAAGGGGAACTAGGATCCAGGTCAGTTCCAAAATATGTGCTATTTCACTTGTAGTGTGCTGCTATTTTTCCAAACCAGATACCAAACCCGTTGCTGTCAAGTCAATTCCAACTCATAGCAACCCTGTAGGGCAGAGGAGAACTGCCCCATGTGGTTTCCAAGGCTGTAAATCTTTACGGAAGCAGATTGCCACATCTTTCTCCCGCGGAGCTGCTGGTGGGTTCAAACCACCGACCTTCGGTTAGCCAAGCTCTTTAACCACTGCACCACCAGGACTCTTTGCTATTTCTCCAGTTACCACCACATCTGAACACACAGAATTTTATTTGTACCCTACTTATGCTAATTGGCACATGTTATTCTGTATTCTGATATGTATATTATAATTATCTTCCCAACAAAAAGTAAGCTCCATGAGGGTAGGGTTCTTTGTCTGTTTAGTTCACTGATATATGCCCAGAGCCTAGAACAATACCCAGTACATAGTAGGTGTTCAATAAATACTTGTTGAATGAATATATATATATATATTTTGCTCCCATGAGATATACACTTATTGTGGTCAAGTGACTCTTGGTCATTTAAGACAGCACCTAGCAAAGTGCCATGTCTCTAAATAAGCAGCCAGTAATAATGCCTTTAAGTAGAACTTTATATTTTTCAAAGGGTTATCACATATGTTAACCCTAGTGTCAACATAAATTGAAAGTCCGAGGCCAAGATTTATAGGCGGTATCAGGAGTTGGAGAGAGATGATCCCCAGAGAAGGCAGTCCAAATGAGGGAAGAGAAGAAAGGAACAACTAACTGCTAGGGGAAGGGTATGAGCCTCCTTTCCTCTGGAGAAATCTGTGCGGGTTTGCTACCTGTAAGTCTTAACTTGAATAGGAGGCCTGTGCAAGGCTGACGGCAGCCATAATTTTTTTGTAGCCTGTAGAAGCAGAGCAGGTCTGATCTCAGCCTGAGTCCCCACTCCTTCACCCCATTCAAACCTCCACTCACACCCGGGGCAACTTGGCCAATGGCAATGGAAAGGAGGTGGGTATTTTCTGCCTGCCTCCAAGATTTGGTGTCTGCTGTTAGGGATAGCTGGAGAAAGAACAAACTATAACCTCATTTGGGGTCAGGGAGGGAGTCAGTCAGCTCTTGCAGGGAAGTCTCAGCCAGGCAAACTGAGCAGCTGTGAGCAAAGAAGCTACTATGTCCTCAGGTCATACAGGCCAGCCCATGACAACATGACATATGGTAGATGGTAAGGGGATGGGGGCCCTGTAAAGGGTAAAACTGCCTGGGATTTCCCAAGGTCTTTATGCAGTTTTGCTCGCTTCATATTTGTGTGTGTTGTATAGTATTTTGTTAATTATGCTTATTAATGCAAATGTGTGGGAAAAACAAGTGCTTGTATTTTAGATACCCCCAGGAGTGGTAGGGAAGGAAAGAAGGCCTAGGCCAATCCATATTCCATGAAATAATGTCAAATTGCACTGATGCAGGACACAGGTATTACACATTCATCATTTCATTTGATCTCTTATCCCCATTTTATAGATGGTATAATGAGGTTAATTGGCTTGCCCAGGAACATACTGCTATTAATTGGCAATTCTTCTGGTTCTAATTTTAGTATTCTTTCCATACCATCTCTTAGTAAATGTTGAATGATTTGTAGGAATATTAGTCTAATTTTAGTCTATAGGAGATAAAGGAAAGGGGAGAGTCAGAGGGCAGGGTGTTACTGCAAAGCAACTGCAAAGATACAGGTAAGGGATGAGGAGCCTGCACTATCACTGAATAAATTGTTTCTAAATCCAATGAGAACTTCTCATATATCTTCTTATTGGACTCTTCATCACCACTCAAACGTTGTCTAGTCCCCTCCTACCTCCCTGGATTTTCCTTCCTACTTTAGTGGTTTAGCTTCCTCTGACCTCTAACTATTGGAGTCGCCCAGGGTTTGGCCCTCTTCTCTTTTATTTGTACCCTATTCAATCTTTGTGTGTGTGTGTGTGTGTGTTTTAGGTAAAGTTTACAGAGCAAATTAGTTTCCCATTCAAAAGTGTATACGCAGGGCGTTCCATGACATTGATTGCAATCCCCAGAATGTGTCAGTACTCTTCCCATTTCCACCCTGAGTTCCTCATTTCCATTTGTCTGGTTTTCCTGTCCCTTCCTGCCTTCTCATCTTTGCTTTTGGGCAAACGTCCTTTTGGTCTGGTGAAGTTGATTATTCTAAGGAGCACTTTCCTCACAGGTGTTATTGTTTATTTTATAGACCTGTCTATTATTTGGCTGAAAGGTGATCTCCGGGAGTGGCTTCAGTTGAAACGTTGCTGGGTGGAAACCCCAGGTTCTGCTTGGTGCAACTCGTCTCAGCCAATAAATGAGAGACTGAGGTCAGAGAGTAGAAAGGCACCTTTATTTCGTTGTGCAAGGAAAGGAATAGTTGGGGCTGCTGCTGCCAAGACTAGTCAGCAAGGGCGAGGGGGAAGGTTACTTTTAAGGAGTTTACAAGTAGGAAGTTCATACAAGTTACATCAGCAACGTTCTTAATCATACTATGCAGGTGCAGTCGGGTTTACATATAACTTCATGCATCATGTGTTCAGAAAATGGTGGTTAAACTCCACCCAGAGGTGGGGAAGTTACTATGTAGGAGGTATTTAACGAGCTAAAAGGTTATCCTGAATGTCAACATGGTGCCTAAACCGGTTTCCGCCAATTTCCTGTAGTTTTGGGCAGCAGTTAAGGAGAGGGGAACCAGGATTTTAATGTAAAGCTACAGGGCATGCCAAGGAAGCTGCTTGAGGCAGTAGAATTTTCCGCAGCCTGGGGACTTCTGTCTTTCCAAGTTAGAAGGGTAACTAAGGGCCATAGTCTCGGGAGTTCCTTAGTCTCTATCAGACTGATAAGTCTGGTCTTTTTTATGAATTTAGATTTTGTTCTACATCTTTCTCCTGCTCTATCTGGGACCCTCTATTGTGATCCCAGTCAGAGAAGTTGGTAGTGGTAGCCAGGCACCATCTAGTTCTTCTGGTCTCAGGCTAGTGGTTTGTTAGGACCTTAGTCCTTTGGATCAATTGTTTTCTCAAGTCTTTGGTTTTCTTCACTCTCCTTTGCCCTGAATTTGGACTTGTAGCCTACTGGACCGTGAGAGAATAAACTTTTCTTTGTTAAAGCCATCCACTGTTATAGCAGCACTAGATGACTAAGACACAGACCCAAAGATTTTAACACAAGATGCCTGCCCTTGAAAAATTTGTTGTCTAAATAGTGACGCAAGACACACTTGTGCAGCAAGATTTCTGCTGAAATTATCCACAGAATGAGCCACTGATGTTTCCAAACAGCGAAGACAGTGCATTTTTGGTTCAAAAGGAGTGATAGCTTAGGAGTGTTTTCAAGGCCCTTTGTGTGGTACCTTACTTAGTTCCTACATTTCTGGGTCTGACTCTAAGCTTTGCCCACTTGGGAATTTTATTTTCTGAGCCCAGGGAAGTAGATCATTTTCTTTGGGCAGAGCCACACTAGCCAAGTTCATAAGAGGTGGACACCTAAACTGGAATACTAATTTATTGAAAACATTTATAAGAAAAAACAACTATGGAGAAGAAACAGATAGGAAAATCCATGTAGGAAGCCAAAAGTTAACAGGAAGATTGCGTGGTGTGCATGGCACCGCAGCAAGGGGAGTTGGTTTTATAATCCTAATATTTGCAGGCAGCTAGCCCTGATGAGCTGGTCCATCCATCTTCAGGATGGAGATGTGCTGACCTCAGGGAATGGAAAGTGAATTTCCTGAGGCAGAGGTTCTTCCTAGCCTGGGCAATGCTGCATTGCCAAGGGTTTCCTTTCGAAAGTCCCAATTTTCTGTATTTCCAACTGACCTTCTTCCTCCCAATGGACTGGCTCATTCTTTAGATATGATAATAACATTGATTGGGTTACTGTTTGGATCAGCTCTCAACCTGGAACCTCTGCTGTCTCTTTTAAGGTGACTTTGCATCTCTCTGATCTTGCCTAATCTGTGTTAATTTTATTCAACAAATTCTTAGAGTTTGGTGAGTGTATGTCCGGGTCTTCTGGGGACTCTTTATGTAATCTAGTACAGCTCTCTAATAGAAGAGCAAAATAATATTTCTGACCCAAGAGTTGCTACCATTTTTTTCAGGAGGAAGAAAAATTATTCAGTGGTAACCTATTGTTGTCAAGTTGATTCCGACTCATAGGGACCCTGTAGGACAGCGTAGAACTGCCCCATAGGGTTTCCAAGGAGCGCCTGGTTGATTCGAACTGCTGACTTTTCGGTTAGCAGCCGAACTCTTAACCACTACACCACCAGGGTTTCCTATTCAGTGGTAGGAGTGATTAATTTTGTCCTGGGGAGTTAGGAAAGGCTTTCCAGAAGAGGTAACATTAGATCTGAATCTCAAATTAGAAGTTTTAGTGGGTGGGATAGAGAATATAGTAATTTCCAGGTAAAAAGAACAACTTGTGTAAATGTTTGTTATGGATTGAATTGTGTTCCCCCAAATTGTGTGTCAACTTGGCTAGGCCATGATTCCCAGTATTGTGTGATTGTCTACCATTTTGTCATCTGATGTGATTTTCCTACGTATTGTAAATCCTACTTCTATGATGTTAATGAGGCAGGATTAGAGGCAGTTCTGTTAATGAGGCAGGACTTAATCTGCAAGATTAGATTGTATTTTGAGTCAATCTCTTTTGAGATATAAAAGAGAGACGCGAGCAGAGAGACAGGGGGACCTCGTATCACCAAGAAAGTAGTGCTGGGAGTACAGTGTGTCCTTCGGACCCAGGATTCCTGTGCTGAGAAGCTCCTAGACCAGGGGAAGATTAATAACAAGGACCTTCTCTACAGCCAACAGAGAGAGAAAGCCTTCTCCTGGAGCTGGTGCCCCAACTTCAGACTTCTAGCCTACTAGACTATGAGAGAATAAATTTCTGTCTGTTAAAGCCATCCACTTGTGGTATTTTCTGTTATAGCAGCACTAGATAGCTAAGATAATGTTATTGTTTACTGTAAGACAATGTTATGTATGAATAAAACAGCCTGCAAGGAGCTTGATGGCAGAGAACTCAGATACATCCCCTGTTCTGTGACTCTCAGTCAGCCTTACAGACCCTGGGATATGACCGCTATTACTACTTTTCTGACCCTTGAACTTTCAAAGTCTGTCTAGGCCCCAAGTATGCAAAGACAGATATGAGGGCCCTTCTCACAAAAGCTTCTAAAATGCTTTGCTTCTCTCATGGCCTTTATAACGTACAGTTATTGGTGTAAATGTATGTTTGACCTGCCCTCCTTCCAATCCCCTCTTGTAGTAGACTACAAGTTCCTGGAAGAGAAAAATCTTTATTTTTTAATGAATATATTAGATAATTGTTATTCCTAACCCACCCAGCAGTGCTGCAAAAGAAAGGCCTGACGATCTGCTTCCATACAGATTACAGCCAGGAAAACTCTATGGAGCAGTTCTACTCTGTAACAAATGGAATCACCATGAGTCAGAAAAGACTCGACTGTAACAGGTTTTATGCACATCTTTATATTTCTTGTGGCAACCCCATGTGTTACTGAGTAGAACTGCTTCATAGGGTTTTCCTGGCTGTAATCTTTATGAAAGCAGATCACCAGGCTTTTCTTCCATGGTACCACTGGGTGAGTTTAAACTCTCAACCTTTAGGTTAGTAGTCAAGCACAAACTCTTTGTGCCACACATGGGGTCCCCATGAGTTGGAATCAACTTGACGGCAACAGGTTTTTATATTTCTACTACATTCCTCAGAAATATGTAGTATTGTTTTACATGTTTTAAAACTTTATGTAAAGGATACTGGACACACCATTCTGTAGCTTGCTGTTTTCATTCAATGTTATGTCTTAAGATTCATCTATGTTGTAGTTCTGTTTCTTTCATTTTACCTCTTACAGTGTTCTATAGTATGCATATACCACAATTTGTTTATTTTTTTCTTCTCTTGCTGGATATTTAAGTTATTTTCCCATTTTTTGGGTAGCACAGACAACCATTATGGAAAACATTTGGCAATGTCTAGTAAAACTGAGTCAGAATCGACTCGATAGCAATGGATTTGGTTTTGGGTTTTAGTAAAGTTGGAAATGCACATACCCTTCAACCATGCAATTCCATTCTTAAATATATACACTTGATCTGTACTGTCCAATATGGTATCCATTAGCTGCGTGTGGCTATTTAACTTTAAATTAATTAAAATTAAAAGTTCATTTCCTCAGTCACATTAGCTACGTTTCAGGTGCTCAAGAGCCACATTTGGCTAGTGGCTACTGTATTGAACAGCACGGTTCTAAAACATTTCTATCATCACAGAAACAGTGCTGCCCCGGACAATATTTGTATATTCCCAGTACACCATGAACATAAAACCAAAAAAACAAACCAGTTGCCGTCGAGTCGATTCCGACTCATAGCAACCCTATAGGAGACAGAGTAGAACTGCCTTGTAGGGTTTCCAAGGAGTACTTGGTGGATTCGAACTGCTGACCTTTTGGTGAGCAGCCAAACTCTTAACCACTATGCCACCAGAGTTTCCATGAACATAAAGAGGACTCATTATCTATGGAATGAATGAATGAATGATTGGATAGATGTGAAAATATTAGATTACAAGGCTATATATGGTAGGTGTTAAATGAGTTACAAGAGTAATAGCTAAGAGTTTAAAATAGGTGGGGTTTGAGCAGGGAATCAGAGTCTTATGCATGAGTTTGGGGGAGAATTAAGTATTTATCCTGGGCAGTCAACTGCAGCATAGCAAGAGAATGAGTTGGAATCATTATTGTGGAGGAAATCAGATAGCTCAAAAACAGAGAAGCTGTAGCAAGAATGAAATCTAAGGCAAGTCTCTGTGAATGGGGAAAATGAGTCATGAGGTCAGAAGCCAAAAAGATTAAAAGGAGGCCAGGAGGTGGAGTGCAAGGCAGGTCAGAGAGAGAAGTTCAGGACAGAGGCTGTGAACAATGTGAAGGTATCTGAAGTCTGTGCTACGGGCTTTGAGGGCTGGGTAAACTTTCATCCTTGAGATCAAAATCTGGTCATTTCCTAAGTACATTGCCATCGCCCACAGTAGAGGAGGCCTATCTACTTATAGTGGAAGCTATGGTCAGGAAGGGTTATCTGTAGGGCTGTGGAGGAAGAATAAAGTTTGGTTCCCACAATGAGTAGCTGTGAGAATTTGGATGTGCGAGGGTGTGGCTAGGGCTTGGCTGCTAAGAATTGAATTTCTGAGAAAGTAATTATACTCTAGGAAGGGTAAGAGACCAGGCAGGGACCGAGTGTGGTAAAAGAAGAACAGATTAAAAAGGAAAGGGGTTTAAAAAGGGCAGGGGTCAGTTGAAGACAGAGTACAATGAGAGGGGACATTGTAGAGGCCTTAATATCGGTTTTCAGCTAATTGTAGAGTTACTTCTCTAAATTAAAAAAAAGCCAGAATGCAGCGTGGGATTCGGAAGCTGTTGGTCTGATTTAGTCAGAAAGTACAGAGAGTTCTAGCCCCAAGCTTAGAACGACCTACTACCCAACTTTCTGAGCTGCTTCATGGCCTGATCCTGGTTTCCTGAAAGCCTCTCCAGCTCTTCCCCCAACTGCCATGAGCTCCTAAAGTCAGAGACCAAAAAACTCATAGCGACCCTATAGGACAGAGTAGAACTGCCTCATAGGGTGTCCAAGGAGCGCCTGCGGGGTTCGAACTGCCAATCTTTTGGTTAGCAGCCGAGCTCTTAACCACCGTGCGACCAGGCTCCCAAAGTCAGAGGTAGTGATTAAAAAGTCTGGCTCTAAAAATTTTTGGTGGAGAGGGGGAAGATGTGTGGCCACAGGGGAAGCTGGATATGAGCGAAAATCAGAGACAGCCATTTTAAAGTGCATGAGTCAAGCAGGATATGTCACTCTCTGATATCTTGGGACTCAGCCTGACAATAAAATCCTATCTCCCACCCACCTTCTCTTGATTTACATGGTCCAAACTCAGTTAAACTTTCAGTTGTTATCTTCAAAACTCAACACTGTATTTTTACGTTAATGTTGCACACCTTCTGTGTTTGTTTGCCAGCCTTGCCCTTCCCCACCCCTGCCCCGCCACAGGTATTTTTGTAAGTGTGGTATGCTTATTATTATTATTTTTTTACAGCAACATGTGGAAGACGATTAGTACCTACCTTTAAAACAAATAAAGCCAGTTGCCATCCAGTTGATTCCATCAACCCCATGTGTGTCAGAGTAGAACTGTGCTCCATAGGGTTTTCAATGGCTGATTTTTCAATGGCACCTCTGCGTAGGCTAGAGCCACTGAGCTTTCTGTTAGCAGCCCAGCGCGTTAACTGTTTACACCACCCAGGGACTCCTAAAACAAATAAAAACCAAAATAACCCATTGCCATCTAGTCGATTCCGACTTATAGTGACCCTACATGACAGAGTAGAACTGCCCCCAGGGGTTTCTAAGGAGTGGCTGGTGGATTCGAACTGCCAACCTTTGGTGAGCAGCCGTAGCTCTTAACCACTGCACCACCAGGGCAACCAACTCTAGGACCAGAACAAAGCCCTGTCTGCTTGCTTAAAATAGTGCAATCTCATTTTTAATCAGGACTTTTGAGAATCACAGAATATTGCCGAAGGCCTAGAGACAGCTTACCCAGAGGGGTAAATAAGCCACTCTATCTGACCTTAGGAAAATAATCCTTTAAGTGGAAACTGAGTTATGAGAGCAGCCAGTTGCCTACCAACAGTGGGTTTGCTGACTTAATTCCATTCCCTGAAGTCTCTCCCCATAGCTTCTATGCCTTCTAGCAATACTGACAGAGGTTTGCATTCCAGAGCAAGGCCACTTTAAAAAGGGCTATGTGTGTACATTGCTAACCCTTTACAAAGATTACAGCTCTTTAACTGCCAAGACCAGTTCTTGTTCTGACATCCCTATTTCTTTCCACCTCATGTACCTTCTCTCTTCATCCTAAAATCCCTGTGCCCAGGCATGAGCTAGTCTACTGAAACTTGGGCAGCTGTCTTGGCATGCAAGGGCAATCAGATGTTTGAAGAAAATTGATGAATAACCATGTGTCCTAGAGATCCACAGGGCTTAGGGAATTAAAAGGCTTATTCTTGTGGTTAAACACTGGGAATGCCATCTCATTCCCGTCCACTGATTTCTCTATTATCAGCTGGAAAGCCACCAGCAGATCCCTTGTTCATCTGCCAGGATGCAAACTAGCCCTTCTTTCAAGTCTCACTTTTGTTCTCAGGCTTAGGAATGCTGCAGTTATTCCAAAAGGAATCTGGCTGGCACAGGTAATTAGACTTATTAGGTCATAATTACGGTATCACAGCATCAGCCTACATTTTATTGAATTTGATTATTAAATCTCATAATGTCTATCTTTGGGTCCGGATGCCACCATTTAGGACCCAATGGTTGAACCTGCCATACTATAGAAGACTAGACTGAATGGTTCTCTGAGTCCTAGGCCTATGAATCCACCACCCATCTGTTAGTTTGTCGTACCATGGTGGTTTGCGTGTTGCTGTGATGCTGGAAGCGATGCCACCAGTATTTCACTTACCAGCAGGGTCACCTATGGTGGACAAGTTTCAGCAGAGCTTCCAGACTTAGGCAGACTAGGAAGAAAGGCTTGGCAATCTACTTCCAAAAATTAGCCAATGAAAACTTTATGTATCACAACAGAACATCGTCCAACTTGTTTGCTTTGGACACATCATCAAGAGGGATCCATCGCCAAAGGGAGACATCATGTTTGGGGAAGTAGAGGACCTCTGAGGATGAGGGAGATCTTCAGTGAGATGGATTGGTACAATAGCCACAATGATGTACTTGAAAATGCTGGCAATTGTGAGAATGATACAGGACCAGGCAACGTTTCTGTCTATTGTAAATAAGGTTGCCATGAGTCAGAGTTGACTCTATGGCAGCTATCTATCTGTCTGTCTGTCTATCTATCTATCTAGTTCTATAAACTGTTTCCTTAGGAAGGAAGTTTAGGAAAGTAACTGATAATCATAAATACTAACATATATTGAGTGCTTACTATGTGCCTGGAACTATGCTTGCCTTATCTCATTTAAAATTTTCAACAAACCAACGAGTGTAGGTACTATTATTAATATCCTCATGTTTACAGATGAGGAAAATGAAATAACTCGCTTAAGATTACACGGCTAGTAAACACCGAATTAGGATTTAGTCCCATGTCTGTTTGGATTAAGAACATAAGCTCTTAACTACTACTACACTCCATTGCCTCTTCTTGGAAAGTGTCTGCCCCTTGCTTCACTAGCAAGAGCTCCTCTGATTTTGATAGGAACAGAAAATACAGTAGAATAAGCAAGTGGTTCCTTTATGATGAAATGATGGGTTGCACTATCCTATTTTCCATGTTAGCGATGGTTTTGAGGCCCATTGTGGAAATTTGTAGACCATTCATCATAAGTATCAAGCATCTATTATTATGTGCCAGCACGAGGTAGGTGGTTACACGAAGTATAAGAAACAGGGATTACCATCAAGAATTGAGTGTCTTACCGGAGAAATAAGCCCAACACAGGAACCCCTCCTAGAATATATGCAAATAATATGACAACTCTTAAGTGCTGTGGAAGACAGTAAAGTGTAGTAGAAAGGATACTAGCCTGAAAACCAAGAAGTGTTGTTTTAGAAAGAGCTGTGTAATGTTAACTTTTTAAAAAAAATTTATTTGTTGTTGTTGTTGTTGTTGAGAATATACATAGCAAAGCATACACCAATTCAACAGTTTCTACATGTCCCATTTAGTGACATTGATTACATTCTTCATGTTGTGCAACCATTCTCACCCTCCTTTTCTGAGTTGTTCCTCCACCATTAACATACTCACTGCCCCTTAAGGTTTCTATCTAATCTTTTGAGTTGTTGTCAATTTGATCCCATATAGATAGTTCTTAAAAGAGCATAATGCTTACGGCAGACATTTTTTTTATTATTGTACTTTAGATGAAAGTTTACAGAACAAACTAGCTTCTCATTAAATAATTAGTACACATATTGTTTTGTGACATTGGTTACCAACCCCACGACATGTCAACACTCTCCCCTTCTCGACCTTAGGTTCCCCATTACCAGCTTTTCTGTCCCCTCCTGCCTTCTGGTCCTTGCCCCTGGGCTGATGTGCCCATTTAGTCTCGTTTTGTTTTATGGGCCTGTCCATTCCTTGGCTAAAGGGTGAACCTCAGGAGTGACTTCATTACTGAGCTAAAAGGGTGTCCGGGGGCCATATCTCAGGGTTTCTCCAGTCTCTGTCAGACCAGTAAGTCTATTTTTTTTTTTGTGAGTTAGAATTTTGTTCTACATTTGTCTGTAGCTCTGTTTGGGACCCTCTACTGTGATCCCTGTCAGAGTAGTCAGTGGTAGCAGCTGGGCACCATCTAGTTATGCTGGACTCAGTTCAGTGGAGGCTGTAGCACTTGTGGTCCGTAAGTCATTTGGATTAATCCTTCCCTTGTGTCTTTGGTTATCTTCATTCTCCCTTGCCCCAGACTGGGTGAGACCAGTCAAGGCAGACAGACGTTTTTTACTAGTTAAGCTAAACTACTGTTTAGTTTTAAGAAGGCTTCAGGGGATATTTTTGGTTTAAGGTTTCAAGATTATCTCAGGGCAGTAGTTTCAGGGATTCATCCAACCTCCATGACTCCAGAAGGTCTGGAGTCCATGAGAATTTGAAATTTTGTTCTGCATTTCCTTCTCTTTTGATCAGGGTTATTCTATAGAATCTTTGATCAAAATGTTCAGTAATGGTAGCCAGGCACCATCTAGTTCTTCTGGTCTCATGGTAAGGAGGCAGTTGTTCATGGAGACAATTAGCCACACATTTTACATCCTCCTATTCCTTACTCTCCTTCTTCCTCTGTTGCTCCAGGTGAATAGAGACCAATTGTTGTGCCTTGGTGTAATGTAAACTTCTAATGTTAATTGAAAAATAAAGTGGGCCTACCTAGGTCACTCTAGGTTTCTTGATTAGAGGCAGAGAAGATATAATTAGGAAGTCTCCATGGAAGAGCTGACCTGTGAATGATGGATTAAAATTTGAATTGATGAGGAGGAGGGAGGAGACTCCAGGTCCAAGGAGGAAAGGGGAGGGGGCAGTATAAGAGTTAGCCAGAGAGGCAGGAAGAACCTCTGCCTCAAAGGTTCTGTTTATGAGCCAACAAAGGGGAGATCCTCATAAACACCTTAAGGAGCAAAATTCACAAACTTAAGCTTAGGGAAAATTAGGGATGAGTGAATTTTTAGGTCAATTTTATACTTACCAATCTGGATTTTTATTTTGATATAACTTGAAAACTGCTATAATTTGCATCCATCTTTTTTTTATGGAAATCTAGAATAGTGGCTAAAAACATGGGCTTTGGAGTTTGGGTTGATTCCTGGTTGTGCTACATACTAGTTGTGTAATCTTGAGCAAGTGATATAAGCTTGGAGCCTCAGTCTTCTCGTCTGTTGAATAGAGTTGTGTTGGGGATTACATGGCATAATGCATTTAAAGTAAGCACTAAATACATGGCCCACCAATACTGTCAAAATGATTCTGACTCATGGCGACCCCATGTGTGTCAGAGTAGAGCTGTGCTCCATAGGGTTTTCAATGGCTGATTTTTTGGAACTAGATTGCCAGGCCTTTCTTCTGAGGTGTCTCTGGGTGGACTCTTAACTGCCAACCTTTCAGTTAGCGGCCCAGTGTGTTAACTGCACTACCTAGGGACTTCAGATATATGCAGTTACTAGTAATATCCTGTACAAGTCTCATGCAAAATGTGGTATATAGCCAAACATCACAGATAGGTAGAGGCACAACCCTCCTATTGACTTTACTATTTCTCCATGCCCCTCCTTGTAAAGCCCAGGAAGTGGTCTGAAACTGCAGAAAAAAATGAGTCACCCTGGTTCCTTAACCCTCTCAATTTTTAATGTTTTTTATTTATTTTAAATGTTTAATTATTTGAATTGTACATGTATGTGTGTGTGTGTATCTATATATACTCGCACACACACACGCACACACACACACACACATATATACATATACACCCACAATAATTGTTCTAATGAGGTTTTACTTCAAGGCTGTTGTAACTGACTTTTGACTTTAAAATGTCAAAAGCCTGTGTGTGTGTGTGTGTGTGTGTGTGTGTGTACGTGTGTGTTTTTTAAATAAAATTCAAATAACAACTGAAAAAACTTTAAAATAATCCAGGCCACCAGAGAATCTGCAGAAATTAAACTGATGCTTGTCCTTTCCTTGTTGGTTGATTCCCAAGTTCTAGCTATTGCTGTTGGGTGCTGTTGAGTCGATTTCGAGTCATAGTGACCCCATGTAACAGAGTAGAACTGCCCCATAGGGTTTTCTAGGCTGTAATCTTTACGGGAACAGATTGCCAGGTCTTTCTCCCATAAAGCCTCTGGGTGGGTTTGAACAGCCAAGTGCTTAACTGTTGCGCCACCAGGGCTCCTTAAGTTGTGGTTAATTAATTGCTTCCAAATTATGGCTACTTCATTACTGCAGAAATCTTGCCAGGTGCTTTTCCATGATAGTGGTGAACTGTTTAAGGTTCACCTTACTGCTGATCTGAGAGGAATTCCAGCCACCTACTGAGGCCTAGCTTTCTTGTTCTCAGATGGACCAACAGTCAAATCCTAACGGGGACTACATTTTTCCATGCATTTCTAGCTGGCTTTATTTATTTATTTTTCACTTTTTTTTTTATTGTTGTTGTTTAAATGAAGTTTACATTTCAAGTTAGTCTCCCATACAAAAATTTATACATACATTGTTATGTGACCCTAATTTCTCTCCCCATACTGCGACAGCACACTCCTCCTTTCCACCCCTGATTCCCCATGTCCATTCAACCAGCTCCTAGCCCTCTCTGCCTTCCCATCTCACCTCCGGACAGAAGCTGCCTGTTTAGTCTCTTGTATCTACTTGAGCTAAGAGGCACACTCCTCACGAGTATCACTTTACATGCCTCAGTCCAGTCCAATCCCTGTCTGGAGTTGGCCTCGGAAATTGTTTTAGTTCTGGGCTGATAGAGAATCCAGGGGCCATGCTTTCTGGGATTCCTAATGGTTTCAGTCAGACCATTAAGTCTGGTCTTTTTACTAGAATTTGAGTTCTGCGACCCAACTTTCTCCTGCTCCATCAGGGACTCTCTGTTGTGTTTCCTGTCAGGGTGGTCATTGGTGGTAGCCGGGCACCATCTAGTTCTTCTGGTCTCAGGCTGATGAAATCTCTGGTTTACGTGGCCCTTTCTGTCTCTTGGATTACTACTTTCCTTGTGTCTTTGGTGTTCTTCATTCTCTTTTACTCCAGGTGTTTGGGACCAATTGATGCATCTTAGATGGCCGCTTGCAAGCTTTTAAGACCCCAGACGCCATTCACCAAAGTAGGATGCAGAACATTTTCTTAATAAGCTTTGTTATGCCAATTAACCTAGATGTCCCCTGAAAGCATGGTCCCCAGACCCCTACCCCTGCTACTCTGTCCCTCAAAGTGTTCTATTGTATTCAGGAAACTTCTTAGCTTTGGTTTAGTCCTAGCTGGCTTTATTTAAATAAAGCTAAGTTCCTATAGGTGACAGAAGAATAAGTGAATCCAAATATCCCATATCGATTTCCCAATACCTAGCAAATCTACCCCAGAGTATCTCTGAAACATGTCCCCATTTTCCCATTCCTGCTGCTACTGCTCTACTTCTGGCTGCCATCATTTCATTTCAAGGCTATTGTAACTGACTTTCCAGCCTCTTGGTCTTTCCTATTTCAGTCAATCCTCTGAGTTTACTTCTTCAAACACAGTTCCTATCATGTCAGTCCCCTTCTGGAAAATATTTAATGGTTCCCCATTGACTGCGGAAAGCAGTTGTAAATTCTTTAGCGTGATACCCAAAGCCCTCCGTGGTCTAACTCCATTCTTTCTTTCCAGTATCATCTCCAACCATACTTCACACTTACCCTAAACTTTAGCCAAACTGGCCTTCTACCCTTCATGTTCGTCATTCATTCATTTGCGTGTTTAACGATGTTTATTGAATTATATTAAATAAATCTAAACAGTGTTTATTAAGTACCTATTTTGTGCCAAGCACTGCACTAGGCTCTGGGTGTAAACTATTGAATAAAACAGACGTACAGCCTATGCTGTAATTAGGCCCAGAGACTAATGGAGGGGGGAGGGATAAACAATGATCAAGTAAACAAATAAATGTATACTTTAATTTAAAATTATGTAAGTGCTATGAAGAAAACAAATAGGGTACTATGAAAAAGAATATTAGGTAAGGGAAAAGCTTTCTTTAGATAGTGTGGTCAGGGAAGACCTCTCTGAATGAATAAAAAGAAGCCAGCAAAGCCAAGAACAGATCAGGGAACAATACACGTGAAGTGCCTGAAACAGAAAAGAGCTTGGTGTAACCATTGAGGATGAAGTATGCAATGAGATGGGAGAGGTAGTCTAGAGCCAGATCACCCACAGATGTAAGGGAAGAATGGACTGTGGTGAGCCAAAAGTGGACATAAGGGACCTACTAGGAGGTTATTGTAGTAGTCCAAGTGAAAGAGTATGGTGGCAGAGTTAGGAACAGAACTTGCTAGTGCATCCAATGGCAGGAGTGGGAGGTGAGATGATGGAAAAACTTGGAATTAAGGGCTGACTTCTAGGTTCCTGGCTTGAACAACTAGCTCAGTAGTAGATGGAGAAGACTGAGGGGGGAACAGGTTTGGAAGGAAGAAGATCCAGGGTTTGGTTTGAACATGTTAACTTTGAAATGCTTATGGAGATACCAAGTATGAAGTGGATATGTGGGGTAAGCACTTTCAGCCTAGCACTGGAGAGAGGATGCATACACAGATGGCCACAATGCAAGTGAGTTTATGATGAGTCATTCAGTTGGTATAAAACACCTTTAAACTTTGAATGGAGGCATCCTTTCTGGGAAGAGGTGATGGTGGCTTGAAGGAGAGGTTAGATAAGAAGCTTAGGGGGCAATGAGTTTATGTTAATGAGGGAGGAACAATTTAGAAAAGGAGGGTGAGAACGGTTGCACAACTTAAAGAATGTAATCAGTGTCACTGAACTGTACATGTAGAAATTGTTGAATTGGTATATGTTTTTCTGTGTATATTTTCAACAACAAAAACAAAAAAAATGAAGTAAATTATTGAAAAAAAAATATATAGCCGAGAAGTTTTGGGCACCGTTGTTCAGTCCTTGACTCTTTCAGGTAAAATGCTCTCCCTCTGTCTATTGCTACAGAGATACCTGAGACTCTGACCTTCCTTACTTTCTCACAAACCATCAAAGTGGCCCATGGGAGTTAAAGAGCCAAGGGATTTGTAGCTAGACTCGAAAGGATATCAAATGGCCCTAAATATTCTTTCCAACTGAAATGAAAATCCACCATAACAAAAGTAGCTCAAGACTCTGTATAATCTCAAATATATCTTTTGAGTTTCCTGTTGATGATTAGTCTCTGTTGGAACCTGTAATCCCTAAGAGGGATTAACTTTCCACCTGCAAAGAACAGAATCATATAGTATTTGAACTGAAAGGGGAAGGGGCAGTGAAAAGAATTAACATCTTAGGTGCACTGGGCATTCAGTGTCTTATTTAATCTTCATAACAACTCTGTTGTGAAGTAATTATTCTTATTTCCATTTTAGAGCTCCAGAAATTAGGGCTCAGAAAGTAACATGCTCAGAATTAGTAAGTGTCAGAATCAAGATTTGAACCCAGATCTTTCTGAATGCAAAGCCCACAGTTGCTTTAAAGTATTTCTGAGATTTTGTTTTGCTGTTGGTAAAGCAGAAGCCAAGAAAGGTAAAGTGAGTTGCCCAAGGTCACTGAACCAGGTAATGATAAAGCTGGGACTAGAAACCAGTTCCAAGACAGCCTGCTCATGCTACTTTATTGCCTCTGGAATGAATGAACAATGCCACAGTTCATCAGTTAAAAAATAATTAAAAGATTGGAGTGAAGCTGAAAATAAATTCCGTCAGTACCTTGATTACTTCCATTTCGTGTTTCACAGGCCTTATTGAAAGACTGTTTTGTCTACTTGGAAAGGAACCAATGACCTGGTGTTTCCTAATGTCTGTGTGCCCACTGTATTCGCTACTTGATATTCAGTAGATGTGGAAATTCTGGCAGTCCACAGCTGATTTCAGTTCAGTCCAACAACAACTGCTTACTAATGTACTAGGCACTGTGCAAGGCTTTGGGAATACAGAGAAGAGATTCCTATACAGAGATTTGCACAATTTGGCAAAATATGACAAAGCACACTAACAAAGGTAGAACAAGTGGGAAATCAAAAGCCACAAGGAAAGCACTAAGGCAAATTTCTTGGTACTCTTGACACCTGATAATAATACCAATGACACAGACTTCGTAAGTGGATAATTTATTTAATTCAGAAGGAGAAACCTTGCTACTAGGCAAAAATAGATTCCTCTCCCCACTTTAGACTATCCTGACTGATTAAATTTATTGATTGAGTTTATTAATTTAATAAACATTTTAGTAAACATTTATTGAATCTTAGCTTTGTGTACAGAATGTAATGACAAAATGGTAATGGCATGAGAAACCTCAGTTGCCCAAGGTATATTGGCCTAATCTGTGGAACCCAAGCTGGGAATGGAAAAGTTGCTTGATGTAGCTGTAAAGTGAAAACCAGGCACATGGAAGCTTCTGGTGAGTCCACCTGTTTCTCTGACAACTTGATTTGGGTCAAATTAGTCAGTGCACCTATGTCCTGGGGCAGTGGTGACCTGTCCTTAGGCTTTCACCTCCGGGTTTCTAGCATTGTCTTTTCAGTTTTCAGGCTCTATCAGTGCCTACTTTACATATACTACCCATGAAAAAAGCTGGCCCTGGGTATTTTAGGGAAGGCTTAATGTCCTTAAAATGTGGTGGATTCCTCACATGGAATTGCAAAGGCCCCAAATAGCAAAAACAATCTTGGAAGAAAAAAAACGAAGTAGGAAGATTCACTCTTCCTGAGTTTAAAATACACTATAAAGTGACAGTAATCAAAAGAGTCTGGTACTGGTATAAGGATAGACATATAGACCAATGGAATGGAATTTAGAGTTCAAAAATAAATCCACATATGTATGGCCAACTGATTTTTGACAAGGATGCCAAGTCTATTCACTGAGGAAAGAAGAGTCTCTTCACTAGATGGTGCTGGGTGGGACAACTGTATCTCTACACGCAAAAGAATAAAGTTAGACCCATACCTTATACCATATATAAAAATTAGTTCAAAATGGATCAATGATCTAAATATAAGAACTAAAACCATAAAACTCTTACAAGAAAACATAGGGGTAAAGCTTCAAGACCTTGTTTTTGACAATGTAGTCTTAGATATGACACCAAAAACATGAGCAACAAAAGAAAAAATAGATAAGTTGGATTTCATTAACATTTAAAACTTCTGTGCATCAAAGTACTTTCTCAATAAAGTGAAAAGACAACCTACAGAATGGGAGAAAATTTGGGGAACCGTATATTGAATAAGGGTTTAATACCAAGAATATATAAAGAGCTCCTACAACTTAACAACAAAAAGACAAACAACAAAAAAATGGGCAAAGGACTTAAATAGACATTTCATCAAAGAAGAAATACAATCTGTACAATCTCATTATTGCACAATTCAATGTTTCAGCCCAAATCTCTCTTCCAAGCTCCAGACCCCTATATATCTGACTGCTTAGACATGTCTCTCTGGCTATTCACAGATAGCTCAAACTCACTGTGTCCAAAACTGAACCCATTCTCTACACACACATACAAAGTGATCCTATTCCATGCTTCCTCATCTCAGCAAGTGGCGCTACCATCCTCCCTGTTGTTCAAGCTGAAGGAATCATCTTTGACCCTTCTTTCTCCCTCACCTCTTCTTTCTCCTTCATCTCCTACATCCATTCACTTTAATCAATCCATTCACCAACTCAGAAATCTAAATTCCTCTTGTAAGATGCTTTGTGTTAAAGAACATGTCAAACATATACAAAATAGAATAGTACAATGAAACACCAGTGTTCCAGTTTTCCAGCTTAAAAATTACCAATTCATAGACAATATTGTTTCATCTATCCCCACTTCTTCCCACCCTCAATTATTTTTAAACCAATCCCAGACACCATTTCATTTCATTTGCATTTTATTATGCATTTCTTAAAGATAGATGATAAAACATCCAAAATCCTAATATCACATCAAAAACAAAATTAACAATAATTCATAATATAGCCAAATAATCCAGTCAGTGTTCATAATCCCCCATTGTTTTATAAATAGTTTTGTTTCCTTACATTTGAGTATTCAAATAAAGTCCCTACATTGCTATTGGATGATATTTCTTACATCGTTTCAATCTATAGTTTCTCCTCCGTCTCTCCTTTTTCTCCTTATAATTTTTTGTTGAAGAAACTGGGTCATTTGTCCTGTAAGAGTTTCCCATAATCTGGATTGTTGCTTACTATTCTCTGTCCCCTGTATTTACTGTAATGTTATTATAAATTATTGGTAGTTAGATCTAGACACCTGATAATAATACCAATGACACTGACCTTATAAGTCAACAATTTATTTAATTTAGAAGGAGAAACTTTGCTACTAGGCAAAAATAGATTCCTCTCCCCCCTTTAGACTATCCTGATTGATTAAATTTATTAGTTGAATGTATTAATTCAATAGAAGTTTTTGTAAACATTTATGGAATCTTGGCTTTGTGCACGGAGTGTAATGACAAAGTGGTGATAGATTGCGAAGATTCTGTTCTCTCTCTCTCTTTCTTCATGTGGTATTTTGTTCTTCCATCAGTAGGCACAACGCCTACTTGTCTGTCCTTCTGTGACGTTAGCAGATGTAGGTAATTCTTTACTTCCGTCTGTTACTTCATTTAAAAAAAAAAAAGTTGCCGTCAAGTTGATTCCTACTCATGGTGACCCCATGAGTTACAGAATAGAACTGCTCCATAGGGTTTTCTTGGCTGTAATCTTTAAGGAAGCAGATCCCCAGGCCTTTCTATCATGGCACTGCTGGGTGTGTTTGAACCGCCAACCTTTAGGTTAGTAGTCAAGCACAAACCATTTGCACCAACCATTACTTCATTAGGAGTTGCAATTGTTGATGGTATAATTCAGTCTTTTCTTATGAATACATTAGCTTGAGTACTTCTTTTAGGAGAACCATCCCTTCATTAAATTTTTTTGTTACCCTGAGTTATAGTTCATTTAGGAGAGGCAAGATAATTAATTGCTTGCTCTACCACCTCCTGACTTTTTATAATCAGTTTTTAAAATAATTAGTTATTTCCCTAGCATCCTCCAAAGGTGACAAGCAAGGGTTGTTTTCTTGGGGGAGCGAAGAGGGAAGGAACAGTACTGTTATGAACTCATGGATTTTTAGATATTTTATGTATTTCATTCACTGCAATTATCATTATTGGTGCTTAAAGCATCAGTTATTTGGCCAGTGGGAGCCTATTCAGATTGGCTTCTGACTCCTTTTCAGTGACCTTAATAATTTTTTAACAAGTTCTACTGAAGAATAATTGACAACAGTAAACTGCAGATATTTAAAGTGTACAATTTGATAAGTTGTTTTTAAATTTTTTATGTGCATTAGGTGAAAATTTACAAAGCAAATTTATTTCCCATTCGATAGTTTGTACATAAAGTGTTCCATGACATTGGTTTCACTTCCCACAATGTGTCAGCAATCTCTCCATTTCCATCCTAGGTTCCCTGTTTCTTTTCATCCTGATTTTCTGTCGCTTCCTACCTTCTCATCTTTGCGTTCAGGCAAATGTTGCCCTTTTGATCTCATATAATTGATTGTTTTAAGGAGCACGTTCCTTTCGGGTGTTATTATTTATTTTATGGGCCTGTCTATGGTTGGGCTGAAAGATGGTCTCTGGGAATGGCTTCAGTTCCAGCTCAGATGGGTGTCTTAGGGCCATAGTCTCGGGGGTTCCTCCAGTCTCTGTCAGATCAGTAAGTCTGGTATTTTTTGTGAATTTGATTTTTTGTTCTACGTTTTTCTTCTGCTCTGTCTGGGACCCTCTGTTGTGATCCCAGTTAGAGCAGTCGGTAGTGGTAGCTGGGCACCATCTAGTTCTTCTGCTTTCAGGGTTGTGTAGGCTGTGGTTCATGTGGTCCGTTAGTCCTATGGAATATTTGCTTCCTTGAGTCTTGGTTTTCTTCACTCTCCTTTGCTCCAGATGGTAAGAGACCAATAGATGTATCTTAGATGGCCACTCGCAAGCTTTTAAGACCCCAGATGCTACTCACCAAAATAAGGTGCAGAACTTTGTGTTTATGAACTGTGTTGTGCCAATTGATGTAGCTACCCCCAAGTCTATGGTCCTTCACCTTCTAGCCTAGGAACTTCATCCCAAGAGATGTTTGGTTAAGTTCAAGAAGTTGCCCTGACTGTGGCCCTTGTGTGCTCTATTGTCTATATTAATATATAAGCAGCACCTACAGTTATGTATGTAGAAATATCCACCACCAAACATATATCTGCAGGTGGGTGTGTTCCCTGACAATTTAATAAGTTTTGACTTATGTGTATACCCATGAAACCATCACCACAATCAAGATAATGAACATATCCATAACCTCCAAAAGTTTCCTGGTGCCCTTTTGTAGATTCCATAGTATTTTTTACATAGAAGTTCATGTCATCTGCAAATAAAGATAGTTTTACTTCTTTTTTCCAGTCTGGATGCCTTCCCTCCACCTCCCATGTTTTTTATTGAACTGGCTAGAACCTCCAGTACAATGATGAATTGAAGTGTAAAGTGTGTATTTTTGCCTCATTCTCAGTCTTAGGAGGGAAAAGCATTCAGTCTTTCACAATTAGTTATAATGTTACCTGTAAGGTTTTTTGTAGATGTACTTTATCTGGTTGAAGAAGTTCCCTTCTATTCCTAGTTTGCTTTGAGGTTTTATCAGGAATGGATATTGGATTTAGTAAAAATGCTTTTTCTGCATTATCGTAGTTTCCTAGTGCTACCATAACAATATACCACAAAGTGGGTGGCTTTAAAGAACAGAAATTTATTGTTTCACAGTTCTGGAGGCTAGGAGTCCAAATTCAGGGTGTTGGAAGGGGCATGCTTTCTCTGTTCCTTATAAAGGAAGATTCTTCCTTGTCTCATCCAGCTTGGGTAGCCCCAGGCATCTCTTGACATTCCTGGGCTTGTAGATGTATCTTCACAAGGTGACTTCCCCCTTTGTGTGTGTGTCCCTGTCTATCTTCTTCTTTATAAGAGGCCACTCAGAAGGGATTAGGACCCACCCTACTGTGGTATGACCTTGTGAACTTAACTGATAACATCTTCAAAGAAAGAACCTATTTCCAAACAAGATCACATTCAGGGGTACAGGGGCTAGGACTTCAACATATCTTTTGCGGGGATACAATTCAGTCTATAACATGCAACTATTGAGATAATCACATTTTTTTTCTTTTTTGGTCTGCTGATATAGTTAATTACATTGATCTACTTTTGAATGTTCAACCAACCTACCATTCCTGGAATAAATTATACTTGGTCTTGATGTACCATATTTTTTAATATATTGTTGGATTCCATTAGCTAAAATTTTGTTAATAATTTTTGCATCTATATTCCTGAAGGAATTCCTGTAATAGTAATGCTGGACTCATAGATTGAGTCAGAAAGTAATCCATTATCTTCAATTTTTTAGAAGCGTTTGCATGGGATTGATATTATTTCTTCCTTAAATGTTTGGTGTAAATCACCAGTGATGCCATCTGGGCCAGGAATTTTCTTTGTGGAGAGGTTTTAACTATAAATTCGATGTCTTTACTGGATAGATAAAGGACTATTCAGATGATCTATTTCTTATTCAGTGAGCTTTGGTAGTTTGTGTCTTACAAAGGAATCACCAAAGAGATAACTAGGCCTTGCCACAGAGGGGCTTTCTGAAATCAGTTTTGCCTGTCACTTTGCCAAGGAAAAGAAAAAGTACATGAGTATCAAAGCCATAAAACATGGAATCAGACAGAAATACTGTACCACTTCTTTGCCTGTGGGCTTTGGCTAAGCTCAAAAAGTTTGAACTAGAGTTTGAACTTTGCTGAAGGCATGTGATACTTTATTTTTTTACATGATACTTTTTAAAGTCCGTTCCCACCAACCAAGTAGACTAGTTGACTAGTTTCTATTTTCTGCATGTGAGAAGGGATTAGGGCTGTTTTTCCTAATTTTAGAAATACAAGCTTACGTGACAAGTCAGTTTGTCTTGCTCACGCTGCAAGCAAAATGAAAATTAATTTCTGAAAGGATTTACAGCTTAAGACTGCAGCCATAAAATTAGGTAAAAGTAGCATGCTGTTCTTGGCAAATGAAGACAGAGGTCCTGGTCTGCTATTTTCTGGGTTTTGTACTTTGTGGGGTTATTTTTCCATCTCATTTTTCCCCCTAGTCAAGAAGGATGGGTTTGCTATGAGCCATCCTATTTTCCTGGTTTTGAGCCTCCTCCCGGTGTCTTCTTTCCCCATATCTGAGCAAAGTGGAACATCTTTAGCCTCATTGACATCATAGGCCTTAGAGACTATCTGCATAAAGTTTGTGCTAAGTATTATCTAGTTAGTAGCTTCCTTTACAGAAATGACCTGAATTTGTCTCCCATTCTGGTTCCTTCTAATAGTTGCTACTGCTGGTGGACTCCACATAGACTCACTGTCCATCTCAACTGGGCATTTGTTAGACTCCCTCTCCTTAGTACAAAAGACAGAAATGGCAGTGTAACAGATGAGACAGTCTCAGATATTTCCAGCAGGCCACAGCTTCTGTCCTGGTATCCCAATCCTTCTTATTCCTGTAGGTTCAACTCTTAGAGACCTAGTCGAGTCTTCCATCCTAACTTAGGCCCACAAATAGAAAACCTAAACAATTTTGTTTTCAACTTGGAGTGATTTTTCTTTTTTTAATTTTATTGTGTTTTAGGTGAAAGTTTACAGCACAAATTAGTTTTTCATTCAAAAATTTATACACAAATTGTTTTGTGACATTGGTAGCAGCCCCACAATATGTCAGCACTCTTGCCCTTTCCCTTTCCACCCTGGGTTCTCCTTGTCCATTCGTCCAGGTTTCCTGTCCCTTCCTGCCTTCTCATCTTAGATTTTGGGCAACTATTCCCTATTTGGTCTTGTATACTTGGCTGAACTCAGAAAAAGGTTACTCACGTGTGTTATTGTTTGTTTTGTAGGCCTGTCTAATCTTTGGCTGAAAAGTGGACATTGGGAGTAGCTTCAGTTCTGAGTTAGCAGGGTGTCCAGAGGCCATAGTCTCGGGGGTACCTCCAGTCTCTGTCAGACCAGTAAGTCTGGTCTTTGTGAATTTGAATTTTGTTCCTCTTTTTTTTTTTTCTGCTCTGTCTGGGACTTTCTATTGTGATCCCTGTCAGAGCAGTTGGTGGTGGTAGCCGGGCACCATCTAATTCTTCTGGGCTCAGGCCAGTGGAAGCTGTAGTTCTTGTGGGCCATTAGTCCTTTGAACTAATATTTTCCTTGTGTCTTTGGTTTTCTTCATTCTCCTTTGCTCTGAACGTGATGGGAACAAGAGATATATCTTAGATGGCCACAAGCAAGCTTTTAAGATCCCAGATGGTACTCACCAAAGTAGAATGTGGAATATTATCTTTATGAACTATGTTATGCTAATTAACCTAGATGGTCTCCAGCCCTCAGCCCCAGTAACTCAGTACTTCAGAGTATTTGGATATGTCTAGGAAACTTCTGTGACTTTGCCTTGGTCAAGTTGTGCTGCCTTCCCCTATGTTGTGTGTTGTCTTTCCCTTCACCAAAGTTAACACTTGTCTACTATCTAGTTAGTGATTTCCCCTCCTTACCCCTCCCCTCCCTCGTAACCATCAAAGTTTTTTTTTTTCTGTGTGTAAACCTTTTCTTGAGATTTTATAATAGTGGCCTCATACAATATTTGTCCTTTTGTGATTGACTTATTTCGCTCAGCATAATGCCCTCCAGATTCATCCATGTTGTGAAATGTTACACAGATCCATCATTGTTCTTTATCATTGTGTAGTATTCCATTGTGCACATGTATCATAATTTGTTTATCCATTCATCTGTTGACGGACACTTAGGTTGTTTCCATCTTTTTGCTATTATGAATAATGCTGCAATGAACATGGGGTTGCATGTCTATTCATGTGATGGCTCTTATTTGTCTCAGATATATTCCTAGGAGTGGGACTTCTGGATTGATAGTATTTCTATTTCTAGCTTGTTCAGGAGGCACCATATTGTTTTCCATAGCGGTTGTACCATTTCACATTCCCACCAGGAGTGCATAAGAGTTCAAATCTCCTCATAACCTCTCTAACATTTGTTATTTTCTGCTTTTTTGATCAGTGCCATTATTTCTAGGGGGAAATGGTATCTCACTGTGGTTTTGATTTGCATGTCTCTAATGGCTAATGATCACGAGCATTTTCTAATGTGTCTGTTAGCCACCTGAATGTCTTCTTTGGTAAAGTGTCCATATCCTTTGCCTATTTTTTAATTGGATTATTTGTCTTTTTATTGTTGAGGTGTTGAGGTGTTGAAGTATTGTATAGATTTTAGAAATTAAACCCTTGACTTCCTCTCCAATTGAAAGTTCTATACCTACACCATGTATTCCCCCTTTTATTGTTTTGACATTTTTGTTATTTACAGACTGAAGTTTCTGTTCCACTGTTTTAAGTCTTTTTAGCTTTTTGAAAATTATTATTGAAAGTTCTTTACCTAGGTTGGTTTCTGGCTGATGCTACCCTGTGTCCTAGACTCCAGTTGTTGTCTGATGTTCTTGGTTATCTAACTAAAGTACTGCCTTTGAATATTTCTTATAGGCTGACTCCTATGAGGTGAAGGTCAGACATACCTCCTCTCTACAACGTTTTTACCAATTCTGACACTAACCGTCCCTCCCACAGCACTCTCTACTTCTCTGTGGGGTTCAATAGTTCATTGAGGTGGCCACACAGAACTCACAGACCATACTCACAGTTATAGGGTTTATTAGAGAAGTTAACAGGTTACAGTTCAGGATCAGGAAAGACTCAAGATATAGTTTTTCGATCAGGACAGCTTCTTCTCCAGCCATGCCCACAGACGGGCCTCCGCTGATGCGCCCTGCTTGGGACTGTGCCTTCGTGCTCACCCTCCACAGGACAGGTGAAGACTCAGCTCCTTCAGAACAGGCTCATCTCGGCTCCCTCAGGACAGGACTCCTCTTTCAGCCCTTGGCCCTCAGCCTAGCCTCTGCCCTGCTCAGGCAAGTGTTACCCAGCTTTTTTTTTTTAGCTCTGCTAGTAAGTGCCCAGAGGCACCCCACTCTGCCGGGAAGCTTCCTACTCGAAGGCGCTCAGTTTTCTTGCTGTGTGGGTCAGCATGCCCACTGTAGTCACCTTGCTCAGTGGGCTGGGAAGCCCACCGCACCATCTTCTGCCAGTCTCTTTGTTCTGCTGCTGCCATTTCTCTGCTGCACTTGTCGCCGTCTCACACTATCTCCAGTATTACAGCTCTGTCTCCTGGGTCTAGGAGGTTCTCAGCACAGCAAAGGATGTGCTCCACTCCTGAATCTTTTTCTTTTTGATGGTAGTGAGGTCCCCTCTTCCTGCTGCTGGGTTGGCTCATTTTAAGCTTCGCAGGATGGCAAAACGGACCAATTCCCTCATTAGGGTTCTGTACACCTTATTCATATGGTTCTACCACTGTAGGGTTCCATGCACTATGCACCTTATTTGCATTGTTAACAAGCTGTCCAATCCCCTTGGTGGTCCACAAGCACTTTATTCACATAGTCCCATCCATCATTATGTGGGAATTACAAGAGCATGTATGAATTTGTTGTTGTTAGGTGCCGTCGAATCTGTTCTGACTCATAACAACCCCACGTACACTAGAACGAAACACTACCCAGTCCTATGCCATCCTCACAATCATTGTTATGCTTGAGCCCATTGTTGCAGCCACTGTGTCAATCCATCTCTTCGAGAGTTTTCCTCTTTTTCGCTGACCTTCTACTTTACCAACATTATATCCTTCTTCAGAGACTGGTCCCTCTTGATAACATGTCCAAAGTATGTGAGACAAAGTATCACCGTCCTTGCTTCTAAGGAGCATTCTGGCTGTACTTCTTCCAAGACAGGTATGTTTGTTCTGGCAGTCCATGGTATATTCAGTATTCTTTGCCAACACCGTAATTCAAAGGCATCAATTCTTCTTCGGTCTTCCTTATTCATTGTTCAGTTTTCACATGCATATGATGCAGTTGAAAATACTATGGCTTGGGTCAGGCACACCTTAGTCTTCAAGGTGACATCTTTGCTTCTGAACACTTTAAAGAGGTCTTTTGCAGCAGATTTGCCCAGTGCGATGCGTCTTTTAATTTCTTGACTGCTGCTTTCATGGGTGTTGACTGTGGATCCAAGTAAAATGAAATCCTTGACAACTTCAATCTTTTTTCTGTTTATCATGATGTTGCTTATTGATCCAGTTGTGAGGATTTTTGTTTTCTTTATGTTGAGGTGCAATCCATACTGAAGGCTGTAGTCCTTGATCTTCATCTGTACGTGCTTCAGGTTCTCTTCAGTTTCAGCAAGCAAGGTTGTATCACCTGCATATCGCAGGTTATTAATAAATCTTCCTCTAATCCTGAGGCAGTGTTCCTCTTCATATAGTCCAGCATCTCAGATTATTTGCTCAGCATACAGATTGAATAAGTATGGTGAAAGGATACAACCCTGATGCACATCTTTTCTGACTTTAAACCAAGTAGTGTCTCCCTGTTCTGTTTGAAGGACTGCCTCTAGGTCTATGTACAGGCTCCTCATGAGCACAGTTAAGTGTTCTGGAATTTCCATTCTTTGAAGTGTTATCCATAATTTGTTATGATCCACACAGTCGAATGCTTTTTGCATAGTCAATAAAACACAGGTAAATACATATCTTTTTGGCAGTCTCTGCTTTCAGCCAAGATCCATCTGACATCAGCAGTGATATCCCTTGTTCCACGCCCTCTTCTGAATCTAGCTTGACTTCTGGCAGTTCTCTGTAGTGCTGCAATGATCTTCAGCAAAATTTTACTTGTGTGTGATATTAATGATTTTTTTTTATAATTTCTGCATTCTCTTGATCACCATTCTTTGGCATGGGCACAAATATGGATCTCTTCCAGTTAGTTGGCCAGGTAGCTGTCTTCTAAATTTCTTGGCATAGACGAGTGAGCACCTCCAGTGCTGCATCCATTTGTTGAAAAATCTCAATTGCTATTCTGTCAATTCCTGGAGCCTTGTTTTTCGCCATTCCCTTCAGTGCAGCTTGGACTTCTTCCTTCAGTACCATCGGTTCTTGATCATATGGTATCTCCTGAAATGACTGAACATCGACCGATTCTTTTTGGTATAGTGACTCTGTGTATTCCTTCCATCTTCTTTTGATACTTCCTGCATCGTTTAATATTTTCCCTGTAGAATCCTTCAATATTGCAACTTGAGGCTTGAATTTTTTTCTTCAGTTCTTTCAGCTTGAGAAATGCCGAGCATGTTCTTCCTTTTTGGTTTTTTAACTCCAGGTCTTTACACATTTCATTATGATAGTTTGTCTTCTGGAGCCATCCTTTGAAATCTGTTCATCTCTTTTACTTCATCATTTCTTGCATTTGCTTTATCTACTCGACGTTCACGAGCAAGTTTCAGGGTTTCTTCTGACATCCATTTTGGTCTTTTCTTCCTTTCTTGTCTTTTTAATGATGTTTTGCTTTCTTTGTGTATGATGTCCTTGATGTTATTCCACAACTTGTCTGGTCTTCAGTCATTAGTGTTCAGTGCATTAAATCTATTCTTGAGATGGTCTCTAAATACAGGTGGGATATACTCAAGGTCATATTTTGGCTCTCATGGACTTGCTCTAATTTTCTACAGGTTCACCTTGAACTTGCATAGGAGCAATTGATGGTCTATTCCACAGTCGGTCCCTGCCTTATTTTGACTCATGATATTGAGCTTTTCCATCATCTCCTTCCACAGATATAGTTGATTTGATTCCTGTGTATTCCATCTGGTGAGGTCCATGTGTATAGTCACTGTTTTATGTTGTTGAAGAAAGGTATATGCAAGTCATTGGTCTTGCAAAATTCTGTCATACAATTTCCAGCGTTGTTTCCATCACTAAGGCCATATTTTCCAACTACCAGTCCTTCTTTTTTGTTTCCAACTTTCGCATTCCAATCACCAGTAATTATCAATGCATCTTTACTGTATATTTGATCAATTTCATACTGCAGAAATTGGTTAAAATCTTCAAGTTCCTCATCTTTGGCATTAGTGGTTGAGGTGCATATTTGAATAGTCGTATTAACTTGTCTTCCTTGTAGGCATATAGGTATTATCCTATCACTGACAGCGTTGTACTTCAGGATAGATCTTGAAATGTTCTTTTTGATGATGAATGTGTTGCCATTCCTCTTGAATTTGTCATTCCCAGCATGGTAGTGCGTATGATTGTCTGATTCAGAATGGCCAATATCAATCCATTTCAGCTCACTAATGCCTAGGATATTGATCTTTAAGCATTCCATTTCATTTTTGACGATTTCCATTTTTCCTAGATTCATATTTTGTACATTCCACATTCTGGTTATTAATGGATGTTTGTAGCTCTTCTTATTTTCAGTCGTGCCACATCAGCAAATGAAGGTCCTAGAAGCTTGACTCCATCCACATCATTAAGGTTGGCTCCACTTTGAGCAGGCAGCTCTTCCCCAGTCATGTTTTGAATGCATTTCAACCTGAGGGGCTCGTCTTCTGACACTATACCAGACAATGTTCCGCTGCTGGTTCATAAGGTTTTCACCACTGGGCAATTTTTCAGAAGTAGACTGCCAGATCGTTCTTCCTAGTCTTTTTAACATGGCTAAAAGGGACATATTAAGTAATTCTTTTTTTTTTTTTTTTAAATATTTTATTGTACTTCAGGTGAAGGCTTACAGAACAGATAGTTTCTCATGTAACAGTAACACACATGCTGTTTT
>NW_004444004.1:1927165-1953710 GCF_000243295.1 Trichechus manatus latirostris | reverse complement strand
TTTGTTGTGGAGGGACGGCGTGGTGTTTCTGCCTAGAGCGCCATCTTGCCGGAAGTTCCTAAGTAATTCTTTACATCACAGGATATGACTAGGATTTCCATAGAAATGGATGTGATATGAAAGGCATTCCAGAAAAATGGAATAGCAGATAAATAGACCTCTAACAAATCAGGAGCCCTGGTTCATTGGTTAACTGTTAAGCTGCTAACTGAAAGGTCAGCAGTTTGAACCCACCAGCCACTCTGTGGAAGAAAGATGTTGCAGTCTGTTTCTGTAAAGATTTACAACCTTGTAAGCCCCATGAGGCAGTTGTACTCTGTCCTGTAGAGTTGCTGTAAGTCGGAATTGAGTTGATGGCAGTGAGTAAGACTACAACACTGGAGGCCATAGGTGGGGCTAAAATGGTACGTTGAGCCTGATTTATAGGGGCCCTTAAATGTCATCCTTGGATTTTGCATTTTGCAGGTAATAGGGGGTCATGAAAGGTTTTTGAGAGAAGACCAGACGTAATCAAATCTGAGTTTTAGAAACATATCTCTCTACTTTCTCCATTTGTACTTCGCACTCTCTTCCTTTGATTACGGCTGTCTTCTTTATCAGGTTTTAAGTTCCTGGAGTGCAAGAATATGTTTTCTAAACATTTTTCTTTTTTCATAGTGCCCAGCACAGTGCCTTTATATATAGCAGGCATGCTTTAAAGATTGTCCTCAAATCAATTACGTAGACTTGGCATGAGAAAGCCTTGGTTCTAGTCTTGTCCCTTTCTGGTTTTTGCCCCCTCTGTTTAAATGTCTTAAATCCATTCACTTCTCTCCATCCCAACTCTTATAACCCTGGTTCAGGCCACCATCTTCTCTCACATGAGCTATTGAAGTAGTCTCATAATTGGTCTTCCCACCTCACTGCCACACCATCCTGTCCATTATCCATATTGCCACTAGAAAATTTTCCTAAAACACCAATCTGATCATGTTACTCCCTGTTTAAAATTATTTAGTGATGTCCTATGGCCCTGAAGATAAAAACCAACTCCCTAACGTGGCCTACAAGACTCCACATGAGCCGGTCTTTGTCTGTCTATACAACATCATCTCAAGTCCCTCTCCCTTTACTTCCTTGCTTCAGTCACTCTGGCTTTTAGTTTTTTCTAAGGGCCCTGCTCTTCCCACCACAGGGCATGTGCATAGACTGTTCCTTCTGCCTTAAAGGTTCTCTGACTCACCCTTACCCCTTGATCTAGTTGATACACTCTCATTCCTCAGACCTCAGTGAAAACCGTACTTTCTTAGATAAACCTTCTCTGATCCCACCAAGGAGGCCAGGTCCCCCTGTTACAGATTTTCATATTCTCCCTTTGGTCTCTTTTGTATCACATAGCAGTTATAATTAAAAGGTTATTATTTACTTTTCCAATGTCTGTCTTCCCTACAAGATTATAAACTCCATAAGAGCAGGGGACCAAATTTATTTTATTTAACAGTATATTCCCAGTGCCTGTCACAGAGTAAGCATTCAGTACATATTTGTTGAATCAAGGACTAATGCTTATGCCTTAATGACTTAAAACATTGTAAACTTTCATAGCATCCTGGGCTTTTTTGTTCTTTCATTGCGCTTATCACAATTATTATTCCCCAAGTATTTGTGTAAGTATTAATCTATATCCCATATGAGAATTAAGCTCCATGATGGCAGTCAGTATATTTATTTTTTAAATGAGATATAGTTTACAAACAAAATATACAGATTATAAATGTACAGTTTGATGAATCTCAACAAATGCATACACTCATGTAAACATTACATGTTCAAGATATAGAACATGTCATCATCTCATCCCAGAAAGTTCTTTATGTCCCAAATCACCAGCCTGCCCCTGCAGAGATAAACACTATTCTGATTTCTATCACTGTAGATTGGTTTTACCTATTCTAGAGCTTCATATCAATAGACTCACACTGAATATGCTCCTTTGTGTCTGCATATATCAAGAATTTGTTTCTTTTTATTGTTCAGTTGTGTTCCATTTTATAAATATACCACATTTTGTTTATCCAGTCACCTGTTGATAGACAGTTGGACACTTTCCAGTTTGAGTTTATTATGAAAAAGCTATTATGAACATTCATGTATGAGTCATATTCATTTTTTTATTGCCATATCCCCAGCACCTAGTACAGTGCCTGGTACACAGCAAGCACTCAAATCCTTGTTGAGTACATGAATGAATTTAGTCCTTACAATGCTAGTTGTAACTCTACCTTTCTCTCCTACTTTGGAAAGCATATTAGAATGTAGATGCGTAAGAGTGACTCAATTACAGAAAGAAACTTGAATCCCCTCTTAGATTTCTAAAAAATAAACAAGTTGCAGAGTTTGTACTTTAACTCTTATTACTAACAATTACTTTTGACACACCTCACAAGTGAACTTGTCACAGTGTATCATGACACTACCTTTATGATTTCCAGATAAAATACAGGAACCCAGTTAAATCTGAATTTCAGATAAACAAAATGATTTTTGTATAAGCATACCTTAAATATTGCATAGGACATACTTATGCTAATTTGGGATGTACTTATCGTAAAAGTTTATTTGTTCTTTTTTCCAAAATTTCAAATTTAACTGGGCATCCTGTATTTTTACTTGCTAAATCTGGCCACCCTCACTGCTTGTGAACTGTGAGACTACTGATCCTCAGGACCCTTCCAGATTTAAAGTTCAAGCATTCCTCACCTGCCCACAATGTCTAGTTTTAGGAAATGTTGCTTTTTCATAGCTGCTCTGTAAGTATTTGTTGTTGTTATTAATTACCTCAAGTCACCTCCGATTCATGGCGATACCATGTACAACAGAACAAAACATTGCCTGGTCTGTGCCATCCCCATGACTGTTGGTATGCTTGAGTCTGTTGTTTTGGCCATTGTGTATTTTGAGTGCCTTCTTACCTAGGAGGCTCATCTTCCAGCACTATATCAGACAATATTTTGTTGTGATCCATAGGGTTTTCATTGGCTGCTTTTCGGAAGTAGATCATCAGACCTTTCTTCCTAGTCTGTCTTAGTCTGGAAGCTGTACTGAAACTTGTCCAGCGTGTGTGACTCTGCTGGTATTTGAAATACTGATGGCATAGCTTTTTGCATCATAACAACACACCACAGTAGGACAAACTGATAGACGGGTGGTGGCTGTAAGTACTTACCAGCAGAGAAAAGGGGGACATCTATTTTAAGAACGTAATAGGCAATATTTAGTTTGTCTAAATATTTTGCTTGGCAAATTCACTTTAAGGTCTAACTGAGCAGTTTATCCCTCAGGCCTTGGGTTCATTCTGCTGGCTTGGGCTTATTTCAAGCGAAATCCAAGATGCCTGTTGCTATCCCCACACCCTGAGCCCATCAGTTGTATTTGTGTGTGTGTATATGTGTGTATGTGTACACAGTTGGGCAGATATCGGAGGGAAATGCCTCTCTGAACTTCTTAGCAATGTCTGGTGTCAGCTTATTCCCTAAAATAAAGTATGGGTGACAAGTCTTACCTGGCAGGGAGCCAGCTCCCACCGATAACTTCCTTCCCCTTCCAGATTCTGTTATTCATAAACTAGGGGATCTATTCTTCACAGGCAAGAATTTCACATTAAACATGGGGCAGAACCCAGCTTGGTTATATATGTGTGTATGTACATGCGTATGTTTAAATTTCAATGAATAGGCTTTGTTTTCAAATTGTTCAAAGTAAAGCCAACCTCACTGTGCTATTAGGACAAAGTTCAGAAACCTAGGATGATGATAAAAGGGCCTGGCTTAGTGGAAGAACACTTAAGAGTTTGAGTCAAACTTGAGTTTGAATTTGTGCCACTCCCTAGCTGCATGACCTTGGGCAAACTATTTTGCCCCTCTATGCCTCAGTTACCTCATCTTTGAAATGATGATGGTAATAATTCCTACTTCACAGTGTTGTTGGGGCAGTTCAGTGTGATAACAAAAATGAAGTACTTAGGCATGTGGCCAATACTCAGTGGGTGGTAGCCATTATTTTGAATTCGTCCCTAGGAATAGGTCTAATCTAGCCAGTGAGTCCTTTCTGGGTTTCTGGACCTTGAAACCACTGGCAGGGAATGAAGATAATTAAAAAAAAAAAAAACACCTCTCTCTACACTCATCCTTCTTTTCCTGACTTCGCAGTTTTTGGCTAATTCCTCAAACCAATAGCAACAGGTCTGATAAAAAAGAAAAAGAGGCAGAGTGTAAGGATACCTGATTTTTCATCCCAACTCTACTTTCTTCCTATGTGAATTTGAGGAAGTCCCATAACAACTGAACCACCATTTCCTCGTCTTTAACATGAGAATCAGCCATTGAATGAACACCTATTAGGTATCCACACGCACAGTACTAGATACTGGAAATGTAAATAGTACCAGCTAACATACATTGAACATGCTATGTGTGCCAAGCACTTTGCCAGGGGCTTCATATCCATTATTTCATAAAACCCTGTGAAGTAAAATATTATTATCCCATTTTATAGTTGAGGAAATAGGGGGTTAGAGGGTTTAAATTGACTTGCCTTATGGTGAACAAACCAAGGTCTTCATCTCAGAGTAACTTACTATCTAGAAGAATAGGCAGAAATAGAAATAAATAATTGTAGTACCATGTATGGGTGTATGTCTCTACACATACCCATACATCTAGCATACCTATTTCAAATTTGTGGTAAACAATCAAGTGAGATAAATAAATACAAAGAGTATTTTAAAGAAACACGAAGTTATTAAAACAGGATCGTTTTATTATTTTGTCTGAAGACCAGAAATGAGCAGCCATTTCAGCAACCACTCACTGAGCTAATTCAAGAAATATTTATTTTATTCTCAGGGCTGTCTTGTTTTGTGCTAGATAATTAACAGGCCCTAGCCTCTTTACTGTGGACACAAACATACCAACGATCATGAAGACAGTACAGGACCAGGCAATGTTTCGTTCTCTTATACATAAAGTTGGTATGAATTGGAGCCGATTCAACGGCAGCTAACAACAGCCTCTTTACAGCCCCACCCTTTCTCTCTCCTGAGACATGGTCACAATTCTAAAACCAGTTGACACATCCCCACAATTCTTCATCCTCTGCCAGGACCTATCATCCATTGATCGTACTATCTTTTTACCACCCCTTACCTTGCTATGATGCTGAACAGGTTTCAGCAGAGTTTCCAGACTAATATGGACTAGGAAGAAAGGCCTGCTGATCTACTTCCAAAAATCAGTCAGTGAAAACTCTATGGATCACAGTGGTTCGATCCACAGCCAATCATGGGGAAGGTACAGGATTGAGGGCGTTTTGTTCCCTTGTGCATGGAGTCACCATAAGTCAGGGCTGACTCAGTGACAGCTAACAACAACTACCCACTGCCTGTTCTCACTGCCTTCCTTAAAACCAAAAAAATACCAAACCCGTTGCCATGGAGTCAATTCTGACTATGAATAGGAATCAACTCAATGGTAACCGGTTCTTTTAGTGACCCTACAGGAACAGAGTAGAACTGCCCCATAGCGTTCCCAAGGCTGTAAATTTTTATGGAAGCAGACTGCCACATCTTTCTTTCATGGAGCGGCTGGTGAGTTCCAACCAGCAACCTTTGGGTTAGCAGCCCAGCCCTTTAACCACTTTGCCACCAGGGCTCATTCTTCCTTCCTTAAATTAAAACTCCAAACCTGCTGCTGTCAGGTTGATTCCAACTCACAGCAACCCTAAAAGACAGAGTAGAGCTACCCCATAGAGTTTCCAAGGCTGTAAATCTTTAAGGAAGCAGACTGCCACATCTTTCTCGTGCAGAGCAGAGCGGCTGGTGGGTTCGAACCACCAACCTTTTGGTTAGAAGCCAAGTGCTTAACCACTGCGCCACCAGGACTGCTTCTTCTTTCCTTAGGCAGCCGAAATTCCATGGTCCATGTCTTAGTCATCTAGTGCTGCTATAACAGAAATACCACAAGTGGATGGCTTTAACAAAGAGAAGTTTATTGTCTCATAGTCCAGTAGGCTACAAGTCCAAATTCAGGGTGTCGGCTCCAGGAGAAGACTTTCTCTCTCTTTCGGCTCTGGAGGAAGGTCCTTGTGATGCATCAGTCTTCCTTTGGTCTGGGAGCATCTCACCGCAGGAACCTCTGGTCCAAAGGATGTGCTCTGCTCCCAGCACTGCTTTCTTGGTGGTGTGAGGTTCCCAATTCTCTGCTTGCTTCCCTTTCCTTTTATCTCTTGCAAGGTAAAAGGTGGTGCAGTCCACACCCTAGGGAAACTCCCTTTACATTGGATCAGGGATGTGACCTGGGTAAGGGTGGTATTACACAATCCCACCCTAATCCTCTTTAACATAAATTTACAATCACAAAATGGAGGACAACCACACAATTCTGGGAATCGTGGCCCAGCCAAATTGATACACACATTTTTGGGGGGACATAATTCAAACCATGATAGTCCATCATGATAACCACTCTTTTCCATGCACCCTTGACTGTCTTGCTCCTTTTGACCTTTATTATTCTAAGCTAGAAGAACCTGTAAAGGAAAAAAAAAAAAACTGTTGCTGTGGAGTCGATTCCGACTCATAGCGACCCTATAGGACAGAGTAGAACTGCCCCATAGGGTTTCCGAGGAGCAACTGGTGGATTGGAACTGCCAAGCTTTTGGTTAGCAGCCGAACGCTTAACCACTGTGCCACCAGTGCTTCTAGAAGAACCCAACCCTGGTTAAATCCAACTGTTGCTGTAATCTTCATCTGTACCCACACAGCTGAACAAGGCTGAAGAAAACCCCACAACTGTGCTAACTGCTCTTACTGTAATGTCATGACCATTAACCTCAAGTGGGCCCTTGGTTCTACCTCCAAGTCCTAGCACATATTCCCAGTTCATGCATTCTCCTACTCTCCTGATCAGCCATTTCACAAGTTATCTTTTCTCAAATCTATAATTCCTCCTACCCTTCCTTAAATCTCAGCTGATAAGCTTGATTTGTGTTTTGCTAGGGAAAAAAGGTACAAAGAAGAGAACTTCCACACGTTCTCACCACCACATTGACCAATGCATCTGCATCTGTATCCACATATTCTGCTTTCCCACTTGTGACTGTGGATGCACTTTCCATGCTCGTATCTAAGGATATTACATAAACTTGTATATGAGATCTCATCCTCTCTCATCCACTTAAATCCTCCTCTCCAGTAATTATCCCCCCTGTCTCTTGTGTCAACACATCTTCCCTCAAAATACTAAAACACTCCAATATCTCTAATCTTAAAAATAAAGTAAAAACACTCTTTTGACTGCATGTCCCTCTCCAGCTACAGCACCATTTCTTCCCTTCCCTTTGCTCCTTGAGGTAATTAGCTATACTAGCTTTTTCCCGTTCCTCACCTCCTGTTTTCCTTTGAACCCATTACAACCCAGCTTTTAGCCCCACCAGACTACTGAGACTGCTCTAATACAGGTCACTATAATGATAAATCTGTTGGTATGGTCTCATGCTTCATCTTATTTGACCTGTCAGAAATTTAAGTCTGTCACCCTTGCCTCCTTGAAATACAGGTATGCGTCACTTAATGTCCGTTCAGGCAATGTCTGACCACATATACATCCATGGGCTGGGGCACCCAGGTGTCTGAGTGCCAGGGCACCAGACCCTCATCTTGAGGTTGGAGCCCCACTTTTGCCTGGCTGCTGTGTGCAGCCTGGAAGCCACCTAGTCTACGTCGATGGAGACCCAGGCCCAAACTCCCAACTCCAGTCCCCCTCAGCTCCTGCAACTCGGTGGGACTAGTCCCCAAGTTTTGCCCAGTATGGTCCCGTAGGGTGCCAATGGAAAGGTATGCAGCCCAGGTACCCTAGCCCTGGCTTAGGTGCTCTCAGCCCCCTTGGCCCACACCATCCCCTCCCCTGGCAGGTTCTCATGGGTGAGCTGGCCTTTCTGCAGCTGGCTTAGCAGAGAAGGTGATGACAGTAGCATCAGCAGTTTAGAGGAGAAAGTGCAGGTTGATTATTGACCCATGCTGTCTTCCTTCAAATGCCACATCTGACGAGGCCAATTTGAAGAGAAAATGCCAGCCGGCGGAGTTTTGCAGCTGGCTTTCACCTCCTACACGGCCCTGCTCCCCCTTTGATGTTATGCCGCCGCAATATGCCATAAGGAGCAAGTGTTTTCTGTTTTGTGCTCTGTTTACAGCTTTGGGGGCACCGAGTCATAAATCTTGCCCAGCAATAAATGACAAAAACCATTGGTATGCATGAGGCCACCCTGGCCTGGAGTGCTTTTTGATTTCTTCCTTTTCCCCTGGCTTTACTTTTGCTTTAAGGTGACACCTTGGCTCCCTGACAGTTTAAACATACTACTTCTATTTTTAATACCTTCCCACAGCCCCACCTGGCAGCGAGCCCATCCCGCTGCCCACTACCTGCGGGAAGAGGCACCCTTGCCACTGGGAGGAGTGGGGGCCTGATCCTGCTCCTGAGCACCCAAGGTCAGCAGGCATCTCGGGCCTGGCTGGGGTGGGGGTTGCCAGGTCAGTGAGACAGCTCCCCTGTTGCCCAGGTTTGTGCCCGGAGCCTCCCTACCATGACCTTCATGGGGCTTTGGGGCCTTGCGCTGGGCTGGTCCCAGCTGAGCACTCACCTGAGGTGTCTGCAGCAGAAGCTACATCAGCCCCCCTCCACCTGTGAGCCTGAGAACCCCACACCCCTTGGACCCAGGTGTTTGCACAACATCCAAATCACATAACCAAAAACCAAACCTGTTGCCGTGGAGTTGATTCCGACTCATAGCAACCATATAGGACAGAACAGAACTGTCCCATAGGGTTTCCAAGGAGCGACTGGTGGATTTGAACTGTTGACCTTTTGGTTAGCAGCTGTAACTCTTAACCACTGTGCCACCAGGGCTCCAAATCACATAACATAATGTCCTATTTCACAGAATTGACCATGGACATTAAGAGATGCATACCTGTACTTTCTTTATTTGCCTTCCAGGACCTTTCTCTATGTTGGTTCTCCATCTACCTCACTAGCTATTCCTTCTCAGACTCCTTCTCTGCTACTTCCTCAAAATTGAAGTGCCTTGGGCCTCAATTCTAGAATATCTTCTTATCTCTATCTACGTTCACTCCCTTGGTTATCCTTTCTAGTCTTGTGGCTTCATATAACATTGGTGGCAGGGACAGTGCTCACCAGATAATTCCTGCGCTCTCCTATTTTCCCAAGTGTTAGTTTGTCCTGGTGTGCAGCTCTTGTTAAGGAGAATGTAAGAAGAAGAGATGCACGATTTCCAGTCACGGGTAGTTAAGAACAGGTATGAGCTTCTGAGATGGTGGAGTTACTAGACAAAAGGAGGCTGGAAATCCAAGACACCTTTGGAAGAAAGCCACTAAGGAGGGCTTCCTGGCTCTCACTGGATTGTGATGTGAGTGAGAAATAATCCTTTGTTATGTCAAACCATTGAGAGTCTGGGTTTATTACCACAACATGGTTGAGTTTATACTGACCAAATATAACACATATACATCTCAAGCTAGCCATCTCCCTTGAACTCCAGACTGCCATAGCCAGCTATCCACTCAGCTTCTCCCTAGATGTCTAATAGACATCTCAGCCTTAATAAGTCAAGCCAGAATTCCTGAGGCCCTCCCATGCCAGCTCCTCCAAGTTTTTTCCACCTGAATAAATAGCAATCCCATCCTTCTCGTTGTTTAGTACAGAAATCCTTGACTCTTTGCTTTCAGTAATATTCCACATCTAATCCTTCAGCAAATCCTGGCAGCTCTACCTTCAAAACACATCCAAAATCCTACCACTTCTGCCAATTTCTACAAATGCTCCTCTGGTCCAAGCTACTATCATCCTTCTACAGTACTACCACATTAGCCTCCTAGGTAGTCTTCCTGCTTCCACCCTTGTCCCACTACAGTTCACATTGACCAGCAGCTAGAGTGATCCATCTTTTAAAAAGTGAATCAGTTGATGTCACTCTTATGTTCAAACACCCTTCAGTGTTTTTCCACAGGTAAAATTCTTACAGTGGTCTATTAAAATTTCATATGATCTGATCCTTGCTACATTTCTGACTTCATCATCTATCCATTCCTCTTACCACTCCACTGCATCCATTCTGGCCTCCTCACTGTTCATCTAAAACATCAAGTATGTTCTCTCTTTTATTGTCTTTGTACTTGCCGTTCCCTTTGCCTGGAACATTCTTTCCCCCAGTTATCTACATAGCTTCCTCCCTCATTTTCTATAGCAGTGGTTCTCAGACTTTAGTGTGCATCAGAATCACCTGAAGAGTATGTTAAAACGTACATCACAGGGTCCAGGGGCGGATGACCCAGTAAACAAGGTAAGCACGGGCTTACCTTTGCTTACTTAAAATCTGTAGTGAAATTGTTCACTACACATGGTCTGTCAAGCAACGTAAGCACTGTGCTTACCTTGCTGATTGGATAATCTGCCCCTGGCTGGGTCTCACCTCGAGAGCTTATGATTCAGTAGGACTCATGGGTCGCTATGAGTCGGAATCGACTTGATGGCATTTTTTTTAGGTCTTGTGAGGCTGAGGGAAGAATTTTTTTTTTTAAATTTTATTTTGTCGTACTTTAAGTGAAAATTTACATTTCAAGGTAGTTCTTACACAAAAATTTATACATACATTGTTATGTGACCCTAATTGCTCTCCCTGTACTATGACAGCACACTCCTCCTTTCCACCCTTGATTTCCCGTGTCCATTCAACCAGCTCCTAACCCTCTCTGCCTTCTCATCTCACCTCTGGACAGAAGCTACCCATTTAGTCTCATGTATCCACTTGAGCTAAGAAGCAGCTTCTTCACGAGTATCATTTTATGTGGTGAGAGAAGAATTTGCATTTCTAACAAGTTCCCAGGTGATGCCAATATTGCTGGTCCTGCACTTTGAGAACCACCTTTCTCTGCTTAAAAGTCACCTTATAAACAAAGCCTTCCCTGACTTCTCTGTATAAATAACAACCTGACCCCAACACTTCCTACCTCCTTTATTCTGCTTTATTTCCTACATAACACATATCATCAGCTGGCAAATAAGTATGTAATACTTGTTATTTGTTTACTGCCTGTCTTCCCTCCTAGATTGTAAACACCATGATAGCAGGGACTTTGTTTCAATTATCACTGTGTGATACAGCCTCTATCCTCCATGTCTGTCACAGTACCTAGCACATACCCATTGCCATCAAGTCAATTCCGACTCATAGTAACCCTATAGGACAGGGTAGAACTACCCCATAGGGTTTCCAAGGCTGTAATCTTTGTGAACACAGACTGCCACATCTTTCTTCCACAGAATGGCTGGTGGGTTTGAACCACCGACCTTTCAGTTAGCAGTCACGCACTTAACCACTACGCCACCAGGGCTCCTTACCTAGAACATAGGAGGTGCTTAATAAATATTTGTTGAAATGAATGGTTAAAATAAAATATTGTACAGTCAGCCCTCTGTGACCCAGGCTTCTGGAGAAAATGCTCATAGAGATAATTCACTTTTGCCAACCATTTTATCACTTCACCTAAGCCCCTCTTACATTGCATTTCTCTCTTCCTGGGCTACCTTTTGTGTTATTCTTGCCACCACCTATGCCAGAAAGCACTGGTGATGCCTGGAAAAGCATATTGACTGGGAAAGGACACTATGATATAGCCCTTTTTTTTCGGGAAACCAAAGGAAGAGGCAGACTCTTAGGTGGAGCTGACCCAACACATTTAATTCTCAATTATTCTGAGAACTGTTACTTCACAACCCTTTGCTGAGTGCCTGCTTATGTAAGGGCTACAGGGAAAAATAAGGCATATTCCTGTTCTCAGTCTGATGGCAGTATAGAATCAACGGAGTAAAACATGGCAAAGAAGCACCATCAACAAAGAAGAGGGATTAAGAGCTTCTGCCTGAAATTGCTGAGAGGAGGAAGTTTTTCAGCATCTTCACTGAGAAGGTAGTGGTTGAGCTGGGTTTTGAAGAATGAGTAGAAGTTCAGATTGTGGTAATGGGAAAGGAGGCTAGGAAGGCATTCTAGGCAAAGGAACTAGCATCAGCTAAGAGATAGATGTGTGAGATAGACGTGATATTGAAAATAGTTAACAATTGGTTCTTCCTAGACATCAACAACTCAGAATGATCATCCTGACCAATGAGAATGGACACCAGCCATAGACAACTGGTACAGCCACACCAGTGCATACCACGTGATTATCAGCTCCGGAAAGAAACCAGAGTATTACAGAAATGCTGAGTAGTCTTGTGTAGCTAATATTAATGTAATAATGATAGCTGGCACTGAATGCTTACTATGAGTCATACACTGTGTTTACATGCTTTATCTTAATCGTTATCAACCCCTAATGAGCATAGTCAACATACTGTTGCCCATCCCCATTTTACAGGTGGGAAAATTAGGTATCAGAAAGATTAAGTCACTTACCTAAGATTACCAAACTAAGAACTATTAGAGCTGGGATGCAGACCTGTATAGACATAACTAAGCTGTATTGCCACAGGTGGTGGCTAGAGCATAGGTTGCCCCTTTATCACTGTGGGGGTATATAAAGGGGTAAATATAGGTTGACTTTCCCCTTCTAGACATTACTGTCTGATTGAGAAGACAGACCATCAGCCTAACTAAGCCTAGCTCTCAGCTGTGCAACCTAAGTAACATTGCAAGTGCTATCCTGCAGCAATGTGTGACACCTGCCCAATAAGTGGGGAATATGGTGAGTGCTGTGGCTTTTCACTGCAAGCTGGAGCATTCATGAAAGAGGTGAAACTTGGACTAGGCCTTGATAGATATGGGATAGTGGAGAGAACATGGAATTAGTATCAGAAGAGCTAGGGTTCACTCACTAGCTGTGTGACCCGAGGCAAAGTAAGTTCCTTCAGTGTTCTCACCTGGAAAATGAGGGCTTTGGATTAGACTAGTGGTCCTTAACAGAAGTATCCCATTCCCAGGGGGTATTTTGGAAATTGGGAGGACATTTTTTTTCTTTATTTTATTGTTGTACTTTAAGTGAAAGTTTACAAGTTAGTCTCTCATACAAAAATTTATACATGCATTGTTATGTGAGCCTAGTTGCCCTTCCTATATTGTGACAGCACACTCCTCCTTTCCACCCCTGATTTCCTGTGTCCATTCAACCAGCTCCTGACCCTCTCTGCCTTCCCATCTCACCTCCAGACAGGAGCTGCCCATTTAGTCTCATGTATCTACTTGAGCTAAGAAGCATACTCTTCACAAGTATCATTTTATGTCCCATAGTCCAGTCTAATCTTTGTCTGAAGAGTTGGCCTCGGGAATGGTTTTAGTTCTGGGTTGACAGAGAGTCCGGGGGCCATGTCTTCTGGAGTTCCTCCAGTCTGAGACCATTAAGTCTGGTCTTTTTACTAGAGTTTGAGTTCTGCACCCCACTTTTCTCCTTCTCCATCAGGGACTCTCTGTTGTGTTCCCTGTCAGGGTGGGCATTGGTGGTAGACAGGCACCATCTAGTTCTTCTGGTCTCAGGCTGATGCAGTCTCAGGTTTATGTGGCCCTTTCTGTCTCTTGGGCTAATACTTTCTTGTGACTTTGGTGTTCTTCATTCTCCTGTACTACAGGTGGGTTGGGACCAATTGATGCATCTTAGATGGCCACTCGCTAACTTTTAAGACCCCAGATGCCACTCACCAAAGTAGGATGCAGAATATTTTCTTAATAAACTTTGTTATGCCAGTTGACCTAGATGTCCCCTCAAAGCATGGTCCCCAGACCTCCGCCCCTGCTACTCTCTCTTGAAGTAGGAGGGCACTTTTGATTGTCACAGTAATTGGAGGGACTTGGTTGGTGGGAGCCGGGAATGATCAAGGTTCTGCAGACTAGGAATTGTCCTGCTTCCTGCCCTACATTTAAAAGGCCTCTGGACATTCATAAGGAGCCCTAGCAGTGCAGTACTTAAGCACTCCGCTGCTAATTGAAAAGTCAGCGGTTCGAACCCACCAGCCATTCTGCGGGAGGAAGATGTGGCAGTCTGCTTCCATAAAGATTACAACCTTGGAAGCCCTGTGGGGCAGTTCTACTCTGTCCTATAGAGTCAGTGTAAGTCGAAATCAACTCGATGGCAACCGGTTTCCAGTTCTGATTTTTTACAGGTGTAAGGAGGGGTTGGATTTCGAAAGGAAGAGGGATAGCATTCCAGTATGGGAATGACACCAACAACATGACCTGGTCGAGCAGGGGTTGGAATGTCTCCAGACAAGCCAGGATAGGGCAAAAGGCTTCCTCGGGACCTAGTCTTGACATCTTCCCTGGAAGGCTCTCCCTTCACTCCTCCCGCCTCACTGTAATTGAAAACTCCTGGGGGAACTGCCAGGGCTGGCATTACAGGAAACTGCCTTGTAGCCAGTGAGGCTTCTCTGGTTACTTTCCTCCGTGTCAGAGGACACTGATGGCTTCCTGTCTTTCAGCTGGGTATCTCTGCCTCCTTACACTGAGTTCCTAAGAAACCTTAGCTTCTGCTCCTTACATTTTTGTTCGGCTCCCATTTGGGGGATTTTTTTCCCACCTTGGGCCTCCTTGCTCCATGCTGATATTGTTGTTAGTTGCAGTTGAGCCGATTCCGACTCATAGTGACCCCAAGTGTGCAGAGTAGAACTGCTCCATGCTAGAGTTCTGGAAACTTTTAGTCCATGATAGACAAAGTTGACAGGACACCCACACGGGCACTGTGTTTTGGAACCAAGCCACAGCTCCCAACAGATGCCGCTTCAACTTTGGCAATGCCTATTGAGTCCTCTCCTTTGAAGGGGGTGACTTTTAAAATTTAATAATATGTATTATTTTTTTCTTCTTACTAATTATACATGCTCATTGAAGACTGTTTGGAAAAATACAGAAATGTATAGAAATGCAAATACAAATCATCCATAATCCCAAGAGATCTGGTACTCAGCATTAGACAAAGGTGACAGCATAGACAAAGGTTGACTTTAATATTGCTGTATCTCTCTATTCTTTATTCTACACCAGCCCCCAGCTTCCTCCTCCCATAGCAGCTCTTGATCTTACCCTTATGAAAACTTACCTGTCCTGTATACTGTAAAATGGAGGGCAAACTGGAAAGTGTACAACAGCACTTACCATGTCAAAGGCATATAAGAGATAAAATATATCAGGAAGGCGTTTGGAATCTAAAATAGCAATATTTTGTCATAGCTCTGCCATCACTACCTTATTACTGAGGTGTTGTGGTGATAAAGTGCTGTGGGAATGTTTAAAGAGATAAGACACCATCAAAGAAATTCACAGTGCTCCCTGAAAATTAGGAAAAGGCTCACAGTACAAAGAGGCAAGGAGGATTAAGTGTGCGGGCGGCTCATAAATATACCTTCTCTTGAAAAAAAACCAACATTAAACAAAAAAGTTGAATGATACTAAATTCATCCCAGAGATAAAGTTTTTGTTACAGATAATAGTTAGAATTTATGTTTTGTTTTTTTTCCAAGGTAATAGGGTCAGATGCCAGTTTCCTCATTTTTGAGTTCTCCAGTTGAGGCTCTGGTAGGCAGAGGACTTAGAAAACACTAAAAGCATGAGGGTTAAGGCCAAGGCTTTAGACTAAGCAGACCTGGGTTCAAATCCCAGCTCCATTCATGTGGTCATCAAATATTCCTGAGTGCCATCCACTGTTTGAGGTGTTGGGGATACAATCTTGGACAAGACCAATAAGGTCCCTGCTTACATGGCACTTACACTCTAGTGGGGGAAGACAGAATAATGATGAAAAAATAGCAGAGTGATATGATTGAAAGTAACTGGGAGCTGCCTTAGGTGGGGTGGTCAGGAAAGGCCTCTCTGAGAAGTGATGATGAAGAGACCAGCAATTAAAAAAAAAACCTAGGGGAAGAACATACCAGGCAGAAGTAATAGCTAGGACAAAGACCCTAAGACAGGAACAGGCTTGTTGTTTTCAAAGAACAGAGTGAACACCAGTGGCTGAAGTAGAGTGAGGCGGGGATATGTGAGAGTATGAGGTTGGAGAGGGTCTGCATGTGTTAGGTCATGCGGGGCCTTGTAGAAATTTAGCATGTAATAATAATCATAATAATATTGAAGCAGAGGAGAGGGATAAATGAGGCTGGAGAGTTTTGGAGCTACTGCACAATACCACCTTAGGAATTTGTATCTACCATATTTTTACACAGATAATGCACACCTTCTACGTTTGTTTGCCAACTGTGCCCTCCCCCTGCAAGATGTTTTCATAAGTGCTCTATGCTAATTTTTTTTTTTTTTTTTTACAGTGATTGGTTAAAGGGGTATCTGTCGGATTTGTGTATTGTTGTTCTTAGGTGCCATCGAGTCAATTTTCGACTCATAGCTGCCTCATGTGACAGAGTAGAACTGCCCCCATAGGATTTTCTTGGCTGTAATCTTTAAGGAAGCAGATCGCCAGGTCTTTCTGCCTCACAGCTGCTAGATGGGTTCGAACTGCCAACCTTTCAGTTAGCAGCACAGTGCTTAACCATAGGGTTTGGATGGTGTGCCAAAAATGGAGCCTGAAGAGCGCAATTCTGAGAGCAGAGTACAGCGTGGCCGTTTTTACCTGTCACTACATGTCTAGCACTTGAATTTCTCTCAAGTTCTCTGCTTCAGCTACTGCTTTCTCTCAACAAGGGCAAATACATAACTCACTGGACACCTGCTTTCACACAGGGTATACCTAGGGTCTGTTTCCAGTCCCCTGTAAAGAAATTCTCCTCCATGTTGTGACTGGAATTTCTAACAATGAATAGCATCTGAGTCACAGTTCCCAGATCAAATTGTCTATTTGGTAAGGTATAGACCTGACCTCAAAAGGGTTCTAGCTTAAGATTCTCTTTCATGTGACTCATGACACCATCAAATGAGATCATTAAGCCGCTTGGTTAAGAGAGGTATAACTAAGGGTTATGTTCCCTGAGGCAACACTGCTTCTTGGTTCACATGGTTTACTAACTTTTTCCTTTTTTTAATAGGGAGAGAAGAATTCCTATGGAAAGCTATGCGGGGGCCAAGACTGCAGTGGGGGCTGTAAGTGCTTTCCTGAGAAAGGGGCAAGAGTAAGTAGCTTCTTTCATTGTTGAAAGACAAATTGTCACAGGGGCTGTTATCTAAAGTGTGTGTGTTTTCTTTAGACTTAGACTGCTTAGAATTTACTCTCATGACCTCATGGAATGAGCAAAGTGATGAAGACCAGCTGACAGAGCTTTGCTAACTAATGATAGATAGGCAGAACTAAGCTAGGCAATGTCTCTGAGGGATCAGGAAGAGGTTTCCTTTATAGACTTAATGCCAAGATTTTCTCAAGGTTTCATCTGGAGTATTTCCAAAAGCCAATTAGGTTCTGCAGAACCAGATTATGATATTCTTATATATATGTGTAAATTTTCATAACTCATTTGTATCTACTTGATTCTTCCCTACCACTCTGGGAAATAGGTGGTTCAATTGTTATCTGCAAAATGGGGTTGTGACTTGTCCAAAATCACCCTGCTTGTTAGTGATAGAGTCAAGAGTACAGAGAAATCATGAAGTCTGAATATATAGACATGAAGAATGGTTTATAGATATTACATTAAGACATGTGATATCTTTAATAACATTGTGTGATATATTCAATGTATTACCGCTCATTATTAATGCATAGTTCAAATTGTTGTGCAAAATTGCAGTGAACACAGTGCATTGATGCAGCTTTTCCAGCAATCCTCATATAATCACCCCAGGTGATTTGCCTTTCTGATTTTCACTTAATAAACCAGACGCTTTTGCATAACCCAGAAGAAGTATCCATGGGGGTTTAATCTAAAAAAAGAAAATATCTGTTTTCAGAATTTGTGGCTACCCTGTAGAATTCAGATCTTCTGACTTTCAGCACTGTTTGCACTCTCATCACATACAAACAAGCCTAAGAGCTTACACTGTCAAAGGAAAGTGGCATAAATAGGTCAACCAAACCTTCCTATAAACATAGCCAAACAGAGAACAGAGTGACCGCTCCACTTTCTCTTTCATTATCTCTCACTTAGAATAAAGTGAAATGTCAAACTATACCAGAATTTGAGGGAAGAGAATAAAAATCCATCTCCTCATCAAAAGAGAAAAGACACAGAATTAGAGAATCATAAAATATCAAGAAAGGAAGGTGTTCCAGGGAAGCCTTCCCGGGAAGCCATGTTCAATGTAGCCACCAAAGCCCATGCCCTTGCCTCTCATCTACAACCAGGAAATATCTTAGAAAAAAATAAGTCTACAATAAATATATGAATACATTCTTAAACAATATACAAGCAGTATAGACAAAGCAAAAATTTCCTTTGATGTTCTCTAAGTCCGTCTGTTGTCTTTCTGGTATTTTTCCATGCATATCAGAGACATGTCCACTTATGTACAAAAATAGTTTCATTTTCTGGTTTTCTTTTCTAAAATAGAATCATAAACATATATTTCATGACTTCCCCCACCCATCTTAATATGTTCTGAAGATCTTTTCATCATAGTTGAATTCAGCAATTTCCCTTTTGATGAACACTTAGGTTGTTGCCAGATTTTTGCATGTTTATAAAATAGCAATACTACAGTAGAAATCCTTGAACAGGCCTCCTTGTGCTCATCTTTAGCATAGATACTAAGGTTTAGAATTACCAGATACTAGGGTGATAAACTCATAGCCAGAGAGGAGAATGGAGGAAGAGTCAGAGAGCCTGACATACTCTTTTAATAGGGACAGAGGGATAACTAAGGTAGAAAAGTCTCTCCTTACAGAAAAGGGTCAGCAGAAAAGAGGAAGACCTTCAACGAGATGGATTGACGCAGTGGCGCCAACAGTGGGCTCAAGCATAGTGATTGTGAGGATGGCGCAGGACTGGGCAGTGTTTGGTTCTGTTGTACATAGGGTAGCTAGGAGTTGGAATCAACTCGACGGCAATAGGTTACAGGTTTTAAGGTAATAAAAAAACCCATTGCTGTCAAGTCGATTCCAACTCATAAACTCATAGTGACTCTATACGACAGAGTAGAACTGCCCCATAGGGTTTCCAAGGAGCTGCTGGTAGATTTGAATGGCCAGCCTTTAGGTTAGCAGCCGAGCTCTTAACCACTATGCCACCAGGGCTCCACTAGGGTAATAGACATTTTTAATTTTAAAAGCTACTGCCAAATTGCACGCCAAAGTATCTGTTCCGTCTTACACTCCCACCAGCATTGTACCAAAGTGCCCATGTTTCTACAGTCTTGTCAACTCTTCATATTTTTGCTAATCTGATGAGTGAAAATCATCCCAATTTCCTGACTACGTGTGAGTTCAAGCATATTTTCATATATTCTTTGGACATGTGTATTTCTTCTGTGAATTACCAGAATATATCCTCTACCCATATTTCTAAGGGATTATTCTTACTGTTTTATAGTTGCTCTTTATAAATGCTGGATTAACTGTTGTTGTTGTTGTTGTTAGGTGCCGTCAGGTCGGTTCTGACTCATAGTGACCCTATGTACAACAGAACGAAATACTGCCCCGTCCTGCACCATCCTCATGATCATTACTATGTTTGCGCCAACTGTTGCAACCACTGTGTCAATCCATCTTGTTGAGGGGCTTCCTCTTTTCGGCTGCCCCTCTTCTGAGAGGAGATACTTTTCTACCTTAGTTGTCCCTCTGTAGCTATTAAAAGAGTGAATGTGTCAGGCTCTCTGGGTCTTCCTCCATTCTCCTCTCTGCCATTTGAATTCTGGTCTCTGCCAGTACCTGTAAGTGACTCTCAGGGTCTCCTGGGCCCACATCCAATAGTTGACTCTGAGGAAGAGTCATTCTTTTGAACCTCTGCAAAGATCCAGCAAATGAAATGGCTTGAGTGGAAGCAGATGATAGTTGAAGTTTGACACAAAGGGGCATTTCCTAATGGGTTATGGGGAGTGGGAGGCAGTTGATTAGACCCGACAGCCAGGGAAATAAGAAGAAGCACTGGACTGTTTGTTGGGTTGGGAGCCTTTAAAAGTAGAAAATCTTATTATATATGTGAGCTGAGGTCAGTCTTACACCAATACAGACATACCTACGATGACCTCCTTATTTAACCCCTGGCTGAGATTTTTATCTTTTGAAGATGGAGGGCAGTGGATTCCCTCCATGAGAAGTCCTCATTTTGGTTCCAAACATCTGGAGCCCTGGTCCTGCTTCTCCTTTGAAAACATCTCAGTGGTTGAAGGGGTGTAGGATGGAGGAAGATAGAATATCACTGCATAGATTTTTTTGATCAGTATGTAAAAGGCCCAGAGTCCACATAGTTAAACATGTTCCTAAGAACTTATTTGTAAACCTGAAGTTCCTGAGGATGTATTTCAAGTTTATTGAACCAGACTAAGCTATATTTCATGAGTCAAGAGCAGGAATGTCCTGTTTCCCAAATAGATAAAGAGGCCAGTGCGCATGGGGCAAACTGCGAACATGGATGCTTGAAGTTGCCTGCCCTGCCAGGCCCTGGTTAGTCATTTTCCCTTCCCTCCAGCATTCCCAGGGCCAAGCAGAATTGTTTAAACTGGCCCCAGCACTATTGACCCTGCAGGACAGCCCCTCAGTACCCCTTTTGTGCAGATGTCAGAAAGATTTGAGACTGTTTTCCTTAGCTGAGCAGAGTGCCCCGTTTGTATTTCAAGCTGTTCTTCTCAAGCTCTACGTGTTGAGAGGGAAACAGAACATTGGGTCAGCCCTGAGATATGCTGCAGCCCTTGGCAGGCTCACTTCCTGCCTTGGGGAGACATAAAGCACGTAGCTTGCTGGGCAGTATGTACTTTCCCTTTGCCAAAGGCCTCTTGAATTGACTAGGACATTTACACAACACCTAACACTCACACAAAACTGGAGTCCAACCCTTTATGGCTTCAACAACCACAAGCTGATTTCTCAGAGGTATGCCCTGCCTGGTAAAAGCCCTTGCCTAGCCTTGGTGCACTGCTTTTTACTTTCCAAAGCATCTTCTCCCAGGGTCTGTATTATTGTCTGTGTACAGCAAATAAAGAAATTGATAAGTGACTTGCCCAAGGTCGCTAGCCTGTTAGTGGCTAAACTGTATTTAGCCTACTTTACGAGAATGTCAGCTTTTTAAAATGACATACCTAGCAGTGTTAAAGAAAAGCTTTTTTTTCCCCTGGATATCTAGATTTGGGTATAATATTTGACTTTCTGTTTTCTTTCTTTGAGGTATGTTGTATGATCTAGAAGAACCATTCTTTTGAGTTGGTCTCTTCCTTGGTATTTGTAACAAAACCTTTCAGGTTGATATTGCCATCCCTTCCCTTTCATCCCTATTGTTGTTGTTGTTAGTTGCCATGGAGTCAATTCCAACTCATAGTGACCCCATGTATAGAGTAGAACTGTGCCCCACAGGATTTTCAAGGATGTGACTTTCAGAAGCAGATCACCAGGCCTGTCTTCCGAGCTGCCTCTGGGTGAGTTCAAACTGCCAACCTTTCAGCTAGTAGTGGAGTGCTTAGATGTTTGTGCCACCTCTTTCATCCCTACTGGATTTGAAAGGTATTTCTGCGTTCTAGTCATCAGTGTGTGTTTGTCTGGAGGTGGGGAGATCTGTTGTTTTGTTCTACATCTAGCATTCCTTTATACTATCTGGAGTTTTCCCTGTTTTAACAGTGTTCTGATGTTTATATACAACATGGTGAGCTCCTAATTACCCATGCCATCTAAAGGAGCATTATCACAGATAATCCAAACCAGCAGGGAACGTTTGGGTACCCCGCTAGGAAATGGCTGTTTGCCCCTGTTTTATGGCTTGGGAACCTATGTCGTAGCTAGAGAGTTTACGAGACTAGCCTGAGTTTCATGTGAAATTGAGCCCAGGTTTCCTAAGTCCTTATCTCATGCCTGCATCCTGCTGCTTCACTGCCACGAAGTGTGTTTCCCATGAATTCCAGAGCCCAGATGCATTAACAACTAGTCCTTCAATTTACTCTCCTCTGTAAACAGCAGGCATTCCCTCTGTCAGCTGACTGGTGCCATGGCTACCAAGAGGCCTTTCCATGAATTAGGCAATTCCTGTGTACATCTCTCCCTCCTCCCTGTGAGCCCCACACACTTCCACCCTGACAAGCCACTACCAAACACACCGATGTACTTATCCTTGACTGTTCCAAAGTGAGAGCTCATTTTGTACTTGACCTCCTTGCGGGGCCAGGCCTTGCTCTAGCTGCCTGCCCTTACACTTCTTTGCCTACCTTGCCCACTCACTCCTCAGCCCTCTGCAGGCTAGCGTCACCCCCACATCTCTGCTGATGTTGGTTACCACTGACCTGCTTTTTGCCAATCCAGTGGACATTTTTCATTCCTTATTGTCTTTGACTTCCCTGTGTGACAAGACACCTCCTTTCCTGAAACTCACTGTTCCCTTGTACTTCATAATACTATTTTCTCCTAGTTCTTTTTCTACTTTGATTGGGACTCCTCAGAGTTCTGTCCTCATCTCACTTCTCTTCTCACTGTAGGCCTCTCTCAGGGTGGTTTCATTTATCCCAAAGGTTTCAGCTACTACCACCCATAGAATGCTAAATATTAAATCTCTTTCTCTAACACAGACCTTTCTCTTTAGCTTCAGGTCAATTTCTTGCTGGATATCTCTGTTTGAATTTTTCACTGACACTGCAAACATATCTCAAGTAGAACTCACCCACCAACCCCCACCAGATGTGCTCCTTCTTAAGTCCTACCTATATCTTCCCCATCTCAGCAAATGGTACTAGCAAGCACTTATTTGCTCAAGCCAGAAACATGGACGTCATCCTTGTCTTCTCTTTTTCTCCCCCAATACCACCTCCAATTCATCAAGTCCTGTCCAGTTATCTTCTAAAATAGAACTCAAATCCATCCACTTTTCTCCATACCCTTTATCATGGCCTGTATCATTTCTTGCCTAGATTACTACAAGGACCTCCAGACTGGTTTCCCAGCCTTAATCTCACTTTCTCCCATCCATTTGCCACTCTGCTGCCATAATCTTTCCAAAACATAAATTCGATCGTGACACTCTGGCTTAAAATCCTTCAATGGCTCCCCAGATTTCAGAATAAAATCTTAACTCTAATAGGTTTACAAAGAAGTCCTCCATAACATGGTCCTTGACTACTTCTCCAACATTATTTATTATCACTAGGAACCCTCCCTGTCCCCTACTTTAGAAAACAAAACAAAACAAAAACTTTAAAAAACCGTACATATACACCGAACTATATACAGTTCTCAGAACCTGCCACGTTCTTTAATGAGTTCCGGGTTCGCTATGAGTTGGAATCAACTAGACAGCAACGGGTTTTACTTCCTTTACATATACTGTCCTTCCACTAACTCTACCCTTTCTCAGCTAACTTACTTATATTTATCCATCCTTTAAAAAACACAGACTTCACACCTGGTGAATCTTTCCAGGGTCTACAAGGCTGGGTTATCTACTCTTATCATCATTCCTATCGTGTATTACAACTCTGTTCATCTGTCTACTCCTCACTATATTAAGAATATTCCTAAAGGGCAGAGGCTGGTCTTTCTTAAACTCTGCATAGGCAATGCCAGGTCCACAGTAATCACTCTGAACTGTCTCATGAAGGATTGACCACCTGACCAACCACCTTTGCATGGGTGAGGTTCCAGCCCTGCTCTCCACCTCCTGCTCCCTGTCACACCTACGAGACTAGTAATCACTTCTGCTTAAAGAAGGCAAAGAGCCAGGGCAGTGACTGCTACATCTTTTAGATCCTGTTAGCTATAAGGGCCGCAGCTCTTGTCCGCACTATGGTTTTTATAGTTTACTTTGAGATTCTGCTCCACCGAACTCCCTTGAGTTTTTGAACTTGGCCTCTTCTTTTGCCTGACTGCCTCTTACTCCGGGCCTGTACTCTCTGACAGTGATGTCTACCAGTGCAACAAGAGGGCATTAGTTAAAGCAAGGGACTTAGCAAAATGCTTTTCTTTTACCACCAGCTCTCTGTTCTTCCTCCAAGTGAGGAGATTCATGAATAATTATGAGTCACAGCTAATCCCTAACTTTCTTTTCAGTGTTGACTCTACCCTCATCTCCACCAAATCTTTTGCTTAAAGCCTCTTAACCTTAATCAAAGTTGATGGTTTGTTCCTCTTCCCTGTGGGGAGCGAGGAGTTGGGGAGTAGCATTTGAGCAGGGGAGTAGCCACTGGGTGGCAGTAGGGGAGGGAGATAGAAAATCAAGAGTCCCTGTGCATTTAAATATGGTTATTTAGGTCCAGGATTAAAAAAACAAAAACAAAAAAACCCAGTTGCTGTCCAGTTGATTACAAGTCATGGTGACCCCATGTGTTGTAGAGTAGAGCTGTGCTCCAAAGGGTTTTCAAGGCTGTGACCTTTCAGAAGCAGATTGCCAGATCTTTCTTCTGAGGCATCTCTGGGTGGGTTCGAACCACCAGCCTTTTGACTAACTGTTGAATGCTTGACCGTTTATGCTATCCAGATCCAGGATGATTGATGATAATGTTAAAACTTAGTGTCTTTGCATTGAATCAAGATACAGTCATAGCCCAGCAGATGTCCATTGTTATCTTAATAATTCTTTGATTATATTGGAACATTATGGAATTTATGGAATGTATTATCCATACTAGTAAATGAGGCTTCTGTTAGAGCCAAGGAGCTGGTTGTTGTTGTGTGCCATCGAGTTGATTCCGACTCATAGCAACCCTATATGACAGAGTAGAACTGCCGCATAGGGTTTCCTAGGCTGTAATCTTTACAGAAGCAGATCACCAGGTCTTTCTCCCATGGAGCTGCTGGTGAGTTTGAAGTGCCGACCTTTCAGTTAGTGGCCGAGTGCTTAACCAGAGCACCACTAGGGCTCCCTCAAGGAGTGGGAAAACCAAACCCCACTGCCATCGAGTCAATTCCAACTCATAACAACCCTATAGGACACAGTAGAACTGCCCCCATAGGGTTTCCAAGGCTATAATCTTTACAGAAGCAGACTACCACATCTTTCTCCTGCAGAGCAGCTGATGGGTTTGAACCTCAGACCTTTTATTTAGCAGTCTATTGCTTAACTACTGTGCCACCAGGACCTCCTTCAAGGAGCTAGAGGAGGAGATAAATACACAGCTGTGGAGGTAAGAATACTGCTTTAGATATCCAGAGATCTAAGTGCCTTGCCTAAATTTTGCCAACTGGATGACTTTGAAGTGAGGCTTTCCCCTCTCAGCGTCTCAGTTTACATGTAAGTAAAATGAGAGGTTTGGGCTGTGTGACTGTGAAGGACCCGGCAGCTCTGATGATCAGAGTTAGCCGCCACGTTACTGTACCATGGTAGTCCTTTGCCCTAGAGTGTCTTATCGTGCTTTCTGGTGTTGCAGTGAGATATGGAGGGCGATGTTTGACAGTGTTCTAACCTCTGGAATGGGGCCTGGCAGCTGCCTCAGACGTAAATCACTTTGCTATGGCTTCTTTACTGCTGATGCTGGAAGCTCCTGACAGCTGAAGTTATGCTCCTGCAGGAATGTGCAGTGCTGCCCCTCCTTGATCATCTGGATGGGAGGATTTGGAGAGAGTCACAGAGATTGCTCCTCACCACTGATAACCCTCAAAGTATCTCCCTTGGCTTGCCTAGGAATCATTCTGCCTACAGTTCTAGGTTTGGAAACTCACTCTTTAAGTATTGTCCTATCCCTGCATTGCTTGAATAAATTGCAAATGCTGCTAGTGGGGATAATATAGTTCGTTGCTATTTTGTTGTTGTTGGGTGCCGTCGAGTCAATTCTGACTCGTAGCAACCCCATGTGACAGAGTAGAACTGCCCCACAGTTTGTGTGTGTGTGTGTGTGTGTGTGTGTGTGCGTTAGGTGAAAGTTTACAGAGCAATTTACATTCCTATTTTATAGTTTGTACATAAAGTGTTTCATGGCTTGGTTTCATTTCCCACAGTGTATCAGCACTCTCCCCATTTCCGCCCTGGGTTCCTTGCTTACTTCATCCTGATTTTCTACCCCTTCCTGCCTTCCCATCTTTGCTTTTGGGCAAATATTGCCCTTTTGATCTCGTATAATTGATTGTTCTAAGGAGCACGTTCCTCTCGAGTGTCATTGTTTATTTTATGGGCTTGTCTGTGGTTTGGCTGGAAGGTAGTCTCCGGAAATGACTTCAGTTCCAGGTCAGAAGGGTGTCTTAGGGCCATAGTCTCGGGGGTTCCTCCAGTCTCTGTCAGACCAGTAAGTCTGGTCTTTTTTGTGAATTGGATTTTTTGTTCTACATTTTTCTCCCACTCTTTCTGGGCCCCTCTGTTGTGATCCCAGTCAGAGCGGTCAGTAGTGGTAGCCGGGCACCATCTGGTTCTTCTGGTCTCGGTGTAGTGTAGGCTGTGGTTCATGTGGTCCATTAGTCCTTTGGACTAATTGCTCCCTTGAGTCTTTGGTTTTCTTCACTCTCCTTTGCTCTGGA
>NW_004444004.1:1926269-1927065 GCF_000243295.1 Trichechus manatus latirostris | reverse complement strand
CTGGTAAGCAAGATAAGCACCATGCTTACCTTGCCTATTGGATAATCCGCCCCTGCCTATAATTATTATGAGGCTCAAGTCTTTCAAATATGTAATAGATACATTGTGACTGGTACCCTCCCCAAGTGGGTCTGTCCTCAGCTTTCCTGTTGCATGTGCTCTGTAAGGTTTCTTGAGGGAAGAGTGCAAGCACCACAAGATGGACGAGGTGACCCTGGGCCCCTCACTTTTTTCCCTGTATACTCAGAGATATTGCTGTTTCCTTGGGCCCAATTAAGTGGATTTATGGATTACGTTATCTAACTAACTAAATTAACCCTCACAAAATGGACACGTGGCTTCAGAGGATTCCTGCAAATAAATCATGTAGTGAAGATAAAACTAATAATGTCAGCACATGGAAATAGTAGAGCTCACACTTTTACTCATAAAAAACCCAAAGAACCACACCCATTGCTGAGTTTTTCATCATCCCCATTATGAAATAAAAGCCACGACAATCTAATCACATTTGACATGTGGTCGACAAAAAAGTAACGTGAGAATAAATAAAAAGACTGTATGAAATATGGATTTATATCCACTCTCAGTAATGAAAGAATTTGCCCTAACTCTATATTGTGCCTTGAAATATTAGCTAATAACGTAACAAAGCCACCATGATTAACAAGACATTTAAAATGCTATTTATTTCACCTTTACTTCATCCTTTACCTTTTTATTTTTTGTATGTGTTTCATTATGTGTGTGTGAGGTATGTGATTTATATAATTATTAATAAAATAATATATTTTAT
>NW_004444004.1:1921065-1924644 GCF_000243295.1 Trichechus manatus latirostris | reverse complement strand
GCAGACCTTTCTGTTAGCAGCTGAGCACTTAACCACTGCAGCACAAGCGTTCCTTAAACATCAACCAAATATCAACAAATCAATCACCCTACTTCCCCTGTCCTAGTGAGTAATTGCTGACTGCATGTATAACGTGTTTATATCCTTGTCTGGATTTAAAAAATATTTTCCTAATATCCCTGTCTTTTAAACGTTAAAGAAATAAACCCACGGTTAAGGAAAGTCTGGTTTCCACCTATGATTACAAGTTTGGTGAGGGTTCATGTCAGTTTTCACATCTTCAATATTTGTTTTCTCTTTTTTGTTTTGCTTTGTTTTGTTTTGATACTATTTTATTGTGTTTTCAGTGAAGGTTTACACAGCGGTTTAGGTTACCATTTAACAATTTCTACACAAGTTGTTCAGTGACACTGGTTACATTCTTCACAATGCGTGAACATTCTCATTACTTCCATTCTGGTTGTTCCATTTCCAGTAATCTAGTTTCCCTGCCCCCTTATGTTCTCATCTTTGTTTTAAAGTAATTGTTGACCATTTGGTCTCATATAGATGATTTTTTAAAAAAATTTTTTTTTCTGTGCATTAGGTGAAAGCTTACATAGCAAATTAGTTTCCCATCCAATAGTTTGTATACAAAGTGTTCTATGACATTGGCTCTATTCCCCACAATGTGCCTGCCCTCCCCCAAGTTCTGTCCTAGGTTCCCCGTTTCCTTTCATCCTGAATTGCTACCCCTTCCTGCCTTCTCATCTTTGCTTTTGGGCAACATGTTGCCCTTTTCAGCTAATATTTTTTGTAATTGTACTTTAGATGAAGGTTTACAGAGCAAGTTAGTTTCTCATTAAATAATCAATACACATATTGTTTTGTGACATTGGTTGCCAACCCCACAACATGTCAACACTCTCCGCTTCTCGACCTGGGGTTCCCTGTTACCAGCTTTCTTGTCCCCTCCTGCCTTCTCGTCCTTGCCCCTGAGCTGGTGTGCTCATTTAGTCTCCTTTTGTTTTATAGACCTGTCTAATCTTTGGCTGAAGAGTGAACCTCAGGAGTGACTTCATTACTGAGTTAAAAGGGTGTCGGGGGGCCATACTCCTGGGGTTTCTCCAGTCTATGTCAGACCAGCAAGTCTGGGTTTTTTTTGTAAGTTAGATTTTTGTTCTACATTTTTGTCCAGCTCTGTTCGGGACTCTCTATTGTGATCCCTGTCAGACCAGTCAGTGGTGGTAGCCGGGCACTATCTAGCTGTACTGGACTCAAGTCTGGTAGAGGCCTTGGTAGCTGTGGTCCATTAGTCCTTTGGACTAATCTTTCCCTTGTATGTAGTTTTCTTCATTCTCCTTTGTCCCCAAAGGGGTGAGACCAGTGGAGTATCTTAGATGGCTACTCACAAGCTTTTAAGACACCAGACGCTACTCACCAAAGTAGACTGTAGAATATTTTCTTTATAAACTGTCTTGTGCCAATTGAGCTAGATGTTCCCCGAGACCATGGTTCCCAGCCCTCAGCCCAGTAATTCAGTCCCTGGGGGAGATCTCATATAATAGATTGTTCTAAGGAATACTTTCCTCTCGGGTATTGTTTTTTATTTTATGGGCCTGCCTATGGTTTGGTTGATGGCTAGTCTCCAGTATTGGCTTCAGTTCCAGCTCAGAAGGGTGTCTTAGAGCTGTAGTCCCAGGGGTTCCTCCAGTCTCTATCAGATTGGTAAGTCTGGTCTTTTTTGTAAATTCATTTTTTTGTTCTGCAGTTTTTCTCCTGCTTTGTCCGGGACGCTCTGATGTGATCCCAATTAGAGTGGTCAGTAGTGGTAGCCAGGCATCATTTAGTTCTTCTGGTCTCGGGGTTGTGTAGGCTGTCCTTCATGTGTTGCATTAGTCCTTTCGACTAATTGCTTCTTTGGGTCTTTGGTTTTCTTAATTCTCTTTTGCTCCGATGGTAAGAGATCAGTAGTTGTATCTTAGATGGCCGCTCATAAGCTTTTAAGACCTCAGACATTGCTCACCAAAGTAGGATACAGAATTCGTCTTTATGAACTATGTTGTGCCAATTGATGTGGATGTCCCCTGAGTCTATGGTCCTTCGCCTTTGAGCCTAGGAACTTCGTCCCACAAGGTATTTTGTTATGTCTAAGAAGTTGCCCTGATTGTGGCCCTTGTGTGATGTATTGTCTACACTGATACACATGCAGCACCTACCTATATCTGCAGATGGGTGTGGTCCCTTATATCCTCCCACACCTCTTGTCCTATCTGTCTAGCTATGTATCCATTCGTAAATTAGTGCTTGTTAATACTATTGTTGCTGGATTGTTTATGCTATGGTAATTACCGTTGTTGCCCTTTGTTCTTGCATTCCTTTCAGTGCCCTCCCATGCTTTGGTCAGGTTTTGCTGACTTTCGCCATATTGTGTATTGCTTTTCCCTTCACCAAAATTAAGGCACGTCTTCTATTTGACAATTTACCACCCACCCCTCCCATCCCTGGTAACCATCAAAGACAGTTTTTTTTTGTTTTTTTTCCCAAGTGTAAACCTTTTCTTTTTTTTTTGATGATAGTGGTCTCATATAGTATTTGTCCTTTTGTGATTGACTTATTTCACTCAGCATAATACCTTCCAAATTCACCCATATTGTGAGATACTTCGTAGATTCGTCATTATTCTTTATTGTTGCAGAGTATTCTATTGTGTGTACGTACCACAGTTTGCTGATCCATGTATCTGTTGATGGGCACTTAGGTTGTTTCCACCTTGCTATTGTGAACAATGCTGCAGTGAACATGGGTGTGCATATTCATGTCATGGCTTTTATTACTTAGGGGTATATAGCTAAGAGTGGGATTGCTAGGTCATATGATATTTCTAGCTTTTTGAGGAAGCACCATACTGTTTTCCAAAGGGGTTATACCATTTTACATTCCCACCAGCAGTGTATAAGAATTCCAATCTCTCCACAACCTTACCAACATTTGTTATTTTTTGTTTTCTTGATTAGTGCCAGTAATGTCGAGATGAGATGATAGTTCATTGTAGTTTTAATTTGCATCTCTCTAACGGCTAATGATCACGAGCATTTCTTCAAGTGTTTGTTAGCTGTCTGGATTTCGTTTTTGGTGAACAGTCTATTCATATCCTTTACCCATTGTTTAAATGGGCTGAGGGTTTGTCTCTTTATGTAGGTCATTCACTATATGGAAGTTCACTGCAATGGAGTTAGAAAAGTGTGGAGATGAAAGTACCAAGTATATGTCAGGGAAGTAATTCGGTATCTACTCTGAGAAGACGTGCATTAATGAAAATCTTCCAAGAATGTTTAAAAAAAATTAATTACATGGCGTCTCTCTCAAGCTATAATAGAAGTTGATAGGAAAATGTGCATTGCTTTACAGAAATTTGCTTCACTATTATCTTTTCCAAAGAGCTTTTATTGTAAGTAATAAGGCATGTGGCCATTTATTTTCTCTCTTTTTTTTTTTGCATTAGATACTTCTTTTATTATTTTATTTTTTCCACACAAAAATTTATACATACATTGTTATCTGACCCTAATTGCTCTCCCCATACTGTGACAGCACACT
>NW_004444004.1:1920289-1920965 GCF_000243295.1 Trichechus manatus latirostris | reverse complement strand
TAGCTGTACTGGACTCAGTCTGGTGGAGGCCTTGGTAGCTGTGGTCCGTTAGTCCTTTGGACTAATCTTTTCCTTGTATCCTGTTCTCTTCATTTTCCTGTGCTCCCGAAGGAGTGAGACCACTGGAGTATCTTAGATGGCTGCTTACCGGCTTTTAAGACCCCAGACACTACTCACCAAGGTAGAATGTAGAACATTGTCTTTATAAAATGTAGAACATTGTCTTTGTGAACTATGTTGTGCCAGTTGACGTAGATGTCCCCCAAGTCTATGGTACTTTGCCTTCGAGCCTAGGAACTTCATCCCGCAAGGTGTTTGGTTATGTCTAAAAGGTTTCCCTGACTGCACTTTGTGTGCTCTATTGCCTATATTCATATATGAGGAGCACCTACAGTCATGTATGTAAAAATATCTACCACCAAATCTGTGTCTGCTAGTGGGTGTGCTCCCTTACACCTTTCCACACCTCTTGGCATATGTATCTATATATATCCATTCGTAAATTATTATTTGTTAATACTATTGTTACAGGATCGTCTATGCTATAGTAGTTACCGTTGACCTTTGTTCTTGCGTTCCTCTCAGTGTCCTCTCTTGCCTTGGTCACATGGTGCCGACTTCTCCCATATTGTGTATTGCTTTTCCCTTCACAAATATTAACACCTGTCTTCTATCT
>NW_004444004.1:1893673-1894777 GCF_000243295.1 Trichechus manatus latirostris | reverse complement strand
TGGAGCTCATGAGCAGGAACGCACATTAGAGGGCAAATAAAAGAATTGTTGAGTCCAATTTGCTCTTGCCCCTGTAGCCAGATATTCTTTCTATTTTGCAGGGTTCTACAGGTACCCAAAACAGGGTGGGAGAAATTGCCATCTTGGTAGTACTCTTAAGTGCAGTGGTTAGAACATGGTCTTTGGAGTCAGATAAATCTTTTAAGACCTTGCTCTACCATTTACTAGATGTGTAATTTTTGCCTAGCAGTTCTTAACCAGGGGTGATTTTGTCTCCCAGGGAACACTTGGCCATGTCTAGAGATACTTTTGGTTCTCACGACTGGGGGGAAAAGAATGTTACTGGTATCGAGTGGATAGGGATGTTTCTAAACATCCTATAATGAACAGGGCAGCCTCCCACAACATAGAATTATCTAGCCCAAAATGTCAGTAGTCCCAAGGTTGAGAAACCTTGCATTAGACAAATGACATAACCATTCTGAGCTTCAGTTTCCTCATATGTGACCTAAGAGTAATAGTACCTATCTCACAGAGTTGATATAATTAAATAGGCTAATACTATATATAAAACAATTATCATAGGGCCTGGCATGTAATAAATGCTCCATTAATTATAAGCTGTTAGTATTATCAACCCCCCACCCTTAACCCTACCTTCTCCTCTAGTTATGGTCCTGTTTCTCTGCCCCCCTTACAGCAAAACTCTTTGAAATAGTAGATACTCAAAGTCTGCACTTCTCCCATTCTCTGTTGAACCTACTCTCATCAGGCTTTCATTGTTGCCACCACTCTTCTTTTATAAAGGTCACCGGTAACATCCACATTGTTAATTCCAGTGCTCATTTTTCCATCCTCATCTTACTTGACTTGCCATCAGCATTGAAAATCTCTTTTTACTCCCTCTTTCTTGAAAAACTTTCTTGACATCTAGGATACTACTCCTCTGATTCTCCTCCTACCTCGATGGACAAAACTTCTCAATATTCTTTGCTCTAAGAGGAGAGGGACTTGGTTTGATTGGTTTTGTTGAATGAATGAATCAATCAATCAATAACATTTGTTTTGAGGACTAAATGAGATAATGTATGTAAAGTTACATAC
>NW_004444004.1:1890933-1892022 GCF_000243295.1 Trichechus manatus latirostris | reverse complement strand
CCTTCAGCCAAAGATTATTCAGCCCCATAAAACAAAATGAGACTAATGGGGCACAACAGCCCAGGGACAAGGACTAGAAGGCAGGAGGGAACAGGAAAGCTGGTAATAGGGAACCCAAGGTGGAGAAGGGACAGTGTTGACATGTTGTGGGGTTGTTAACCATTGTCATAAAACAATATGTGTACTGTTTAGTGAGAAACTAATTGTTCTGTAAACCTCCATCTAAAGTACAATAAAAATAAAATAAAATAAATTTTTTAATGAAAAATAAAGTCTTGTTTTTTAGGCTTTCAAGTAGGTGCTTAATAAATACACAAGTGACAGAGAGGCCACCATGATTTTCGAACTGATTGGGCTGTTGGTAGCTTTTGGCAGTTCTACTATTATTTGTCAAAGATCCTCCAATAGCCATCTGGGCTCACAGAAAGTCAAGGCTCCTAAAAGAAGTGTTGATAGAGCCCAAGGGGGAAGTTGCAATTCATTCTGGAATGGTCACCCAGCTGCCTGAGTCCCCCCAGCCTCCTGTAGATGCCAAATGAGCTCCTAGCCTAGTAATCCCATCTGTGATCTAAATGTATCCAGAAACCTCCTGCTCATGTCCTCCTCGTGACTAATGTACTCACGGAGATGTATTTTTCTTACTAAGATACAGGGATTGCTTTCAGTGCTATTAGAGATAATGATCCTCATTTTTTCATCATCATCATCCTCATAAAAGTGATATGGATAACACATAACAATGAGAGTAGTATAATAATCACGGTAATAGTTGTCATTTCTAAAGTATTTACTCTGTGCTAGGCATTGTGCTAGGTATTTTACATATGTGGTCTCTAATTTTTTAAATTGAGGTATAATTAACATACCATAAAATTCACCCCTTTAAAGTATACAATTTAGTGGGTTTTAGTATACTCACAAGGTTGTGCAACTATCACCACTGTCTAATTCTAGAACATTTTAATCACCCTATCTCAATTCACGTTTGCAGTCGCCCTAAGGAGCACTGGTAGTGAAAATGGTTAAGCGCTTGACTGCTAACCAAAAGGTTGGTGGTTTGAAATCACCCAGTAGCTCCTTAGGAGAAAG
>NW_004444004.1:1887643-1889699 GCF_000243295.1 Trichechus manatus latirostris | reverse complement strand
GTAGTATACCAGTCAAGTTAAATAGTTCCTGCACATTCTTTCCAGTTTAATCTAGTAAAAGCATAATGATCACTTTTGGCATTAAATCTGACTGCTTTCCTCACATCATTTCTCTCTTTAAGAATCTACAGTGACTCCCCTGTTGTCATCAAAAAGCAAAACTTCACTTAATCTGTAGGATACTTACAATAACCTGGACTTGCACAGTGTCAGGTTGGGGCTGATCTACCTGAGAAGATCTGGATCAGTTTTCCTGGCAGAGCTGGGTGGTTGGATAGAGGCCAAAGGCCCAAATGTAGGTTAGAGTATAACCCATGGGCCACTTTAGAGTTAGCAGGTTGGGGTGGTAATTTGGACTATACATTTCAAGCCAGGTTATCAGTTTAGGGTTTAAGCAGATTTCAGCATTCAGCCCAAGCATGGGCAGGGTGAGTGGTTAGCAGAGGTCCAAAGAGCAGGTTGCCCCTCCACAATCTAAGATGAAGTATCAGAGGCTCAAACTTGACTAATAATAGTAATAACCAGTTGCCTTCGAGTGGAGTCTGATTCATGGTGACCCCATGTGTGTCAGAGTAGAAATGCACTCCATAGGGTTTTCAATGGCTATGATCTTTCTGAAGTAGATTGCCAGACCTTTCTTCTGAGGCACCTCTGGGTGGACTCAAACCACCAACTTTTCAGTTAGTAACCCTTTGTACCACCCAGGGACTCTTAATGATAGTAATGTTGTTGTTGTTGTGTGCCGTCAAGTCGATTCCAACTCATAACAACCCTATATGACAGAATAGAACTGCCCCGTAGGGTTTCCTAGGCTGTGATCTTTATAAGAGCAGATCGCCAGGTCTCTTCTCCTACGGAGCAGCTGGTAGGTTTGAACCACTGACCTTTTGGTTAACAGCCAAGTGCTTAACTGTTGTGCCACCAGAGCTCCCTAAATAGTTGCCATTAATTAAGTACTTACCTTATGCCAGGCATTTTGCTAAGGGCTTCATTATGCATGGATTATCTATTTAATTCTTACAACAATCTCATGAGGGTAAGTAGTATTAGCCTCTCCATTTTTATAAATGAGGAAACCAAGGATCACATAGCTGGAAAGTGGTGAAGCTGGGATTTAAACCCAGATCTGTCTGGCTCCAACATACATGCCCTCAACCACTGTACTGTAACAATGCCTCCCAAAACACTAGAGTGTTGCTGGCAACCACAGGGCACACACTTGGAGCCTGAGACACAAGGATAAAGTGAATAAAGCTAATTTGCTGTTTAGCCAGAGTTATTGAAGTGAAAGTTGTTTTCCATGGTGTGATAGCAAGAGTAAGCCAAGAGTCTGAGACCATTGGTGAAGGGCAAAGACTAATTCTGAGTTGAATTGAGGCATATTACTGCAGTGATTTGGGGGGGGGGGTTATTTCTCTGCTTTTATATACAAATTCACTTTGTCATATAGGTGTGTTCTGGAAATTTTGTCTTGATTACTGCATATATTCTAGTTTTCAGTGGTCACAAATAGAATAATAGCTCCTATCACTCTACCATTAAATTTCTTATCTCCTTCTCTTGATCTGAGGTCCCTGGGTGGTACAAACGGTTTGCTCTCCGCTACTAACCGAAAGGTTGGCAGTTCAAACCCACCCAGAGGCATCACAGAAGAAAGGCCTGACGATCTGCTTCCATAAAGGTTACAGCCAATGAAACCATATGGACCCAAGAGACAGAAAGGGCTACATAAACCAGAGACTGCATCAGCCTGAGACCAGAAGAGCTAGATGGTGCCTGGCTACCACCAATGACCACCCTGACAGGGAACACAACAGAGAGCCCCTGTTGGAGCATGAGGAAAGTGGGATGCAGAGCTCAAATTCTAGTAAAAAGACCAGACTTAATGGTCTGACTGAGACTGGAGGATCCCCAGAAAACATGGCCCCTGGACTCTCTGTCAACCCAGAACTAAAACCATTCCCGAGGCCAACTCTTCAGACAAAGATTAGACTGGACTATGGGACATAAAATGATACTCGTGAAGAGCGTGCTTCTTAGCTCAAGTAGATACATG
>NW_004444004.1:1885532-1886544 GCF_000243295.1 Trichechus manatus latirostris | reverse complement strand
GTTAACAATTTTGTTTGCATTGTTAGAGTTTAGCTTTAAAATGTTTTCCCAAGTAATCTAAGCTCTCCATAGAGCCATTTATAAAATGAAGCTCCATAACCATCCTGATATTGTTCAAACCATTTCCAAAAGTGTCTTTAAAAATAATACTGGAAACTTCCCTTCCCTTCCCTTCCCTTCTCTCTCTGTGCTCTGGCCGTATGTATCAATAGCCTTAAAAATGTTTATAGCCTTTGACCCGTAATTGTACTCTTCTGAATTTTATTAAAGGGAATAATCGAAGCAATAAGAAAGATTTATGTTGAAGTTATTCATATGAGTCTTATTTATAACAGTAAAAAAAAATGAGAAAAGCCTAAATGTCTCAAAACAGGGGAATGGTTAAATAAAGAGGTGTGGTATGTCCCTTGCAGTGGAATATCATATAGCCATTAAAATGATGTTTCTTTGAAGAATGTTTAATGACTTGGGAAAATGCTTACGATATAATGTTAAGTGAAAAATATGGAAAACAAGTATTTATACAGTACGATCATGATTTTGTAATGATAATAATTATAATACTCACCCAATTTTTTTTTATTTAAAAGACTGAAAGGACATACACCAAAAAGTTATCAGTGATTATCATCAGAAGGTAGAATTATGAGAAAAATCTTGGACAGGCAGCGGAATAATAGCCCACAATGGAGACTTGAGAAAGTATCAGTTAATAAGCATTAATGAGAGCTGAGGGCAGGAGGTAACTGGAGCTGGATAGGTCTTCTTGGAGAGAGGCCTGACTCTGTTCTGTGAATGAGAGGGCAGACTCAAGCAGGGAGACCAACTGTCCCAGTTCGCCCAGGACCGAGGGGAGTTTCCCAGGACATGGGACTTTCCATTCTAAAACTGGGAAATTCCCGAGCAAACTGGGATGAACTGGTCACCCCAGACTCAAGACATATTTGAGTTAGGAGACCCTTTGTGATCTTCAGACTCAACCCCTTTCTTTTGCAGATGAAGAAACTGAGAC
>NW_004444004.1:1881996-1883819 GCF_000243295.1 Trichechus manatus latirostris | reverse complement strand
TCACAAGCTTCATTTTCCTGCCAACTTTTTATTTGGAAAAAATTCAAAACTTCAGAAAAGTTGCAATAGTAGTACAATGAACACCCATATATCCTTCACCTCGATTCACCAATTGTTAATGTCTTCCCACATTTGCTTTATCTATTTTTTCTGAATGATTTGAGAGTTAGTTGACTAACTAACTAAAGACTGATTCTTTACCCCTAAATACTTGAGTATGAATCTCCTAAGAAGAAGGGCACGCTCTTGTGTAACTACAATATAGTCATAGCACTCAAGAAATATAACATTGATACAATATACAAGTAAAGAGTCTGTTTTCAAACTTTCCCAGTTGTCCCAATAATGTCCTTATAGCTTTGTTCTTTTGATCCATAATCTAATAAAGGATTATGTATTGCATTTAGTTGTCAGTCTTTTTGGTCCCCTTTAATCTAGAACAGTTCCCCAGCCCCCATTTTCTTCTTCTTTTTTTTTTTTGTCTTTTAGTATATTGACATTTTTGAAGAGTCCAGGGCAGTTTTGCAGAATGTTCCTTAATTCGGATTTGTCAGATTCTTGCTTACAAATATATTCAGTTTAAACATTTTTGTTGACTACAGTATTATGTCTTCAGTGCCTCACCGCAGGAGGAACATGATGTCGTTTTTCCCATTATTGGTAAAGTTAAAGTTAATCATTTGGTTATGGTGAAGTCCAACAGATTTCTCCATTGCAGTCATACCAGTAAAACTCTGAGTTTGTGTGAATATCCTATTCCAGGAGAAACTTCTTTAGGCTGAAAGTATAAATTACTTGGTTCACTGAAGAGCCAAGGGTTGAAAAGGCATTATCTCTAATTAAAAGAGAAAAAATGAATTTTATTTTAAAAAAAAGCTGACACTAAACCTCTTAGCCAAATTCCTGAGCTATTTACATGACAAGGGACCTTAAGGGTTCCTTATCTAATTTATGAACTGCTGCTGGTGGATTATGCTCCAGTCTGTAATATCTGTATCCCTAGTACTTAGCCTAGTGCCTAGGCTACAGTAGGTGCTCAAGAAAAGTTTGTTAAATAAATTTCTGTCCAATTGGAACCACTGTCTCCGTGAATGAAAATTAATTACAGTAAGTGAAAAAATGTACTTTAGTCAACTGGCACCAGCTGGAATTGATTTGGCTGCTTAAGCACCACACTTTTCATGGAAATGACAGGGTTTTCAGTTTTCTTCCAGGTATTTGACTTTACTCAGATGCTATTTAAGTCTCTGGCTGGTGTAAAGATCTTAGCTTCTCTATATTAAAATCAGAAACTATTCTAAATAAATTAAGGATTTGTTAGAATTGGCGGCAAATAACAGAAAACCCAAAAATAACAGTGTCTTAAACAATATAATCATTTATTTCTCTGTGATGTAAAAATCCCCACCTCTAGCCAAGATGGAGTAACAGGGGCCAAGATGGAGTAACAGGGATTGGATTTATCCTCCTAGCCTGAAACAAGTGAAAAACACAGACAAAATGAAAACAATGACTTTCAGACATTGGACACCAGGCAACAAAGAACACTGACCCCCTGAGAGATGGGAAACAAAGGAGGAGAGCCCTATGATTCCCCAGGTTACAGTCTAGAGAGAGTTTCCAGGTAGTGACACAGGGAGCGGGAATCCAAACAGAGCTCGGCAGACTTTCTGTGATGAGGAGATGGAGCTAGGAGTCTGGGGAGACAAAGGCAGCTAGAATTTGAAGGACAGAGTACTGGAGAAGAGAGAGCCATTCATAGAGAGAACTCCAGAGATCTGGGGAGGAACCTCCTTCAGTCTTCCACTGACTACTGATCAGCA
>NW_004444004.1:1861705-1879614 GCF_000243295.1 Trichechus manatus latirostris | reverse complement strand
AGTAAAATCAAAAAACAAACCCATTGCCATCGAGTCGATTCTGACTCATAGCAATCCTATATGACAGAGTAGAACTGCCCCATAGAGTTTCCAAGGAGCACCTGGTGGATTCAAACTGCTGACCTTTTGGTTAGCAGCCATAGCACTTAACCACTACACCACCAGGGTTTCCGTAGCCTCACTAGTGATGTCAAATTAGCCCTAGACTCCTATGAACCAACCTAACAAGACTTAAAAACAAGTTTTGAATGGATCAAGCTGTCTCCAAGTAACTTAACTGTGTCCCAAAACACAGCCCAAGAATATTTCTAGAAATACAAAATATCCAGCACCTAATAAGATTAAATTCACATCTGGTATCCAATCAAAAATGACCACACGTTCAAAGTAGCAGAATATGACCCATAATGAGGAGAAAAATCCATCAATCAAAACCAACCCATAAATAACAAAGATGATAAAATTAGTTGACAAGGATATTAAATTAGTTATTTAACTATTTTTGTTATGTTCAAGAAGCTAGAGAAAGATTAAGCATGTTAAGTAAAGATGTGGAAGATATAAAAAAGACCCGAATTTCTAGAGAGCTTCTGGAGATGAAAATTATAGTGTCTGAGATGATTTAAAAGTCCATTTGTTCAGTCGAGGGCTTATATGGATGCCTCCTTGAGGGCTTGTATGGAAGCTGCAAGGTCACCAGGAACGCAGGCTCCTTTCATCTTGATGCTCTACCATTCTCAACGTATGGTTTCCAATTTGTGGTCCAAATGGCTGCTCTAGCTCCAGACATCATACCTATATTTCCAACAGCAGGATGAGCGACTAAGGGAAAAGAAATCACATGACATCACTTTTGTTTACATCCCCTTTGCCAAAACTTAGTCCAAGATCACACTCATCTGAAAGTGATGTCAGAAATTATAGTCTGTATTCTGGGTGGTTATGTGCCCAACTAAAATGTCAGAGTTCTATCACATAGTGAGGAATGGGAGAACTGAAATAGGGGGACAACTAGTCATCACTTCTTAATTCAATGCCTTATCATAGTGCAGGAAAGCTCCTGATGCGGTTCAAATAACATGACCCCTGGCTTGTAATAATCTGAATGAGGTTGTACCTTAGTGTTTTTGTTACCCATAAATGAAAAATCTGAGTAATTTGGTCTAAGGTTGTTTGACTTCCAGCCCCCACACCTCCGTATAATTGTGAGCTTATCTCAAACAAACTGCCAGAGTTGCTCCATTTCTCCAATCCATGGCACTAAACCAGAGGTGACACTTAACATTTTGTTTGACTTATGCCTATGTTTATCCTGGCCAAGAAACCAGGGTAACTGAATGTGTTTATGCCCTGGTCCTGAAGCAGCTCACTTTCTTTCTTTCCTTATAAAGTCACTAACACCTGCAGCTGAAATCCACGACTCTCTTTTTGATCTACCAGAGGGGCATCCGCACTGCATGCCTTGGAATCCAGTACCTTCCTCCTGGTGGAGAAGGATTTGGCACATGATGGAAATAATCTTTTCTATGGACCACCTAACTCCTACCCAGGCTTTGTTTTGGTTGGCCGTACTATTCCTAAACCTCAAATCACCTGGTCATTACAACTCTTTGGTCATTTTGAACAGTCTTTCAGTATTTCTCTTGGTATTATTACTCTCAAAGTACCAAAATGGATACCATTCTTTGCAAGGATGGTAGATGATCTGTTTTTGTCAGGCAAGAAAGTATTGCTGAAAAAGGCAGTTCTTTCAAGGTACCCTACAAACCAAGTGTATTGGCTGGCTCACTGGGTGTTCCTACAGAGCATTTTATACTAACTCTGTGTGCTATCTTGAGCAACTCACACCAAAAAATCTGCGGAAAATCAGGGCTGAGAGCTTCCAGTTGCTAATTGCTTTGATTGCTTTAATAACCTTCTGCTCAGACATTGCGGTGTGACATTGCCATCCCCACCCCAATATAAGCTTTTTCCTCCTGTAATCATGCTATTTTGCTAACGTTAGCATCACCACCATTATAATTCTTTACACCAAGTGTCTTAGTTATCTAGTGCTGCTATAACAGAAATACCACAAGTGGATAGCTTTAACAAAAAGAAATGTATTCTCTCACAGTCTAGGAGGCTAGAAGTCTGAATTCAGGGCACCAGCTCCAGGGGAAGACTTTCTCTCTCTGTTGTTTCTGGGGGAAGGTCCTTGTCATCAGTCTTCCCTGGTCAAGAGCTTCTAAGCGCAGGGATACTGGGTTCGAAGGACGCACTCCACTTCTGGCTCTTCTTTCTTGGGGGTATGAGATTCCTCTCCTTTCTGCTTGCTTCTCTCTTTTATATCTCAAAAGAGATTGACTCAGGATACAACCTAATCCTTTAGATTGTGTCCTGCCTCACTAAAATAACTGCCTCTAATGCTGCCTCCTTAACATCATAGAGGTTAGGATTTACAACACGTAGGGAAATTACATCAGATCACAAAATGGAGAACAACCACACAATACTGGGAATCATGGCCTAGCCAAGTTGACACACATTTTTGGGGAACACAATTCAATCTATAACATTTCACCCTTTTGCCCCCCCCAAAATTCATGTCCTTGTCACATATAAAACACTTCTACCCCATAATATCATCCCAAAAGTCTTAAATCAACTCCAAGTCCAAATCCCATCCTGGGGCAAAATTCCTCTTCATCTGTTAAATCTAAAATACAATCTGCTTCCAAAGTACAATGGTGGAACAGGCATGAGGTAGACATTTCCAAATGGGAGAATTTGGCGGGGAAAAAGGAATAATGGGCACTAAGCAAGTCAAAAACCCAGCAGAACACATTACATTAGCTCTCAAGGCTTGAAAATAATCCTCTGTTCTCTGAGACCATCTAAGCAATGGTCCTGCCCTCCAGACTCTGGGTTTTGGCCACACTCTTTGGATTCTGGGTGGAGGCCCCTGGGCCCTGGGCTTCAGCTCCACCTTTCGGGCCCACTGGGACAGCAACTCTGCTCCCTCAGATTTGGGTGGTCCCATTCTCCTAGTTTATCTGAGTGGTGACCCTACCCTGTTGGCCCTTGCAGGCCCCATTGTTCTGCCCCTTGGGCATGGCAGCCCCATCTCCTCAGCTTTTGGCATTGGATCAGGCCCCATCCCACTGGCACTTATGAATGGCAGCCCCATACTCCAGAACCAAGTTGGTAAAGATTTGACTCTTTGAAACCTAGGAGGCCTTGGTTCCATCCTTTGAGACCCATCAGGCCATGGTCCCACCCCTGGAGACCCCAGAGGTTGTGGCCGTAGACTTTGAGATTGAGGCGGCTCTGCTTCCTGTGCTCCTTGTCTCTTCAGCTTCTACTTCCTGGTTCTCTAGCCTTTGGCCCCTCAAGCCCTCAGCCCCTTGGACCTCTTGGGCTGACTCAGTGTCTGCCCTGCTCAGGCAAGTGTTCCAAAGCTCTTTAGCTCTACTGATAAGTGCCTGGAGGCACCACACTCTGCCATTGAACCTCAGCCGGAAATCTCTCTTGCTCCATGGGTTGGCTCTTGTGCTGTCTGGTGCCAGTCTGCTGGTTCTGCTGGTGTTGTTTCTTTGCTGCTGCTTCTCACCATCTGCGTCATCTGTGGTGTTACAGCTCTCCTCACTTCCTTCTGAGCCCTCACCAGAATTGTCTTTGGTGTCAATAATTCCACCAACAGTCTCTTTAAGACAATCTAGGCTTTCAGTATTAGACAGTTTAAAACTCTTCCAGCCACTACTCATTACTCAATTCAGAAACTTCTTCCTCATTGTAGGTATCTATTAGAGTGGCACCCCACTCCTGCTACCAAATTCTGTCTTAGTTATCTAGTGCTGCTGAAACAGAAATACTGCACGTGGATGGCTTTAACAAACAGATATGTATTCTCTCACAGTCTAGGAGGCTAGAAGTCTGAATTCAGGGCACCAGCTCCAGGAAAAGGCTTTCTCTCTCTGTTGGTTCTGGTGGAACGGCCTGGTCTAGGAGCTTCTCAGCAGAGGAGCCCTGGGACCAAAGGATGCACTTTGTTCTCAGCTCTTTTTTCTTGGTGGTATGAGGTCCCTCTCCTCTCTGCTTGCTCCTCTTTTATGTCTCAAAAGAGATAGACTCAAGATACAGCCTAATCCTGTTGCTTGACTCCTGGCTCATTAACATGACTCCTTCTAATCCTGCCTCATTAACATCATAGAGGTTAGGATTTACAATACATAGGAAAATTACATCAGATCACAAAATGGAGGACAACCACACAATACTGGGAATCATGGCCTAGCCAAGTTGACACACATTTTGGGGGGACACAATTCAATCTGTAGCACCAAGTAATAGTGATTTTTGAAATATAACATTCATGGGGGTTTTTTATAGCAAATTAGCAACCTAAAGAAATGCTTTGGTGTAAGAGGTTGGGATGAAACTTCCAGTGCTCATTTGGGCCCCAGATTGTGGCCTCAGAGAGAGACTGTTGCCTCTTGGTCTCTCCTACTGTGAACCAGGGGTTTGAACCAGAATGAACTGGTTTGAAGCCCTGGTTTGTCAGGTAGGATTTTGTTTTCGGTAAGACTCTGATGTTTGGATAAAATAAAGGGTAAGGATAGAAAGTTGATGTAAAAGGGAAGATAACTCATGGGAGTGGGTAGGTGTTTTCACAATGAGAAAATGGACATTAAGAGGTTAAATTGTTTTCCAGGTGAAAGTGAGAACTAAACCTTTGTTAGGCTTGGGGATGTGTTTGAAATTTGCTGCCTCGTGAGCTCAAAAAGCTAGAACTTGGTGCTATTTGTTTTGAGTAATCCTTCATTAACCATGACTATCAAAAAATTGGTGTGAAAGCTTGAACTGTCAATGACTATTACCGTAATACTGTAAATTGAAAACATTTGTTAGCTGCGTGCCTGTCTTTCGGACCCCACTTTTTTATTTTTGTTTTTATTTTTATTGATTTGGAAAACATAACATACTTTGAACTGGTTTACTCCAGATCTGTGAAGTGTTGGGATCCAAATAGCGAATTGCCCCAGATGAGGCAAATCAAAGAGTTTTTTGTGGTCTTTAAGAAAAAAAAAAAAAAAAAAACTCGTTGAGAGTTTCACCAAGTAATATACAAAAGGACAATTCAGCTTTAGGTCTTTGTATCTTTCTTTTCAGTGGATTAAACTGCAAGCACAAGAGCTGTCTGTCCTCCACCAGTCAGGCAGGGCAATAGAGTAGTATTAGCAAATCAATAAATACAACACTAGATCGTATTGAACGTGTTACAATCCTTTCTGCCTCTGTATTTTGGGTCTCCTCATCTCACTCACATTTCTCAAGTGTGGCCCTTCTTCAGATGTTGACTTCTATCACCAGAACATCTTTCAAACAGCAAATTAGTATCCAACAATCTTCCTCCCCCAACTCCCTCTATTAAAGAGCCTCTACCTTCTTCCCAAGCCCTCTTTTTCCTTAGAAACCCGTGTCTAATACATTCTTGTCACTTTGTATGCCATTGTCATGGTAGATTTTAAAGGCTTTCTTAAGTGCTTCAGCTATATAGCGCTGTGTCCTGCTGTTCTCTGTAATCAAGGATGTCAGATCCCACAATGGTCAGCTTTAGGTACTGAAGAGAATAGAATGATAGTCTTTGAGACTCCTCCTCTCCCAAAACTTTAGAGGGCCACCCTATAGCCAAAGGAGAATATTTATCTTGAGGAGCTACCCTAGAGCAAACATTCTCTTTGAACCAACAGGCACATAACAAATATTTACTGAACACCTATTATGTGTTCAGCATTGAGCTAGGTACTGGAGCAGAAATATGAGACTGAAAAGGCATGGTCCCCATCTTGGAAGATGTTCCATTTTCTCCTTGGGGAAGGGAGAAATATACTGCAAAATCTAAGGGTAAATTGTCCAATTTATGAGCTGTAGAATGTTAGAGCTGGGAAGGACATTTAGTTATCACCGAGTTTAACTGTTTTCAAACTGCGGACCCTCAAGTCCTAAGATTCAGCAGAGTACCTCAAAGGCTGCCTCCCTGCCCTTCTTGCCTCCACCCCCTTTCAACCAGTGGCGCTACTCTGGGCTTCTGTAAGATTTTACTTGAACAAAGGTTCCATGGCTTTCAAAAGTTTGCAAGCCATTAATCTAGTCCAACCCTCTCATGTTACAGATGAGAATATAGGGCCCCAGAAAGGCAAGGGTTTTTTTTTGTTTGTTTGTTTTTTGAGGTTCCATAGCAAATTAAAAGCTGGAACCCTCAGTTTTCTGATTCCATCCCAGTGAGCCACTTCCCCATGCCACCTATCAGTCAAGTAGCAGTCACATTTAAAATATTGTCTTAGGAAGAGCCACTTGTTTTAGGAACAAGAAAACATTGCTTTGGGGTGTCCTGAGCCAAGTGCTTAGGTCCTGAGTTCCTCTAGTGAGTCAGCGAAAGGAGATATTGTTCAGCCTTCCGTTTTGCTGCCTTCAAATATCCTCATTCTTTACAAGGGGATAAGAGTACCTAGCTGTTGGAGTTGTTGTGATGATTAATTGAGAGCACACATGCAAAGCATCTGGTACATAAACTCGTAAAACCAAACCCGTTGCTGTTGAGTCAATTCCAACTCATAGCGACCTTGTAGGACAGAGCAGAACTGCCTCATAGAGTTTCCAAGGAGCGGCTCGTGGATTTGAACTGCTGACCTTTTGATTAGCAGCCGAACTCTTAACCACTGTGCCACCAGAGCTCCATCTAACACATATTAGGTGCTAAATAAATGGTAGCTCTTAATATTATAGCTATTTCTTTGGAACATCAATTGGTATCTTTCAGCAATGTGGCGACCTATTATTATATAGGCAAAGGAAATGAGAATTTATGACTCAGAATCCAGGTCCAAGGTGAGGTAGCCTGATTTACTAGCTGAATGACAATTCAGTATGTCATTTGGTGGGGTTAAGGTACAGCCTTAACTTCCCAGGGAACCTGGCAGAGGTTAGCCATCCTAGTGTGCCTCACTGTGCAAGGACCGAGAGCTAAACAAAGCTAAACAGAGAGTGTAGTGTTGGGTTTCTTTTAAGCACAGGTCTGGAAATGTGACTGGCATAATCTGACTGGCATAATTGGAAGAGAAATTTGTCATAAAGGATGGTTGTTTTTCTTGGATAAATTCAAGTCTTAAGAAATCACAAATGAAATTTCCTTACTTGGAATTAACATACTCATACATCATTACAAAGAAACCCAAATACGAGGAACCCAATGTTTTGGCGAAATGGCCTGGGAGGCGTCATTGATGGCATTGCCTTGTTTAATGGAGCATTTGCTTCCTATTTAGTATCTGTGACTTTGGCTGGGGAATTTTGCATGGCAAAGGTTATGTTTTGGGCTTGAACTTCAAAGCGCCACTAATTTGCACTCCCATCCTAATCTCAGTCGCACATAGTTGATTTCCTTCTGAAGGCATATGTGGTCTTCTTTGGATTTCTGACTTAGAGATTTCAATTCCAGTGTTCCCACTTGTTATGGATTGAATTGTGCTCCCAAAAAATTTATGTTGAAGTTCTAACCCCTGGTACCTATGAACATGACCCTATTTGAAAATAGGGTCTTTGAAGATGTTATCAGTTAACATGAGGTCATACCAGAGTAGGGTGTATCCTAATTCAATCTGAGTGATGTCTTATAAAAGAGAAGAGAGACAGACGGAAGAACGGCCATGTGAAGATGCATCTACAATCCAAGGAACAGCTGTAGCTACCAAAAGCTGAGAGAGACAAAGAAGGATCTTCCCCTAGAGTCTTCCGAGAGATCATAGCCCTGCTGACACCCTGAATTCAGGCTTCTAGCCTCCAGAATTGTGAGAGAATATATAAATTTCTGTCGTTTTAAGCCACCAAGTTTGTGGTACTTTGTTACCACAGGTCTAGGAAACTAATACACTACTCTACTAGTTCCCTTGGATTATGAATTACAGCCTCCAACCCTCCTTTTCCCAATTGCCTTATCTCCGGCTTAGAGGAGGCCCATCCACACAGTACCTGACAGGGTTCCGACATCTGCAACAAGTCTGCTTAGATGCCACCAACCATACCAAGAAGACAAAATAGCCAGTGTTTGCTGCCATGTGGCATGTTACAAAAGGTGCTAGGAAGAGCTGAAAGGAATGAAGCTCTGATTATAGCAGCCAGATGGATGTAGGAAAAGTGACATTTCCATTAACAAAAAGATAGTCATCTACTTCAGTTATATATAAGGAATGAAGATTTACTGAGGACTTACTAGGTACCAGACACCATGCTAGGTGTTTTTTCATGTATTCCTTAGAAAATGGCACGAGTGCTATCAATAATCCTATTTTACATATGAGGAAACTGAGGTCTTGAGAAGTTAAATAACTTGACAAAGGACACACAGTAGCAGCAGGTTGAAATCCAGTCAGCCTAACCTCCAAACCAACTCTTATCTAATACTTCCCCAAATAGACCCTGGCTCTTGGGGTTTGAGGAGGAAAGGAGACAAATACAAAGAATTATTCCATTTAGCAATGTATGAGCTGTCCATTATGTACCAAGCACTGTACTAAGCACTAGAGAGAATACAGAGATGAATAAACCATAGTGATTGCCCTTGAATAGCACAAAGTTTTATAGAGAAAATAAGTCAACTGTACAGATAAGTTAGAGAAGACAGAATAGGATTATCATAATAGTTCCCATTTATTAAGAGTAGATTATATACAGGCCAGGCATTGTTCAAAAAGTTTTATACATATGATCTTATTTAATCCTCACCACAACTCTGTGAAGCAGATAATATTGTTATCCCCACCTTTTAAATGAAGAATCTGAGGCTTAAAGTTTAAGCGACCTACACCAGATTACCCTGCTAGAAAGTGGCAAGAGCCAGGCATGGAACCTAGGCAATATGACCCTAGAGTCTGGCATCTTAAACACCTATGCTGTACTGCTTAGGGATTTCAAAAGCAAGAGGAAACACTGCATGGCTGGTGGGATCAGGAGAGACATCGTAGAGGAAATAGTAAAGGGCCTTGAAGGATGGATAGGATTTTGACAGAAATGAAGCAGTAGAGGTGAAACATAATATGAGTGTACCATACAGGTAGACAAACATAGGGAAAATGTAGTCCTAGGGTACTTAATTTGGACTCAATATGGGATCACTGGAACATAGTTGGGATTATGTTATGGAGAACCTGTTGCCTCCTGCCTTTCCTCCAAGTAATACATTGTGTTTTATAGAATAAAATAAAATAAATTTAATCATCTTAAAAGAATACCACCTGAAAGCCCCCAACAGAGATGATTAGTGTTAACTTCTTAATATATACACTTCTGTATTGTGGTAGGCAGAATTCCCACTCCCTTCCTATACCAAAAAACCAAACCAAACCAGTTGCCATCGAGTCAATTCTGACTCATGGTGACCCCATGTGTTTCAGAGCAGAACTGCCCCTAACCATGGCTGTGACTTTTTGGAAGCAGATCACCAGGCGTTTCTTCCAAGGCTTCTCTAGGTGGGTTTGAACTGCCAACTTTTCACTTAGTAGCCCAAAGCTTAACTGTTTGTACCACCCAGAGACTCCCTGCCCATAAGCCCTGTATAAATCCCCTCCCTTTAAATAAGGGCGGGACCTGTGTATGACATGGGATTAGGTTATGTCATATGGCAAAGGTGATGATGGCATTACATTATATAAGAATCTCCAGCTGGCTTTGAAGAAGTTGATATGTTGTGAGAGGGTCATGTGGCTGAGACCTTTGGGCAGCCACTAGATGATGAGACCCCCAGCTGGCAGCCAACAAGAAAACAGAGATCTTTGTCCTGCAACCACAAGGAACCAAGTTCTGCCAACAACCAATAAGCTTGAATCACAGCCCTGGCTGATACTGTGATTTGAGCCTAATGAGAGACCCTTAGCAGAGGGCCCAGCTAAACTGTACGCAGACTCCTGGCTCATGGAAACTGCCAGATGGTAAATTTGTATTGTTTTAAGCTACTAAATTTAAGCTGCTGAGTTTGTGGAAATAGAAAACTAGTACACATATATAAATTCTATTTAAACATACTATATTCTTCTCTAACTTGTTTATCTATTTCACATAGCATGTATGTCTCTCCATGCCATTGAAAGATTTTGAGTAGGAGAATGGCATACTTGGAGATGAGCCTTTAGACAGCAGTAAAATGTGGGATGGATTGACACAGTGGCTGCAACAATGGGCTCAAGCCTAACAACGATTGTGAGGGCGGTGCAGGATGGGGCAGTGTTTCGTTCTGTTGTACCTAAGGTCGCTATGAATTGGAACTGACTCGATGACACCTAACGATGACAACAAAATGTGGGATGGATGAGAGAAGCAAGAGGTGGGGAGAAGCTAGCAATAAGGTACAGCGATCATCCGGATTGGTGGTTCTCAACCTTAGAATTACTTGGAACAGTATAAAAAATGCTGATACCTGGGACTCAACCACTGCCGGATTTTAATTTAATTGGTCTGGTGTACAAGCTGGGTATCCTGAATTTTAAAAACTCTCTGGGTGATTTTAATATGCAGCCAATGCTGAGAACCACTGGCAGATAGAGGTAGAGAGTGCCATCCTGAATTAAAGTGGCTCTATTGAAACAGAAATGGAGGGATGGGTGAAAAAGGCATTGCTATGGAAGCCACCAACAATCCAACAATAAGAAGACTGGAATCCGCCTGCTCCTCTTGCCTTTGTTGTTGTTCAGTTTGTTTGTTTGTTTTCAGTTAGGTTTCCACTCATTAGTATTATTATGGAAATTTTCACGGGGAGATAGAAACTGAGTAGGAATCAACTAGGCAGGCAACGGGGTATGCATACATGGAGTAGTTGTAAAAGTGTTGAGGAGGTCATTTAAAAGCATTCCAGCCAAAGGAAATGGTTTGAGCAAAGTCTGAAAGGTGGGAATTAGTTTCCAGGTACCAGTTTGAAGTTGGTGATTGGCACAGGGAGTGAAATTAGAGGACTGGGGCTGCCACACAGAGGCTATGATGCCATAGGAAACCAGAAGTCGTTCTTATTCCTTGAAAAGAAGGGGAATGAACTGATTTCTCAAAATGGAGGCTGAGGAAGGTGACCTGAGTGCAACATGAAGAAACGTTAGAAAAAATCTAGAGGCCAGGAAGCTTACAGGCAGTTACAGTAAGCAAAGCATGAGGGAAGATTGTGTAGCCTAGGGCAGAGCAGTGGAAAGGGAGAGGATCAGGACAAATCAAGAGTTGCACCAGAAGAAAAGACAAATTGAAAGGACTGACTGAATGTGGGGGTGATGGATGGGGAAGGCTGCAAGCTTTGGGCTTGGTAGAATGGTAATGAGGAATTTGATCAAAAGGTATATATTTTGGTTTTGTGGTGAGAGGAATAGTGAATTGGTTAATTAGATTTCAGGTGTTCTTGGGTATCCCTGAAGGCAGCTAGGTAATAGGGTAATAAAGGAACTCATTTACTGTAGACTCTCCCTTCCCCAGGGTGGGTGGATGAGAGATGAATTTTGCAAGGGAAATATGGTGGAAATAAAGTGGTTTAAAATAGTTTGCTTGCTTCTTACTCTCTAAAGGACAGAACTCCCTTTGGACAGTTGCATAAGTAAGAACTACAAGTAATCTCAGCTGCCAATAAAAAGAGAACACAATTGTTTTTCCTCTATAGACCCCAAGATGGAACTTTCTGGGGTTGCATCTGGTTGTGATTTGTATTCTTGGCTGCGGTTCAAGCGTTGGCGTGTGACATGTAAGCTGGTCACTTGTAGCTGGAGCAGCAGATGGTTGTTCCTCCCTCCCTTAAATGGCTGAGTCTGCCCTGAATCCTTAGAAGTATAAATAATTTACTCTCTATTCCACAGAGCCCAGTTAATATTATTTCTCAAAATACCCTTGCCTGTGTTCTTACATTTACGTATGCTTTTCTTGCCAATGTCTTCTAAATATCCCCTTTGATATTTATTTTATTGGTAGAAATACTGGCCTGACCCAAACTCAGAAGTAAATCGTGAAGGATAGGAGCATCTTTAGTCAGCCCAGTGGGATTTTTAACCACAACTGTTCCTCTCCCTTGGGGGAGTTTTGTACCCGAAACAACTGTGTGAGATCCTGCTTTCTATCAAGGGTTTATTGGTTAATGAGGCCTGTGGCTGGTGTGGTTTTCCTGTGTTTAGCTTTTGGAACTCTCAGAGACAGTTGCTTGGAATAGATTGCTGACAGAATTATTGCCCAGCAAGCCTGCCGGCCACAACCCGCAAGACTCCACCAGCACCGGTGAATTTTATGGCTGATTCAATGAACAGAACAAGAGGCAGAGTGAAGAGCTGTTGGCATCCTGTTCTGCTTAAACTGAAGAAGTCTAAAAGTCTTCTCATTAAGGCATCGTTTTTCTATTTCCTTCTTTTGCTCTAGGCTTTGTTGTAACTAACCTTCCTTAAGTGCCTAAACTAATGGGCAGCCGTGACTTCAGGATGAAGTGGCTGGAATGGGAACCTTGGGACTTAGCTCCCCTGATTTTCTTGTGGCAAAGGTGACCCTTTCAGTTAAAACCTGCAGTGGCAGAACGGGACCAAATTCCACTTTACCCTAGCATTCTTCAAGCTACATAGCCACTCTCAGAACTATCCACTGTATTTGTATAAACCTTAGAAGTCTTGAAAAAGTACTTGCATATATATATTATCGCACTGAGACCCACACCAATTAGCTGTCACTGTGTAACAAATCACCCCAAAACTCAGTGGCTTAAAACAGCATTTATTATTTCTGCCTTGTCTTCAGGTTTGCTGGGCATTGACTCATCTAGGTTGTGCTCAGTCATGAGTCTGTGACAGGCTGGGGATTAACTGATCTAGGTTGGTGGTGTCTCTGCCTCATGTGTTTTTCATCCCCCTCCTAGGACCAATGGGCTAGCCGGAGCATGTTCTTGTAATGGTTAGGACAGAGACGCAAGAGTGAATGGAAACACATAAAGCCTCTTAAGGCCTAGGCTCAGAACTGGATCACTGTTACTTCCACATTATTCTGTTTGCCAAAGCAAGTTACATGGTCCAACACAGACTCAAGGAATGGGAAATACACAGTAAAACCTGTGAAAGCCGGAACCTGAGTAAGGTAGAAACAGTGGCGTCACTAGGGTCATGTGGACCACACCTGGTGACACTGACAGAGGGGGTGACCCAAAATGATTGTCTATAAAATTTTTGTGCAGTGTTTCAGCAGAAATTTATTATTTTTTTATAAAAATATCCTCATAGTTATGTAACGAAACTTGGTGGTGCTGTGGTTAAAGTGCTCGCCTGTTAACTGAAAGGTTGGCAGTTCGAACCTACTGGCTGCTCCATGGGAGAAAGGTGTGGCAATCTGCTTCCATAAAGATTTATAGTCTTGGAAACCCTGTGCAGTAGTTCTCCTCTTTCCTATAGGGTCGCTATGAGTCAGGGTCGACTTGATGGCAATGGGAAAAAAGTTATAACAAGAAACAAATTTTTCATAAGCCTGGCTTACATGTATCAGTATACCTACAAGGCTAAAACTCCATGCTGATTTACTTTTGAACCTTTTAATATGTTCCGGTCAGAGCTGTCATTATTACCCAATTACAATGATGCTTCGAATCACGCGGTTTTATCTGCACACACTGCAAGCATGTGCTATTGTTTTCGTTGCTGCCAATGTTTTTATAGTCTCTGATTTTATCAAATTTTCTGGTGTTTTAACTACAATATTGTGGTAATTAGCATGGGGGGGTGATACCATGAGTTACTGCACTGGTGACACCAACTTTACTGATGCCACTGGGCAGAAACCTGTCAGAGGAGGAAAACTCAAATATTTTCCACTTAATAGAGAGCGACAGAAAAGTGGTAAGACTGCACCCTGTCAAGGTGGAAAATTTGTGAGACCAAGAAAAACAAGGCAGTCTCATCAAGTTTTGGTTGTCACAGGTTTCACTGTAATTGACTCATTTTATGGAAGAAACAAGTCAAATGGCATAGATAGAGGAAGGGGCAAAGAATTGTGGTCAATAATGCGATCTATCACAAGTAGGTAGGGCAGATATGACTATTTCTATTTTACAGGTGATAAATCTGAGACCCAGAGAACTGAAATGATTTGCCCAAGGTCACACAGAAAATTTGAGATAATGCTGAAATACAAACTCAACTCTCATGACTTCTGATACACTCTGCTTTTTCCACACTGACGTTTAAGATTCTGTAACATGTGCCCTATCAGCAAGATAAAGGTCCATGTTTCTTTTCCCTTCAGGGATGACTCCCAGTGGCCTGGTCCCTTTTTTTTCTCCTCTCTCATGCCCTAGAAATCCCATTTGCCTCCTTCATCATCTTCACCACCTACTCTTCCATTTGGATCTGTTTGTAGGGTGGGGTGGGGGTGGGAGAAAGAGGGGATGGATGAAGGCCCCCTTCTGACACACACAGACATATACATACATACTCTCTTGTCCCTGAAGCAAACATTCTAGTCTCTCTACAGTTTTAAGAAAACTGGATAGAGTTTTTTTTTAATCTGAACATCCCATGAGAGTTGGACCAGAATGACCTCTTAGAGTCCCTTCAAACTCCCGCATATTATGGTTCTTTGAAGAATGGGAATATTATAATCACCTGAAATCTGTCAGTGTGCTTATTGCTGATGCTGAGCTTCACTTAGATTTAAATAGACTGGTTCTCTCTTAGCCCTTCCCTGACTGCCTTTGTAGAGCATTCCTTCAGTGGCCCTTGTATCAGGAATCTGACCCACTCTGTCTAGTCTTTTCTGGGTAGAATTTTAAACCAAGCTGCCCAAACCTAGCCTGAAAAGCTTTGAGCTGATATCTCTGATACAGCCTGAGATTTTTTTTCAAGTATAAGTCTCCATGGCAACCCTATGCCTCTGGATTTCAATATGCTTGCACTCCTAAGGAGCCCAGTGGCTAAGAGCTCAGCTGCTAACCAAAAGGTCGGCAGTTCGAATCCACTAGGCGCTCCTTGGAAACCCTATGGGGCAGTTCTACTCTGTCATATAGGATCGCTGTGAGTTGGAATTGACTTAACGGCAGTGGGTTTGGTTTTGTTTTTTTTTGGTTTGTGTTCTGTCATGGATTGAATTGTGCCCCCCCCCCCGCAAAAATGTGGGTATCAATTTGAGTGGGCCATGATTCCAGTATTGTGTGGTTGTCCTCCATTTTGTGATAGTAATTTTATGTTAAAGAAGGTTACGGTGGGATTGTAACACCCTTACTAAAGTTACATCCCTGATCCAGTGTAAAGGGAGTTTCCCTGAGGTGTGGCCTGCACCACATTTTATCTTACAAGAGATGAAAGGGAAGCAAGCAGAGAGTTGGGGACCTCACACCACCAAGAAAGCAGTGCCGGGAGCAGAGCACGTCCTTTGAATCTGAGGTTCCTGCGCAGAGGAGCTCCTAGTCCAGGGGAAGATTGATGACAAGGCCCTTCCTCCAGAGCTGACAGAGAAAGCCTTCCCCTGGAGCTGATGCCCTGAGTTTGGACTTCTAGCCTACTAGACTGTGAGAGAATAAACTTCTGTTTGTTAAAGCCATCCACTCGTGGTATTTCTGTTATAACAGCACTAGATATCTAAGACAGTTTCCTTTGCACAGTTCTCTCTCTCGATCTTTTTTATTGCAACGTAACTTACAGCAGCTGATTGATATGGCTGGCTGACTCTACCATTCAGTGAAGCTCTACCATATCTCTTTTGGTTCTAAGTACTAATGTGACTCAGATACAGCCAGGGGGCTGAGTTCTGATCTTCTCCTTCCCCATATTTCCCCCAGAAGACTGGAAGACAAATTACTTGCAGTGATTCCTGTATGCAGAAGGTAATACCTCTATAGCGGTAGAACCAAGAGAGGATGATGGTTGTTCTGAACCTCCAGCACTGACAGTTAAATCCAGAGGGAAAATAAATAGACACAAGGTTGTAAAAAATTTACTGCTGAAAACAGTTAGTTGTTGTTGATAAAGAACCTCAATAAATTCTAATAGGGTCTACTTTTGACCCTTGGTTGTCTTGCTGGCTCATCCTTAGGGAGAGAGAGCTGTACAGCTACCATGTCAGAGAAGGTAAGCAAGCAGAGAAGACTGGCTAGGGAAGTTGCCATAGATATTGTGCCTCCTGCTTTGGAACGTTCTACCATTGGACTATAAAAAGGAAGCAAGGAGGCAGTTGGAAGTATGGCACCATGTGGTATGACTCTTGCTTTGCTTGCCTGGTAGTAATAGTAATAACTATGGGTTCTACAGCTAGACTGCCTGGGCTTGAATGTCTTTAGATGTATGACATTTGGCAAGTTTCTTAACTCTAATTCTTTGCTATCTGATCTATAAAATAGGTACAATACCTCCTACCTCATGTGGTTGATGTGAGGATTAAATAAGATATTTATGAAGTGCTTAGCATAATGCCTCATGCATAGTAAGCACTAAGTAAATATTAGCTATTATTAATATTAGGAGCCCTGGTGGTTCAGTGGTTAAAGCGCCCGGCTGTTAACTGAAAGGTCAGAGGTTCGAACCCACCAACTACTCCGTGGGAGAAAGATGTGTCAGTCTGCTTCCATAAAGATTTACAGCCTTGGAAACCCTATAGGGCAGTTCTACTCTGTCCTGTAGGGTTGCTATTAGTCAGAATTGACTCGATGGAAGTGAGTTTTTTATTAAGAAGCCCTGGTGGCACAATGGTTAAGCACGTGGCTGCTAACCAAAAGGTTGATGGTTCAAACCTACCCAGCAGCTCCACAGGAGACAGACCTGGCAATCTGCTCCCGTAAAGATTATAGCCTAGAAAACCCTATCGGGCAGTTCTACTCTGTCACATGGGGTTGCTATGAGTTGAAATCCAGTTGACAACACCTAACAATAACAACAATAACATTATTAATATTAGATGATGTACATTTTGGGGAACTTTCAAGACAAATTGATTGCAAAAGTACATTGAGACTATGTAGTATCTATTGGTGTTCCATTTTAGGAAACTCTTTTAAATATAGTAAAAGCTCTCCTCACTGACCTCCACTCAACTGACTTGGTAGATTAAGTTGATGCTTTTCATCCCTACTGAAATATATACTGATCAATGCTTAGGGCACACTGAAAGCTCATGGGCAGTAAGTTACTCTCTAGTGGACACTTCTTCCACGCGTTGAGTTGAAAGCTTACCAAGAATCAGTTGTGTTTGTTCCCAAACCTATTTATTCCAGTTGTACTTGCTATTATAAATGGGTAATTTAATGTAAATTTATGAAATATGAGTATAAAAGGGAAGCTACTGTTTCCATGAAAAGTAAGTTAGATGCTTTGAAAAGACTTGATAAAGAAGAGTTACTTTTAAAAACTGGTATACAATGGAAAAGAATTGAGAATCCAGACATAAATTCATCCAATTATGAGCAGCTGATATTTGACAAAGGCCCAAAGTCCATTAATTGGGGAAAAGACAGTCTCTTTAATAAATGGTGCTGGCGTAACTGGATATCCATCTGCAAAAAACTGAAACAAGACCCATACCTCACAACATGCACAAAAACTAACTCAAAATGGATCAAGACTTAAATGTAAAATCAAAAATGATAAAGATCATGGAAGAAAAAATAGGGACAATGCTAGAAACCCTAATACATGGCATAAACACAATACGAACCATAAGTAACAGTGCACAAGCACCAGAGAGAGACTAGATAACTGGGAGCTCCTAAAAATCAAACACTTATGCTCAACCAAAGACTTCACCAAAAGAGTAAAAAGACAACCTACAGACTGGGAAAAATTTTTTGGCTACGACAAATCCAATCAGCGTCTAATCTCTAAAATCTAGAAGATACTGCAAAACCTCAACGACAAAAAGACAAATAACCCAATTAAAAAATGAGCAAAGGATATGAA
>NW_004444004.1:1851605-1860253 GCF_000243295.1 Trichechus manatus latirostris | reverse complement strand
TATGGGGAGAGCAATTAGGGTCACATAACAATGTGTATGTATAAATATTTGTATGGGAGACTAACTTGAAATGTAAACTTCATTTAAACTACAACAATAAAAATAAAATTAAAACTGGTCTATTGTTTAAAAACAACAACAAAAAAAAACCTTGAAGTTGGAAATCAAATGGAGTTCATTAGGGATACAACTTATGCAAGGAAGACTGTGAAATTCCAGTCAGAGGATCCACTCAAAGAAGAAACCTAGGCCTTATATCACATCACCAAATTAGTGAATGAATGTACATTTGTCTGTTTTAGGTTGAAATGAGATGCTTAAGGGCTGTATATATTATTTTGTATGATTCTCTGCTTTAATCAACCAACTACTTGTTCTGATAGTGTTATAGAAGAGAACTTCTACTGTATGGTCAGTGTGCTGTTAAGTACTTGATATGCTGCGGGCTTACAGGAAAGGAGTCCTGTCCAGTAGAGAATATTTATCAGTTTTATGGATTGGAGCTTATAATAGTCAGAATAATGCCCCCTCCCAAAGATGCCCATATCCTTACCGCTGAGACCTATAGATAGGTAGGTTACATGACGAGGGGAAATTAGGGTTGCCGATGGAAGTAAAGTGGCTAATCAAATGACCTTGAGATGGGAAGATTATTCTGGATTATCCAGGTGGGCCTAATGTAATTCCAAGGGTCCTTTTAAGTGGAAGAGGGAGGCAGAAGAGAGTGTATCAGAATGATGTGAGGTGAGAAAGATTCAGTCCAACATTTCTGGCTTTGAAGATAGAGTAAGAGGGCCGCATGCCAAGGAGTGGGGGTGGCCTATAAAAGCTGCAGAAGGCAAGGTAACAGTCCTCCAGAGCCCCTAGAAAGGAACTCAGCCCTGCCAACACCTTAATTTTAACCTGGTGAGACCTATTTCAAACTTCTGACCTCTAGAGCTATAATCTAATAAACTTATGTTGTTTTAAGCTCCTAAGTCTGTGGTAATTTGTTACAGCAACAATAGAAAACTTTTATAGAGCTTGAGCCAAACTGATAATAAACAATAAATTCTACCCCTTAATCTGTAAGTTTGTCATACTGTAGTGGCTTCCATGTTGCTATGATGCTGGAAGCTATGCTACCAGTATTTCAAATACTGGCAGGGTCACCCATGATGGACATGTTTCAGCACAGCTTCCAGACTAAGACGGACTAGGAAAAAAGGCCTGACAATCTACTTCCAAAAATTAGCCATCGAAAATCTTATGGATCACAATAGAACATTGTCCAACTTGCTTACTTTGAACATGTTGTCAGGAAGGATCAATTGTTAGAGGATTACATCGTATTTAGTGAAGTAGAGGGCCTTCAAGGGCATGGGACCCCCTCAGTGAGATTGAGTCAACTCAATGGCAGCTAACAACAACAATCTCCCCAACTGTGCTCATAGGAAACCCAGGCCCTTCATACTTTCATGTACCCTTAGACACAAGATTTACACTAACATCTGGGTCTAGTCTTAGTAGCACTCATGTTATCTTGACAGAAGATGTCCTTCTTTCCTTTAATCTTTTTTCATTCATTCAGTATTTACTGAGTCCCTACCATTTGCCAGGCAGTATGCTAAATGCTGAGGCCTCATCAGAAGCAACACAGTTATAGGGTCTGTCTTCATGGAGCTCTTGGGCTGTTTTCATTATCTCTTCCCATTTCAAACCTGTATCTTTGAGAGTGAGTTTCTCAATACCTTCCTGTTTCTGGGTGGAGGAATACCTCTAGGTTTTTTGTGTGTTTTTTTTCATTTGGAAAACAAAGAATATTTGAGCCATTACTAATGCCATTCTTCCTTTAACCCTTTTTTTTCAGATTGCCTTTGATTGGTGACCCTGGTATCTCCTCTTTCACCCATTCCCTCATTCCACAAACTGATTTTCCAGAATACTGTCATAGTCTTCCAACATCAAAATACCAGCAACAAAATTGGTATTTCCACTAAGGAAAGAGAAGGGTGGTTCCCTCATGCTTCATTCTCCCAAGCGGCCATGCTCATTTTAAACTTTCCATTCCACTCAGATGTTTCCCTCCATCCAAAATGAACCATTTCCTCCAATCCAAGTCTCTTCCATTTATCAGGTCCAGCTTGCATTTGCGTTCCATGATGCCCCAGCCCTAACAACTTAACCTTGCCTATATGGTACATATAGTTCTGAGCCATGCATTCGTGCTCCTTAAGGAGCCCTGGTAGCACAATGGTTAAACACTCGGTTGTTAACCAAAAGATTGGAGGTTTGAATCCACTTAGTGGCTCCGTGGAAGAAAGACCTAGCAATCTGCTTCCATAAAGATTACGGCCAAGAAAACTCTATGGAGGCAGTGCTCCTTTGTCACATGGGTCACTATGGGTCGGAATTGACTCAATAACACCCAACAACAACATTATTTCCTATGCCATTTTGTTCTCTAGTTATCAGGCATGACTTACGCATTTTGTTTCTTCCCTGACTAAAAACCAGTTTAATGGTTTCCCACTGCCCTCAGGATAAAGTCCAAATTCCTCATCATGGCACTCTGGGCCTTCATGATGTGGTGACCCTGTCTTCCTCTCCACCTTCATCTAGTGCCTTCTCTCTACCCTCAGCAGCCATTCTGACATCCTCGAATATACCACATTCTCTTCCACTTTCTGGCCTTTAACACATTGTTGCACCTTTCTGAAATGCTCATCAACTGTTTCCCCTCCCACGCCCACTCCTACTCCCACCATGTTCACCTGGTTTGCCCACCCTCCAGTTCACAACTCAAGCATCACTTTCTATAAGAGTCACCCCTGTATTGATAGCATTTTCCCTCAGACACATAATCCCTTAGCACCCATTAACTTGTAGTTACTTGGACTTTTCTTTTTTTCTTTTTTCTCCCTCTAGATATAAGCTCCATTTTTGTTGGGAAAAAAAGTGAGTAAATAAATTTATGAATGAATCATCCTTTAGTCTCAGAAGAAATACCCTCTATAAAAAAGACTTCCTCCGTTATTCTCTTACCTCTGTATTATGTTTTCTTTCCTCATAGCACTTGTCACAATTTGTACTTTTTTAAATCGTTTACTTCCTGTCTCCGCCAACTAGAATATGAGCTCAATGAAGGCTGCTATATCGCCAATGTCTAACACAGTCCCTGGCTCATAGAATACCCAAAAATTATTATTCCGTCATCATGGAATCCAGTCAAGGCACTCTTTTGCTAATTCTTACACCCGTTGTGGACAAAGAGGGAAGCATTGAAGGCAGAGGATATTCCCTGTGTTTCAGTATTCTCCCTGAACCTGGAATGTGTATTTCACTCCATATCCTTTCCTGACATCTAAATGATGTTATTTAATAACACTTAGAATGTCTATAATGTCGTTTGCCTCAAGTAATGTACACAGTTTTCCCCATATGAATTAAGTGTATTTTTTTGTGAGGCAAACAAGCCAGGTATAATGGGCCCTATTACATGGATGAATGGTTCTTAATGTGAAACAGAATCACCCAGAGTGTTTGCTAAAATGACTGATTCCCAAACCCAAGCCCAAGAAATTCTGATTCTTTAGATCCAAAATATCACCTAGGAATCTACTTTTACAAGTTCCCCCAGGTAATTCTGATGCATCTTGTCCAGGAATCATCCTTTGGGAAAGGCTAATGTGGATTTTTTGTTATTGAGGTGAGATTTGCATAACATAAAATTAGTCACAATGTTGTGAAACCACCAACTCTATCTAGTTCCAAAATATTTTCATCATCCCGGAAAGAAACCCTGTACCCATTTAAGCAGTCACTCCCCATTTTCCCCTCCCCATAGCCCCTGACAACCACCAATCTGTGTTCTGACTGTAGGAATTTACATATTCTAAATATCTCATTTATTTCACTTAGCATGATATTTTCAGAGTCCATCCATGATATCGTGAATCAGTGCTTCATTTCTTTTTATGGCTGAATAATATTCTGTTGTATGGCTATACCCCATTTTGTTTATTCATCCATTGATGGATATTTGGGTTGTTTCCACTTTTTGACTATTATGAATAAAAATACTGCTATGAACGGTCATGTATAAGTTTCTGTGTGGACATATGTTTTCATTTGTCTTGGGCATATATAATGTCTTAGTTAGTGCTGCTATAACAGAAATATCACAAGTGGATGGCTTTAACAAAGAGAAATTTATTCTCTCACAGTATAGGAGACTAGAAGTCTGAATTCAGGGTGCCAGCTTCAGGGGAAGGCTTTCTCTCTCTGTCGGCTCTGGGGGAAGGTCTGTGTCATCAATCTTCCCGGGTCAAGGAGCTTCTCAGCGCAGGGACCCCCGGTCGTGATTCTCCTGGCTCGTGTTTTTTTGGTGGTATGAGGTCCCCCTGTTTCTCTGCTCACATCTCTCTTTTATATCTTAAAAGAGATTGGCTTCAGACACAACCTAATCTTGTAGACTGAGACCTGCCTCATTGGCATAACTTCCTCTAATCTCACCTCATTAACATCATAAAGGTAAGATTTACAACACACAGGAAAATCACATCAGATGACAAAATGGTGGACAATCACACAATACTGGGAATCATGGCCTAGCCAAGTTGACACACATTTCTGGGGCTCACAATTCAATCCATAACATACCTAGGAGTGGAATTGATGTGTCATATGGTAATTCTATGTTTAACTTTCTGAGCAACCCTAAAGTGGATTTTGAAGTAGATGTCAAAGCAGTGTAGTGACCTGCTCAAATAATAACACTACCTATGATTCATTGATTGTTACTATTTGCCAGGGACTGATCTGTTCTAAGAGGCTTTATACAAAGTTATTGTTATCTAATTTAATCCTTTCTACCGGCCTATGAGGAAGGTATTATTATAACCCCCCATTTTGCAGGTGAGGAAACTGAGGCTAAGGTAAGTTAAGTAATTTGCCCAGAGTCATATTGCTAATAAGTGGTAGAGCCACTCAACTTATTCTGACTTCAAAGTCTGTGCTCTTTCCCTTAATTCCAGGCTGCCTGCTTCCCACAGAGTTTTCCTCATTTGCAGACTTATTAGATCCTTGGCATGCTTATTGTGCACTTACTTCCCCAGTCATAATCAGAATTATGATCTGTTGCCTTTAAAGGCACTTTATTACAAATTACCAAGGGGAAGAACCCTGTCTTCCTGCAGTTCTTTGTTCTGCATTTGTTGAAACAGCAGGCCCCAGGGAAAGAGGCCCTTTTTTAGAAGAAAAAAGTATGTTCTTTCTGCCCTCCACATATGCCAAATTAATTATCAGCTACGGAAGAAATTTCTGAAACTTCTGGCTCACTTGGCCCTTCTTCTTCTCCAAAGCAGGAAGCAGCACAGCAAGAGATGACTTTAATTCTGAAGCTCAAGTGCTCTCCTTCATACCATATACTGGGACAAAGGTTCAGTGCACTGGATATGGGTCCTGTGTAAGACAACCATCAATAGGTGGAATGTTTATGGAAAGTAGAATGAGATGTACTAACAAGACCTTCCATCAGGGATTTGGGGTAAACGTTGAGTGTACTCCCCTTCATGCTTGGCCTTTCCTGTACACTGGTGTTAGGAGATCATACAGAGGCCATCTATTAACCCAATGTGAATAAATAAATTACTCTGCATAAGGCTTTCTACTTGGAGCAGAAGCTCAGCTTGAAAGTATTTCACTGGGCAGTAGATGTAGCTAGACGATAGATCTCCCTAATCCACCCACCTCTGGCTTCAACCTTCCCTTGCCTCAGTGATTAATGTATTTGATTTAAACATTCCCTCTTCTGATCTTTGTTTTTAAATATAAACAGAAAAAGTAGCACATTAAGTCCCTGATACCTCCAATACTCTCAGGAAGGAAGAGCCATGACTGTCTTGGTGGAGAAATGGCTCCAAAGGAGAGAGGTACAAAGGGTCTCCCAAAGAGACCCTGGGGCTTAGAGGACCAACTCCTGTTAATGCAAGTTGTTTTCTCCTTGCCCTTCCCATTTCAGAACTTCCTTGCAGAGGTAACCTCTTCTGAAACTTTCAGTTCAAGATTTAGTCTGGTAAGAAGCAATGCGAGTGATAGAGACTAGAGGAACCCCCCCTCCCAGACTATTGCCCTAAGATACCCTCTGTGATGGTTAAGATTGTGTGTCACCTTGGCTGGGCCATGATTCTCAGTGTTTATATGTGATCACTCTCATGATAGAATTTGCTGTGAGTAGCCAATCAGTTGAAGGGGAGTGTGGCCTGCATCTGAATATAAGCAGACATTCTGGCTTTTTGCTTGCTCTGGATCCTGCGGCTGTCTCCTGTTTGTCTCACCTCCGATTCTTGGGACTAGAGCTATTAGCTTATCTGCTGATCTTGGGATTCATCAATCTTCACAGCCTGTGAGCAATAGCCCTACTCTCTGACCTGCCAATCTTGGGTTCACCAGCCTCTGAAGCTATGTGAATCAAGAGAAGCCTCTATCCTGATTCACGGACTTGGGATTTTCCAGTCCCTACAATCACGTGAGCTGTTTCCTTGAGATAAATCTCTCTCTATATATATTTACATGCTTTACTGGTTTTGCTTCTCTAGGGAACCCAGCCTAAGACATTTGGTACCGAGAGTGGTTCTAGAGAAACAAAATTGTAAGGATGAGTTTTCTAAATTGATTCTCAAGTCTGGTTAGTCTTAAAGATGTTGATGATTCTGCTTCCGACAGTAAAGGGGGCACTGCTAATCCACGGCGTGAGGTGGCAATACAAATACGCAAAATATCACCACCAGTAGATCAGGTATTGGTGAAAGGTGAGGCTCAGGGTGAACACATGTGTGACACCTTTTTACAGTTTTGTCTGAAGGAAAAGTATAAGGAAGCTGGTTGGTTGGTCCTACTTTCGCTAGACAAACTGGTGAAAGAAAGTGATGTGCTTAGGACTTCAGAGTCAAAGCTCAAGTGCCACATAAATGACCTCAAGTCTTCCACTTGTGCTTTGAAAGAAAGCCTTATTTCTTGTAGTAACAGAGCTGAAATTCCTGAAAACCAAACCCAGAGTCTTACTGTAAGAGTGGCTGAATTACAATGCCAGCTCAATTGCCACCCTGGAGAGATGTCTGAAGTTAAAGAGCATTGATTGGGAAGAAATGGGATCCTGAAACTTGAGATGGGGACATATGGCCAGCTAATCAGGAAGCTGGGGACACTGAGCCCCTGAGTTCCATTGAATCACTCCTGCCAGCAGAACCACTCCCATCTGAAGAGATTACTTCATGTTTGTCTGCTAAACCACCCTGCCCAGAAACACCATTAGCCCCTCCAGTCCCATCTCATGAGATCATCCCTAGCCCAGCTGCCTCTAAAGAGCCCTTGCCTGAGTCACTGCCTGGGGCATTGCCTGGGGCAGATGCTTTACAAGACAATGCTGAATGTTCTCAAAACAATTCCACACTACTGATTCTGGCTTCTAGACCTATAACAAGACGTAAGTCCCAGGGAACCCCAAAAGGTGAAGTACAAAGTGTGACCCAGGAGGAGGTACACTATACTCCAAAAGAACTGCTTGACTTTTCTAATATGTACAAACAGAAGCCTAGGGAATATGTGTGGGAATGGCTATTAAGGGTGTGGGATAATGGTGCAAGGAACATAAAGATGGATCAGTCTGTGTTTATTGATACAGGTCCACTAAGCACAGTTTCTTCATTCAGTGTTTCAGCTCAAGAAATTAGGAAAGTATCTAATAGTTTATTTGGCTGGGTTGCTGAAGCATGAATTATGAGGTAGCCTATACTAAATCAAGTTAAAGTATCAGACCTGCCTTGGTATACTGTAGAAGAAGGTATCCAAAGGCTTATGGAAATTGGCATGCTAGAGTGGACTTAACAGTTTAGACCCACAGACCCACACATGGAGTACCCAGAGGACACATCTTTTACCACAACTATGAGGAACAAATTTGTGAAGGGAGCTCCCACATCCTTGAAGACTGCTGTGATTGTTATTTTATGTAAATCAGATTTGACAGTGGGAACTGCCCTAACTGAATTAAGACACCTAACTACAATGGGGCTGATTGGACCCCTGGTAGTAGGGGCCAAGTGGCTGCACTCAATCGACAAAGACAAGGTGGGTGTGGTTACAGTAACGGACAGCGGAATCAAAGCAGTAATCAGAATTGTCTGACTCGTATGGACTTGTAGCGTTGGCTACTTAGTCATGGTGTCCCCAGGAGTGAAATAGATAGGAAATCTACTAAATATTTACTTGATCTATACAAACAGATGAATACTAGGTCAGGTGAACAGCAGTCTAACTCAAATTGCCAGAATAGAGAGTCAGGGTCTCTGAGTCAATTCCAAGATTTGAGCAAGTTTAAAGACCCACAACCCCTTGAATGAAGGGGAGGCTGGATCCCCTTGAGGAAGGACTCCAATACACTGCCAGAAATGTTTACTGTTAATCTTTCTCCCAGCCTTCCCCAAAGAGATCTACAGCCTTTTACGAGAGTGACTGTTCATTGGGGAAAAGGAAATAATCAGACTTTTCAGGGATTACTGAATACTGGCTCTGAACTGACAATAATTCCAAGAGATCCAAAACATCACTGTGGCCCACCAGTCAGAGTGGGGGCATATGGAGGTCAGGTTATTAATGGAGTCTTGGCT
>NW_004444004.1:1849722-1850754 GCF_000243295.1 Trichechus manatus latirostris | reverse complement strand
AGCAGAGTGCGTCCTTTCGACCTGAGCTTCCTGCGCTGAGATGCTCTCAGACCAAAGGAAGACTGATGACAAGGACCTTCCTCCAGAGCCGACAGAGAGAGAAAGCCTTCTCCTGGAGCTGATGCCCTGAATTTGGATTTGTAGCCTACTAGACTGTGAGAGAATAAACTTCTGTTTGTTGAGGCCATCCACTTGTGGTATTTCTGTTATAGCAGCACTAGATAACTAAGACATCTGTTTTAAAGGACCATTAGAAGCAGTTTGCCTTCAGCTGGCAAGGCCAACAATACACCTTCACTTGCCTACCTCAGGGCTACATCAACTATCCAGCCCAATGTTATAATTTAGTCCGCAGGGACTTTGATCACGTTTCCCTTCCAAAAGATGTCACGCTAGTCCATTACATTGATGACATTATGCATATTGGACCTAGTAAGGAAGAAGTGTCAATGACTCTGGACTTACTGGTAAAACATTTGTGTGGTAGAGGGTAGGAAATTGATCCCACAAAAATTCAGGCACCTTCCACCTCAGTGAAATTTCTAGGAGTCCAGAGGTGTGGGGCATGTCAAGATATTCCTTCTAAAGTGAAGGATAAGTTATTGCATCTGGCTGCTCCCACAACTAAAAAGGAGGCAGAACTCCTAGTAGGCCTCTTTGGATTTTAGAGGCAACATATTCCTCATCTGGGTGTGCTACTCTGGCCCATTTATCAAGTGACTCAAAAAGCTGCTAGTTGTGAATGGGGCCCAGAACAAAAGAAAGCTCTGCAATAGGTTCAGGCTGCTGTGCGAGCTGCTCTGCCACTTGGGCCGTATGATCCAGCCGATCCAATGGTGCTTGAAGTGTCAGCGGAAGATAGAGATGCTGTTTGGAGTCTTTGGAGGCCCCTGTTAGTGAATCACAGTGCAGACCCTTAGGATTTTGGAGCAAAGCCCTGCCATCCTCTGCAGATAACTACTCTTCTTTTGAAAAACAGCTTTTGGCTTGTTACTGGGCCTTAGTAGACACTGAACGCTTAACCACGGGCCA
>NW_004444004.1:1840649-1849262 GCF_000243295.1 Trichechus manatus latirostris | reverse complement strand
AAGAGAGTTTCCCTGGGGTGTGGCCTGCACCACCTTTTATCTCTTGTAAGAGATAGGGAAGGGAAGCAGTTCTGGGAGCAGAGCACCTCCTTTTGACCTGAGGTTTCTGCGCTGAGATGCTCCCAGACCAAGGGAAGACTGATGCATCACAAGGGCATTCCTCCAGAGCTGAAAGAGAGAAAGCCTTCTCCTGGAGCTGATGCCCTGAATTTGGACTTGTAGCCTACTGGACTGTGAGAGAATAAACTTCTGTTTGTTAAAGCCATCCACTTGTGTTATTTCTGTTAGAGCAGCACCAGATGACTGAGACAGATCAGTTGACTGAAGAAGAGAAAACTTGTGCCTGGTTTACAGATGGTTCTGCGCGATATGAAGGTGCCACTCAAAAGTGGACCGCGGCAGCACTACAGCCCCTTTCTGGGACCTCCCTGAAGTAGAGTGGTGAAGGGAAATCCTCTCAATGGGCAGAACTTCGAGCAGCGCACCTGGTTGTTCCCTTTACTTGGAAGGAGAAATGGCCAGATGTGGGATTGTATACTGATTCGAGGGCTGCGGCCAATGATTTGGCTGGATGGTCAGGGACATCGAAGGAACATGATTGGAAAATTGGAGACAAAGATTTATGGGGAAGAGGTTTGTGGATAGACCTCTCTGAATGGGCCAAAAAAGTGAAGATGTTCGTGTCTTGTGAATGCTTACCAAAGGGTGACCTCAGCAGAGGAAGATTTTAACAATCAAGTAGATAGGTGACGTATTCTGTGGAAACCAGTCATCGTCTTTCCCCAGCTACTCCAGTCATTGCTCAATGAGCTTATGAACAATATGGCCATGGTGGCAGGGATGGAGGTTATGCATGGGCTCAGAAACATGTACTTCCACTCACCAAGGCTGACTTGGCTACGGCCACTGCTGAGTGCCCAATCTGCCAGCAGCAGAAACCAGCACTGAGTCCCTGATATGGCACCATCCCTCGAGGTGATCAACCAGCAACCTGGTGGCAAGTTGATTACATTGGACCACTTCCATCATAGAAAGGGCAGCATTTTGTCCTTACTGGAATAGACACTTACTCTTGATATGGATTTGCGTTCCCCGCATGCAATGCTTCTGCTAAAACTACCATCCGTGGACTTACAGAATGCCTTATCCACTGTCATCGTATCCCACACAGCATTGCCTCTGATCAAGGGACTCACTTCACAGCAAATAAAGTGCGGCAGTGGGCCCATGCTCATGGAATTCACTGGTCTTACCATGTTCCCCATCATCCTGAAGCAGCTGTCTTGATAGAACGATGGAATGGCCTTCTGAAGACACAATTACGGCGCCAGCTAGGTGGCAATACCTTGCAGGGTTGGGACAGTGTTCTCCAGAAGGCTGTACACGCTCTAAACCAGTGACCAATGTATGGTACTATTTATCCCATAGCCAGGATTCATGGGTCCAGGAATCAAGGGGTGGAAATGGGAGTGGCATCACTCACTATTACCCGTAGTGACCCACTCGCAAGGTTTTTGCTTCCTGTCCCCGCGACCTTATTCTCTGCAGGTCTAGAGGTCTTAGTTCCATAGGGAGGAATGCTCCCACATGTAGACACATCACTGATTCCATTGAACTGGAAGCTAAGAATGCCACCTGGCCACTTTGGGGCTCCTTATGCATCAGGATCAACAGGCAAAGAAGGGAGTTACCATACTGGCTGGTGTGATTGATCCTGATTAACAAATGGAAATAAGATTGATATTAAATAATGGAGGTAAAGAAGAGTATGTCTGGAATGCAGGAGATCCCTTAGGGCATCTCTTAGTACTACCATGCCCTGTGATTAAAGCCCAAGGAAAACTACAACAACCCAATTCCAACATGACTACTAATGACCCAGACCTTCCAGGAATGAAGGTTTGGGTTACCCCACCAGGCAAAGAACCATGACCAGCTGAGGTGCTTGCTGAGGACAAAAGGAATACGGAATAGGTGGTGGACGAAGGTAGTTCTAAATACCAGTTACAGCCACATGACCAGTTGCAGAAACAAGGACTGTAATTGTTATGAGTATTTCTGCTTTGTATGGGTGCATCAAATATTTTTATTTTTTTCACTTATAAAATATAATATATAAACAGGGCTAGTGCATTTTTGGTTGTATGCGTGTTAGTTGTATCATATTAGGCGCAAGTATGGCTTTATAATTGTCTTTATTCAGAGATTATGTATGGTTTGAGGAGATGTGTACATGTCCCAAGTTGACAAGGGGTGGACTGTGAGGGTTAAGATTGTGTGCCAATTTGACCAGGCCAGATTCTCAGTGTTTATATGTGATCACTCTCATGATAGAATTTGCTGTGAGTAGCCAATCAGTTAAAGGGGAGTGTCCTTGGAGGTGTGGCCTTCATCTGAATATAAGCAGATGTTCTGGCTTTTTGCTTACTCTGGATCCTGCGGCTGCCTCCTGTTCATCTCACCTCCGGTTCTTGGGACTGGAGCTATTAGCTTATCTGACAATCTTGGGATTCTTCAATTTTTACAGCCTATGAGCAAGAGCCCTGCTCTCTGACCTGCTGATCTTGGGTTCGCCAGCCCCTGAAGCTATGTGAATTGAGAGAAGCCTCTATCTTGATCCATGGATTTGGTACATTCCAGCCTCTACAATCATGTGAGCCGTTTCCTTGATATAAATCTCTCTCTCCATATATTTATATGCTTTACTGGTTTTGCTTCTCTAGAGAACCCAACTTAAGATACCCTCTTAACCTGGAGTTGAAGCCACTCCCGGAGGTCACGTTTCAGCCAAATAATAGACTGGCCTTTTATAAAACAAACAGTAACACCTATGAGGAATGTCCTCCTTTAAACAATCAACTGTACAAGACCAGACGATCAACATTTACACAAAAGCAAAGTTGAGAAGGCAAAGAGGGGCAGGGAAACTGAACGGATTGGATATGGGGCAGGTGAGGTAGAAATGGTGAAAGTGCTGACACATTCTGTGGATTGTAACCACTGTCACAGAACAATTTGTGTATGAATTGTTGAAATGGGAATCCAATCTGCTGTATAAACTTTCACCTAAAACACAATAAAATATTAAAAAAGAAGAAGAAGAAGCAGTGTGAGGGCAGTGAACTGGGCCTAGTCATCTCTGTAGCCACAATGCCTCATGTAGCACCTGGTTCAGGGCAGTTGAGGGAGTGAATGGTGGCCAGTGTAAGTGTAACATCCTGGAACTGCCATGGGAGCTTTTGGATTCAGCCTTGGACCTATCCAAATGAGACCCAACAGCCAAACCTCTGGAGGACAGCCTGATTGTCTTTATAAACAAGGCCATTTTCTCCCCCCCTCCCATAGAAAACAGGATCCAACAAAACCCTCGCTGATGCAATGCCCCCATCCCTGTGCTCTGAGAATAGACCATTGTGTTTCACCAAGAGCTGGCTATCCAGTGAATAATCTGTTCCTATACATTTACACTCGCTGCAGAGTATTCTGGGACATGTTTATAGTCAAGAAAAGTTAGTACTAACATTGTGTCAGGGGATTAATCCATTTTAATTGTAAGTGCCAAGAACAAACCCCCTTCCTTGGGCCCAGATGTATGACTTTGGTTAAATATTTATCTATCAGTTGGAATGTTTACTCTTAATTCTGGAGCTAGGTATTTACTTGCATAATTGCATACTTCTCCCCACCTACAACCCCATGCAGTGTTCTCCTGATGTTTTCTCTCTAAAATATATAAATAGTATTGGTGGTGGGGAGATGATGGGAACATCTGGCTGCTGGACTAGAGCTACTGATACTGGTGGTAGGTAGCCCTGGGCTAGAGGAGTAACGAAGAAAATGCTTTAGGTATATTACCAGGATCATGAAATGAGCAGGGGCTTCAGAAATCAGGAAACCTGGATTCTTGTTCCATCTCTGCTACAAATTAGCTGTGTAACTTTCTCTGGGTCTCAGTTTCCTCATCTGTAAAATAAGGGAGTTGAATTTGAATTTCTAAGACATTTTCCAGCTCTGAACTTTCCTTGCAGCCAGCTCTAAACCATCTTGGAACTGCTACCTATTCCAGGTATAACACTTGTGCTTTTTAGAGCATCATTATCTTATCCAATAGAACTTTCTGTGATGATAGAAATGTTCAATATCTATGATGTCCAATATAGTAGCCTCTAGCCACATACAGCTACTGAACACTTGGAATGTGGCTAATGTGACTGAGGAACTGAATTTTTAATTTAATTTTAATTAATTTAAATTTAACGGTCACATGTAGTTAGTGCCTATCGGGGCAGCACAATTCTAGAAGATTAGTAGTAGTGCTGGCCAGGTCATTGAAGAGGCCATTCATTTTCTGTGCTAATGATGGCTTCCAGCTTAGGAAAGATTAAAGAAGTGGTTGGTAAACACTGCTCGGTAGGATTGCTCTTCCTCTGAATATGGAAATGTGGTAAGACCCAATCAAATATTCTAGATGTGTTGAGGTTTTCAAGAGGCCCAACTCCTGAGTTCTAATTAGTTCCACTGAAAAGTAGAAGGGTATAGCAAGCAATTGAACTAATATCATTTTTTCCCTTCTTGAAATGTTAATATGCTTTTCACAGCACTATGTTAAGCTAGGAAAACAATGTCACTGTACGGCATTTTCAGACATACACAGCAGATTGCACAGTGAGTCAACTTCCACCATACCACATTAATTAAACACTTCTCATACAAAAAAAAGAGCTTGTTTACTTAATTCGCAAAATGTTTCTTTGTAATTTAATAGTTTATTGATCTATACCCCATAGCATTAACTGCAGAGAGTTACTAACCTACCTGAATTAAAAATAGTAGCAAATATACTGATAGACACCAGAAGGTCCTCATCGTACAAGTCATTGAGTTGAAAATCAGCTATGGACAAGTGAGTAGATGCTGTTCCTGGAATTACCTTTCCCACTTCCAAATTTGCTATATTTGTAATAATATAGTAAATAATAACTATTATTGTTATAATTAATTATTAATATTAGTAGGAATAGTGTGGAGCACTGGTGGCACAGCGGTTAAGAGCTATGGCTGCTAACCAAAAGGTCGGCAGTTTGAATCCACCAGCTGCTCCTTGGAAACCCTATGGGGGCAGTTCTACTCTGTTCCTGTAGGGTCACCATGAGTTGGAATTGAGTATTACTTATTATTTAGTCAAGACTTTTCTATCATAGTTCTTAGAGAGCATGTAGCACTCATGGTAAGTTTTGGGAATATTAAAAAAATATATTAAACTCTGGATTCATAAACTGGTTAGAATAGAGGCTTCTAATATGACCTGGTCAGATAGAATGTGAAAATGATCCCACAATATCATTAATATCACATGCTAGCAAAATTCTGCTGAAAATAATTCAAAGATGACTGTAGCTGTACATCAACAGGGAATTGCCAGAAGTTCCAGCTGGATTCAGGAGAAGATGTGGAACATAGGAAATAATTGCTAACGTCAGATGGATCTTGGCCGAAAACTGAGAATACCAGAAAGATGTTTACCTGTATTTTATAGACCATGTGAAGGCATTCAACTTTGTGGATCATAACAAATTATGAATAACATTACAAAGAATGAGAATTCTAGAACACTTCATTGTGCTCATGTGGAACCTGTACATGGACCAAGAGGCAGTTAGCCGAACAGAACAAGGGGATACTGTGTATTTCAAATTGGAAAAGGTGTGTGACAGGGTGGTATGCTTTCACCTTACTTATTCAATCTATAAATCTGTATGCCGAACAAAATAATCCAGAAATCTGGGCTATGTGAAGAAGAACGCAGCATCAGGATTGGAGGAAGACTCATTAACAAACTGCAATATGCAAATGACACGAACTTGCTTGTGGAAAATGAAGACAACTTGAAGCACTTACTGATGAAGGTCAAAGACTACTGCCTTCAGTATGGATTACAACTGAACGTGAAGAAAATGAAAATCCTCATAATGGGGTCGATAAACAGCTTCATGATAAATGGAGAAGAAACTGAAATTGTCAACTATTTCATTCTACTTGAATGAGTAATCAACGCCAATGGAAGCAGTAGTCAAGAAATCACATGACATATTACACTGGGCAAATCTACGGCAAAAGACCTCTTTAAAGTTTGAAAAAGCAAAGATGTCACTTTGATGACAAGGTGCATCTGACCCAAGGCATTGTCTTTTCAATCTCCTCGTATGCATTCAAAAGTTAGATAATGAAAAGGGAAGACAGAAGAATTGATGTGTTACAACTTTGGCATTGGCAAAGAAGATTTAATCTACCATGGACTTCCAGCAGAGTGAATAAATCAACCTTAGAAGAAATAAAACCACAATGCTCCTTAGAAGCGAGAATGGTGAGACTTCAGTTCACTTAGCACTTTGGACACTTCATCAGGAAAGACAAATTGCAAGCAAAGGACATAATGCTTGGTAAAGTAGAAAGTCAGTGAAAACTAGGGAAACCCTAAGTGAGATGGATTGACACAATAGCCACAACAATGGACTCAAACATACCAATGATCATGAAGATTGTTCACGACTAGGCAATATTTTGTTCTGTTATATGTAAGTTCACCATGAGTCAGAGATGACTCAGTGACAACTAAGACAACAACCCCCAAAGTAATATCTGTGTCTGGGAAGGCAAATTCATAACATGAGAGCTATCATCCCCCACCAGTTTCTTTGCTCTTGGCATTCTTTCCAGCTGAGCTTGGACCTAGCCTCAGAATTCCTCTCAACACGGTGCTCCAGGCAGCCACTTTAAAGAGCAACTAAGTCAATTACATAACAACATTTAGGATGAAACATATTTGCCCTCTCTAATCTTTCCTAATGTGGACATGATCAATTTGTAAGAACCAAAAATTCAATAAAATACATATACTATAGCTGAAAGGAACCTTAGAGAGCACTCAATCTATCAACCTTATTTTATAGATGAGAAGACTGAAACCCAAAGAACGGAAGGAAGTTGTCCAAGGTTGGATAGTCAGTTGATGTCAAAAATGGGACTAAATCCCAGCTTCCTGACTCAGAGTCTAGCACAACACCATCTCTAGTGCACCACATGGTAACTGTACCTAGGATGTTTTGTGCAGGATTGTCATCAGTCTTGAGTTTACTGGAAAGGATGTCTACTTATCTGGATAGTTGAGGCTGGGTAGGTCTGGCTATTAAACTAGATCAAACAATTGATTTGTAAGATGGCCATATCCAGATTATTTGGCATATTTTCCCCATGAGTTGAACTTCACATGTTTTCCAGACATCTGTGTCCTGTGTCACCTGATTGAAAGGAAGAAATAGCAGCCCATTAATTGAAATGACCAACCCTAGCTTAACAGGATCTGCTGGAATGTGTGGTGCTGATTAACAAGTCTAATCTTTATTGTTATCATTAGCAAATTCCTGGATTTTTGCCTTTGTTAATATGTTTCTCTCCACCTAATAACTTACTCCTCTTCCTCATGGCCTCTGCCCTCCATAGGGGTTGTTCCTGTGCCAAAATGGTGTTTGATTAGTCTGATAACATTGATAAAATTGTCAGGCAGTAGCCAAGAGTTTTGCCCTCACAGTTTCAATAGAGGGAAGAGAAACCTGCTATTCTAAGCAGAAGTAGCAGCAGGAACCTAGGAGTCTTGGTTACCAGTTCCTTAGGTTTTCTTTGTGACCTAAGTTAAATGATTTGCAAAGTGAGAAATACTATTATTATTTAATAGTGTAATTACCGCAAATGAGCAATCAAGAGAAGGGTATAATTGTAGTTAATGGTGTTATCATCTAATTGCCAGATGCATTTGTTTCTGAACAAACATTCAGTGACCCTGTTTAGAAAATGTATTTATATCCTGAAGTTTCCCCTGCTGTTGAACATCCTTAGTAAAGCAGCAAGTTGTATTAGGGTAGCTCACCCTCCCACCTTTTTTTAACTTTTTGTTGTGTCTTCAAGATCCCATTCTTGTCCTTGCAATTGCTTCCTTATAATCCTTTAAGTAAACTGAAATTCAGTGTGTTTGAAGTAGCTCAGCTCTTCTGAAGGCATGAGTAAGAGAGGCCTAATCTCCCAGTGTCCATTGGAAGACTCACCCTTCAGCTAGTGATTTACACCTATAATTTCCTTTACAAGACTGGCTTGCATCCTTCCATACCCTGGAGTCTTGAAAGAAGCAGACACCCAGGATTCCTTGGCAGAGAAGAGAGTGTGAATGTCTTCCCCACCATGTCCAAAATGGAAAACGTTTGAGTTTTTTCCCATCATCTCTTTCAGTGAGATCTACAGCTCATCCTTAAGGAACTCTATTCTAATTGTTTTGCAGATGCTCTCCTTATAAGGTGTTGACTCCTAAGATGCTAGTCTTCCCAGGGATATCTGGTGTGGCAGAAGCCCCTCTCAAAGAGTGTGTGTATTGTTTTGACTGTACACTCTTAGAAAGGAAAGTCTGACTGGCAACATTAACCCATTCAACTTTTTTTTTTTTTTGGCTTTAACGAATAGAAATTTATTTTCTGACAGTTTAGGAGGCTAGAAGCCTCTAGGAGATGGCTTTCTCTGTCAGCTCTAGGAGAAAATCCTTGTCTCAGCTTCTCTAGCATTCTTCTT
>NW_004444004.1:1826279-1839521 GCF_000243295.1 Trichechus manatus latirostris | reverse complement strand
ACACACACACATATGTATATATACATCACTGGTTTTGCTCCTCTAGAGAACCCAGCCTAAGTGTCACTGCCATTCTCATTTTTACATGGAATTAGACACCTGCCAATCATTCAAGGGTGACAGTATCTCATGAAACACTAGGATCTACCCATTTCATTCAGATCATTGACTCTTTCCACACTACTGGGTTCAAAACCTTGTATCAGAGCTTTTCCTATGGAACCATGTAGAGAACTAAACAGTGTAAAGGTAAGCTGTACAGATGCCAATTTCATAAATGCCTGACCATTTTCTCTTTAGTACTGAGGGAATCTGAATGAAGCAGGTCCCCTGTTGTAAGAGTCCAGGATTAAGGCTGTCACAATCTCCATTTCTATTCCCCTTTACATGGATGTTCAGAGCCCTGGTGGCACAGTGGTTAAGATCTTGGCTACTAACCAAATGGTCAGCAGTTCGAATCCACCAGCTGTTCCTTGGAAACCCTATGGGGCAGTTCTACTCTGTCCTATAGGGTTGCTATGAGTCTGAATTGACTTGATGGCATCGGGTTTGATTTTTTTTTTTTTTTTGGTCACATGGATGTTACTTTTAACCTCAAATCATCCAGCCCTGTAATATTTCCAGAGTCCCTATACAGCAAATCATGGTCAGATATGAACTATGTATTAATTTTGGACCTCTGTAAAGCAGACACCAAGATGGCATTAGGCATGTAAGAGATTTACTGGAGGAGGTGCTTTGAGGTGAAGTGGGAAAGAAACCATAGAAGATGAGAGAGCTGTTAGATCATAGTGCAGGTCTTGACCCTTGTGAAGGAGAGAGAGAAGGAAAGAGGATTGAATAAGCAGAGTCTCAGACTGCAGCACACTTTTAAGAAAGTTTCAACCTAGCCAACGAGGGGTTCTCAAGCCAATGTCACCCATAAGATGAGTCCCCTGTCTCACAGGAATGGACCTCCCTTTGTATTCCTACCATGCCCAGTCATTGGCTGGGAACAGCCCTTTGGAAGTGTGGCCTCAGTTCAAATGCAGTGTTGGCTTCAGAGGGTCAGCAGCTGGAGCCATCTGTCAGTTGTGCTCCCCACAGCAGGAGATCTGAGTGGCACATCTTCATGGTTATCACAAAGCCCTAATAATAACTGGGCTTGGCTCATTAGAAAATCTTCATCTCTAGCTGCTACTCAGACCTAAGCACTGTAAGAAAGTATTATTTCCCCATGTCAGTGTTGTGATTTGTTTGAATTGGTCGTCTCTTTCTTCAAACTCTGGTCAGTTCCCCTCCACTGCCACTAAAAACTATTGGTCAGTCTTTTGTCATATGGGTGAAAAATTCAAACCATCAGCTTCTTCTTCCCTGGGTCCATCTCTGTTATGGATTGAATTGTGCCCCTCCCCCGAAAATATGTGTTGGAATCCTAACCCCTATACCTGTGAAGTAATCCTGTTTGGATTGGGGATCTTTGTTATGTTAATGAAGCTGTATCAGTGTAAGGTGTGTCTTAAACCAAATCACTTCTGAGTGATATAAGGAGCAGCATAGACACAGAGAGAAGCAAGCATGAATGGGGGAAAGATAGATGACACATGGAGATCTGCAAGGAATGCCAAGAAGAATGCTGGAGAAGCTGAGACAAGGATTTTCCCCTAGAGTGGACAGAGAAAGACTTTTCTGGAGCTGGCACCCTGAATTTGGACTTCTAGCCTCCCAAACTTTGAGAAAACAAATTTCTGTTTGTTAAAGCCTCCCACTTGTGGTATTTCTGTTATAGCAACACTAGATAACTAAGACAATCTCCATTTTTTCCAATCCTCTGAGATTTAGCCATCCTTGTTGTCCTTTGTGATTTCAAGCTACAGTGCTTCCTTTTCTTCTCTGTTTCCCTAAGTTTTAAACTGGCTCCTCCTTCTCTTCTGTTATCAGACATGTTCAGGTTTCTCCAATCTTACATAAACCTTCACTCAACCTCAATTTGCCATCCAAATCACTTTCCTATCATTCCACACTTGCTGCCATTGATTCAGTTTAGTGTAGTACCGAAACAAACAAACCTGTTGCCATCGAGTCTGACTCACAGTGACCCTGTAGGACAGAGTGGAACTGCTCCATAGGGTTTCCAAGGCTGTAAATTCTTTTTTCTTAATTGTGCTTTAAGTGAAAGTTTACAATTCAGGTTAGTCTCTCATACAAAAATTTATACACACATTGTTATGTGACCCTAGTTGCTCTCCCTATACTGTGACAGCACACTCCTTTCCACCCCAGATTTCCCGAGTCCATTCAACCAGCTCCTGTCCCTTTTTGCCTTCTCATCTCACCACTGGACAGGAGGTGCCCATTTAGTCTCACGTATCTACTTGAGCTAAGAAGCACACTCTTCACGAGTATCATTTTATATCCCATAATCCAGTCTAATCTTTGTCTGAAGGGTTGGCTCTGGGAATGGTTTTAGTTTTGGGCTAACAGAGAGTCCGGGGGCAATGTCTTTCAGGGTCCTTCCAGTCTCAGTCAAACCATTAAGTATGGTATTTTTACTAGAATTTGAGTTCTGCACCCCACTTTTCTCTTCCTCTGTCAGGGACTGTCTGTTGTGTTCCCTGTCAGGGCAGTCATTGGTGGAAGCTGGTCCAAGGCTGTAAATCTTTATGGAAGCAGACTACCACATCTTTCTCCGTGGAGGAGCTGGTGGGTTCAAACTGCTGACCTTTTGGTTAGCAACTGAGCACTTAACCACTGTGCCAGCAGGGCTCCCTGTAGTGTTGTTCAGTGGCTTTCGAACCTGAGTGTGCATCAGAATCTCCTTGAGGACTTGTTAAAACACAGATTGTTGGGCCCCACTCTGAGAGTTTCTGATTCAGTAAGTGTAGAGTGAGGGCCTGATAATGTGCATTTCTAACAAGTTCCCAGGTGATGCTGAGGCTTCTGGTCTGGGAACCACGCTTTGCACTGATGTAGCAGTTAAAGGGTATGGCTTCTGGATCCAGTCTACCCAAGTTCAATTCCTGGCTCTGACACTGAAGCTGTGTGACCTTATACTTGTCCTTAGCCCTTTTGTATCTCAGTTTCCTCATCTGTAAAATAGAGATAATAATAGTGTCTACCTCATAAGGTTATTGTGAAGGTTACATGACTTAATATGTATAAAGTGCTTAGAACAGTGCCTGGCACATAATAGATGCTGCAAAATGTTAGAATGCTAGAGCCAGTAGGAATCATTTAACCCATTGTTCACCAAACCCAAGTCAATTTGCATAATACCTTCATTCTTGTTGTATTCATGTATATGCCTATAGTATACATGCAATACTACCTGTAGTACTTATTATTTTACTCAATATTTTTCTTTAGTTTGGTTCACATTTTTACCTGAATAAATTTATTTTAAAATGAAACTAGAAATGGAAAAACGGAGTTTTTCTAGTATAAAACAGAATAAATACAAACTATTAGGATAAAAAAAAAATCCATATACCACCTAAAACTTTCTCAAACCATCAGTGATTTTAATATCCCTCTTTGGCAAAGCACTGATTTCATTCATAACTCTCTTTTTCCAAATGAGGAAACTGAGATCATAAACTCACTTACGATCATAGGAAGTTAATGGTAGAGCTAAGACTAGGTCTCCTAGTTCCCTGGCTAGTATACTTTTCATACTACCTCTTAGAAGAAGTGCCCCATTACTGCCTCCTCCTGCCTAAAATGACTTTATAGCAACTCTATTTCTAATGCTGAAGATACTTACTTTTCTATCAAGGCTTTGTCATTTAACCTAATTTTACAGGTTTTGTGAAGACATCTGTTGTTGTATCTTAAGGGTTTTTGCCGTGGTTGATTATTGTCATAAGAGCTTAGGGGTGAAAGGGAGGCCAAATGTGCAGGCTGCCTGATAATTAGGAGGAAGTGTGAAAAAGGAATGTGGGCGAGCGAAGAGTCAGTTTGTTACCAGGTTGAGGGTGACAAAACTAGTGACAAGACAGAAGTGAGAAAGCAGATTTAGGGTACATATAGAACTTGAATCTGAACAAAGTTAGTGAAAAGAGGGGAGAATAAAGGGAAGGAGAAAAGAGCCTCTGAATGCCGTATTATATGTAATAAGCCTTGGGCAAGCAAGGGAGAAGTGTGTTTTTGCTACTGAGTCTCTTTGTTGAAGCATCAGTCTTCTCTCAAATTCCTTCTGCCCCCAAGGGCATTCTGGCCCTTGCTTTGAGAAAAGCTGTTCTACTTTTTAAAGTTATTAAAGTGTAAGTGAAGGAGCCCTGGTGACAAAACGGTTAAGCATTGGGCTGCTAACTGAGAGGTTGGCGGTTCGGACCCACCAGCGGCTCTGCGGGAGAAAAGTCCTGGTGATCTGCTCTTGTAGTAGATTACAGCCTAGGAAACTATATGGGGCAGTTCTCCTCTGTCATATAGGATTGCTATGAGTTGGAATCAACTCAACGGCACACAACCACAACAAAGTGTAAGTGAGGACCAGCACAGACTCTTCTAGATAACATCGATCCTTTGTTTGGTCCAATTCAAACAACAGGCCGTCAGAGCAGAACTTTGCAGAAACACTTCTCAGGAAGTAGCCTCCCCCCACTCCATTCCGGGGTGCCCTTCCTTATTCTTTTTCCCTGTGGGACTTAGAGTGGCTTGAGCAATCAGCAAAACCAACACTGGGGATTCTTTGTAGGTGTGCTCTCAGGAGAAATAGAGCCATCTTAAGGCTTCCAACTTTTGGAAAGCTTCTCTGGTAGATCTAGGGAAGAATTTATATAAAACTTGGTCAGGGTTTACATTTTCCCGGAGGCACCATTTTCCATTGTTGCTTTTTTCTATCTCTAGTGTTGAGAAGTTGAGGATTTGCCTGGATAAGGTAAAGTAAACAAAATGTTCTACCCTACTGGTGGTTTTTCCAAGCCTAACTTCCCCTCTTCCCACACACCCCCATCCCTCTATCCCACTCCCAAAATCCTCGCACATATCCCCGTCTGGTCTCTCTTCTATTTTGTACAATCTTCCAAGATAAGCAGAACTAATAGAGGTAGGTGTATTCATAGTACCCCTTGGTGTTACCACATCTGTTGATACAAGATTTCAAGAAGTGTGTGTATTGTGTAAAATGGGCATTCTAACCTCAAATTAAAGTGTATTTAGCATGTACAGTTGACTGATTACACTTCTTTTCTTCCCAAACAGTAAATAATTATTCTCCTTGCATGTTAGCAAACAAATGTATCAAGTTCTTTGGGACTAAACCAAAAAAAAAAAAAAAAAAAACCCATTGCCATCGAGTCAGTTCCAAATAGGTGTGTGTTAAATCAGAAGAACTACAGGAATCCCCTGATGCCAACTGTCCGGTACTGCTTTTGTTGAAATCCCATTTCAGCCATTTTAGGGAAGACAGTTTTAGAGTGAAAGTCATTTCCCTTCAATTAAGTGTACCTACAGGATTACAGGAGCCCCTAGGTGGAACAAATGGTTAACATGCTTAACTGCTAACGGAAAGGTAGTTGGTTTGAGTCCACCAAGAGACACCTGGGAAGAAAAACCTGGCAATCTGCTTATGAAAAATCAACCGCTGAAAACCCTGTTGAGCACAGTTCTACTCTGACGCACATGGGATCACCACAAGCTGGAATTGAGTCCACGGCAACTGGTATAAGACTACACATATCCCACTGAAATGCTCAGTAAAATCTTAATAGGCCAGAACCTTTGCTATTTGGGATGTTTGTGGCATCACTCCTTTAGGAAGAATCATATATGGTAGGAAAAATGAGCTGAGAAGAGATCAGGGAGTTAGCCAAGAAAAAACAAAATAAAAGCAGCCTTCAGGTAGTATCCTGGGATCTCCTACTCAGTCCATCTCCTACACTTCCTACATGTACAATCTCAGATAGTGAAAAATAATCTACTCGAAAATGACTCAGAGGCCCAGCTAATCATCAGGCATCAAAGAAACATCTTCTGTAGCTCTACTTGAATGCACCTTATGAGACAGGAAGGTTGACTCTGACAACTCACAAAGATTTTCACTAATAAAGGTTTCTCTCTTAGGCCTCAATGACCAAACAGTCCTGTAAATTTACACAGTCTAGTCCTCCCAAGAGTCCCCATTACATAAAAGACTTCCATAATTTCTAATAAATGCCATTAATAAATTAATGGACTCTCTGAAATATGGGGTCACAGTAACTCACAAGTCCTAGAACAAAACTCCCAAGGACCAAAGAAGAGCTAGTGAATCAGAAGGTGCCTTCTACAGCTTAAGAAAGAACTAGAAATTCCTGTTCTGTTCCAGCCTGGCCTGGACTCCATAGGACTGTATGCACCCTCTATTCTTACTTGGTTCCTGGACTTTTACATCCAAATCAATTAATGGTTTCAGTACCTATAATAGGGCTCCAGGATTCTCATTGCAATGTTTTTTTTTTTTTTTTTTTCCATTATTTTCTTTCTTAAATTTTTTCTCCTCTTATACTTTAGATGAAAGTTCACAGAACAAACTAGGGTCTCATTAAACAATTGGTACACATATTGTTTTATGACATTGGTTAACAACCCCACGACACATCAACACTCTTCCTTCTGGACCTTGGGTTCCCTATTACCAGCTTTCCTGTCCCCTCCTGCCTTCTCGTCCTTGCCCCTGGGCTGGTGTGCCCCTTTAGTCTCATTTTGTTTTATGGGCCTGTCTAATCTTTGTCTGAAGGGTGAACCTCAGTAGTGACTTCATTACTGAGCTAAAAGGGTGTCTGGGAGCCATACTCTCAGGATTTCTTCAGTCTCTGTCAGACCAGTAAGTCTGGTCTTTTTTTTTTGTGAGTTAGAATTTTCTTCTATATTTTTCTCCAGCTCTGTCCAGGACCCTGTAGCAACAAATATTTTTTGAACACTTGGCTAGATTCTAAGGATACAAAGATGAGTAAGATATAATCCCTGTTCTCAAACAGCTCACAACCAAGTGATAGAAGGAGACCAGGAGATCAACAGTCACAATTCAGCTAGGTAAATGTTATTACAGAGATATAAACATAGTGAAATGTGATTTGTTGATTTAAAAGATACTGGAACTAACTGTAAGGATGATTATTTCTTTTGCTGATGACCACTTTGTTATTATGGGTTAAGATCAGATTTATCTGAACTAGAAAAAAAAAGAGAAAGAAACATAGTTCACTATCATTCATTGTACACTGACCAATGTAAAATGTGATACAAAAAAATTTTGGCATGAAAATTCACGTTTGGGCATTTGCTATATATCACTTTTGTCCCTGTAGGAGAAGTAGATCTTACCTCTAATTGGAGATAATGCCTTACTGGTTCTCTGTTCCTTTATACTATCCATTGGTTGGACTATAACTGCTAAGGACAAGGATGAGGAGTACAAAGATTCTGGCAATAGAGTCCTACTAGTTTTTGTCTTCATTCCCAGCATGTAAGATGACTATATTTCAGAAGGGAAATTTTAACTTTTAGAAGGTTGACTTCTATAGCACAGAACTTGGTGGTCATAAGATCAAATGACCATAAGCACCAGGAAAGCAAAGTTCCTACCTGGTTTTGCTCATCACTGAATCCCTAGTGCCAAGCAGAATGCCAAGCACATAGTAGGTGCTCAAATATTTTTCCAATGAATGAATGGATGCATGACCTGGGTCTGACTCATCCTTTGTTCTGTGAGGTATGTTAAGTAGACTAGTCACATGCTGTCAGGGTTCAGCATAGCTCTAATAGACCATACCATACCAAAGCGCTTCAATATGCACCCCCCCCTCCCCGCTATTAACCTCTTTCCTTTCCCTAATATTATATTTCTAGCAAAATGGACTTTCTTCCTCTCCCAGGCATCATTCATTTATGCATTACAATGAATATCAAATGCTACTCTGCTTCAGGCACCAAGCTAGATGCTGGAGATAGAGTAATAAACTAGACAGGCAAGGTTGCTGTTCACATGAAGCTTATATTTGCAGTTTGGGTGGGCAGGGGATGCACAGATAATAAAGTAAGCACAGCTCACTAAAAGGCAACTATCTTTCTAGTTTCTTGGGCCAAAAACTTTGGCATCATCCTTGACTTCTCTTTTTTTCATATAACTTACATTCATTCTAGTGAAAATCCTTAGACTGTACCTTCGGGATACACCCAGAATCTGACCACTGCTCACCACCTCCACCAGTATGTCTCTGATCCAAGTGACAGTCCTCACTTGCCTGGATTATTGCAATAGCCTCCAAACTGAATGCCTTGCTTCTGCCCTTGTCCTCCTACAGTTTTATCTCCAGGGTAATCCTTTTATTAAGATAGATCTTCTGCAGTGGCCCTAAAAGAAAGCCACAAGCTCACAGCAAAACCCAAAATCTTTATGCTGACCTGTAAGAACCTACACCTTCTAGTCCTCTCTTAACCTCTCCAATTGTATCTTCTGCCTCCTCTTCCCTCACTCCCCTTCAACCACTCTGGCCTCCTTGCTGTTCCTCAGACACGCCAGGCACTTTACCAAGCATTTGCTGTTCTCCCTTCCCGGAACACTTTCTCCTAGATGGCTGCATGGCTCATGCCCTTATTCCTTTAGGTATTTGCTCAAATGACCCGTCCTCACTGAAGCCATTTCTGACCAGCCTATTTTATTTAATTAATTAATTTTATTTTTTATTGCTGTGCTTTAAGTGAAAGTTTACAATTCAAGTTAGTCTCTCATTTAAAAATGTATACATACATTGTTATGTGACCCTAGTTGCTCTCCCTATACTGTGACAGCACACTCCTCCTTTCCACCCCGGATTTCTCGTGTCCATTCAACCAGCTCCTGACCCTCTCTGCCTTCCCATCTCACCTCTGGACAGGAGCTGCCCGTTTAGACTCATGTATCTACTTGAGCTAAGAAACACACTCTTCATAAGTATCATTTTATGTCCCATAGCCCAGTCTAATCTTTGTCTGAAGAGTTGGCCTCGAGAATGGTTTTAGTTCTGGGTTGACAGACAGTACGGGGGCGATGTCTTCCGAGGTCCCTCCAGTCTCAGTCAAACCGTTAAGTCTGGTCTTTTTACTACAATTTGAGTTCTGAATCCTACTTTTCCCCTGCTCAGGCAGGGACTCTCTGTTGTGTTCCCTGTCAGGGCAGTCATTGGTGGTAGTTGGGCACCATCTAGTTCTTCTGGTCTCAGGCTGAAGTCTCTGGTTTATGTGGCCCTTTCTGTCTCTTGGTGACCAGCCTATTTTAAATTGAACTTACACACACCTGCACAGTGGACTGGCCCTTTTCATCTCGTTTGTGCTTTCCTTTTCTCCATAGCACTTATTACTATCTAACATGCTGCATATTTTCCTCATTCTTTTATTTATGATCTATCTCGCCTATTATAAGCTACATGGGGGCAGGGATTTCTGTCTATTTTATTCACTTTTGTATCCCCAGAGCCTGAAACAGAGCCAGTAAATGCATAATAAATATTTGTTGAATAAACGAAGAAAATAAATTAAAAAAAAAAAGTTCCCATCAAGCCTTTTCTGACTCATGGCAACCTCGTGTGTCAGAGTAGAACCGTACTCCATAGGGTTTTCAGTGGCTAATTTTTGGAAGTAGATTGCTCGGCCTTTCTTCTGAGGATCCTCTAAGTGAACTTGAACCTCAACATTTCAGTTAGCATTTGAGCATGTTAAGCCTTTCAGCCACCCAGGGACACCATAAAGTGAGTGTATATGTATATATATATATAAACAAACAAACCCAAACCAATTGTCATCGAGTCGATTCTGACTCTTGTTGATCCCATATGTTACAGAGTACGGCTGCTCCATAGGGTTTTCTTGGCTATAATCTTTACAAAAGGCCTTTCTTCCACAACAGCACTGGGTGAGTTTGAACCACCAACGTTTAGGTTAGTAGCCAAATGCAAACCATATACACTACTCAAGAACTCCATAAAGTAAATAAAGATAATCTAAAATTATGCGAAGTGCAGTGAAAGTGTATGATTGGAGAGTAAAGTAAGAGAATCTGACGTAGCTTGGGGCATCGGGATAGATTTCCCTGAGACATTTAAGCAGAGACATGAGGGAGACATGAAGAATAAGCCAACACAAGAGTGTTATGCTTTAGACAACAGACAGCTCATGTTTGGCATACAAAAGCCTCTGGAAATCTGAAGACGTCTGGTTTTTTAAGTGACTTACATTTGCAGGCTATTCAGTTAACATGTTAGAGGATCAGTATGAAGTGGCAGTTTTTGTGTTTTTCTCGATCAAAAGATTTTTAGGTCTCCCAATTACATGTAAATCTTTGGGGTTTTTTTATTTTAATTTTTTATTTTTTTATTGTTGTAGTTTAAATGAAGTTTACATTTCAAGTTAGTTTCCCATACAAAAATTTATACATACATTGTTATGTGACTCTACTTACTCTCCCCATAGTGTGACAGCACCCTCCTCCTTTTCACCCCTGATTCCCCATGTCCATTCAACCAGCTCCTAACCCTCTCTGCCTTCCCATCTCACCTCTGGACAGAAGCTGCCCGTTTAGTCTCTTGTATCTACTTGAGCTAAGAGGCACACTCCTCACGAGTATCACTTTATGTCCCACAGTCCAGTCCAATCCCTGTCTGAGGAGTTGGCCTAGGAAATTGTTTTAGTTCTGGGCTGATAAAGAACCCAGGGGCCATGCCTCCAGTCTCAGACCATTAAGTGTGGTCTTCTTACTAGAATTTAAGTTCTGCACCCCACCTTTCTCCTGCTCCATCAGGGACTCTCTGTTGTGTTCCCTGTCAGGGCAGTCATTGGTGGTAGCCGGGCACCATCTAGTTCTTCTGGTCTCAGGCTGATGAAGTCTCTGGTTTATGTGGCCCTTTCTGTCTCTTGGGCTAATACTTTCCTTTACTTCAGGTGTTTGGGACTAATTGATGCATCTTAGATGGCCACTTGCAAGCTTTTAAGACCCCAGATGCCACTCACCAAAATAAGATGCAGAACATTTTTTAAATAAGCTTTTTTATGCCAATTGACCTAGATATCCCCTGAAAGCATGGTCCCCAGACCCCTAACCCTGCTACTCTTGTCCCTCAAAGTGTTTGATTATATTCAGGAAACGTCTCAGCTTTGGTTTAGTCCAGTTGTGCTGACTTCCCCTGTAGTGTGTGCTGTCCTTCCCTTCACCTAAGATAATTCTTATCTACTATCTAGTTAGTAAATAACCCTCACCCTCCCTCCCCACCCTCGTAAACATCAAAGAATGTTTTCTTCTATGTTTAAACCTTTTCTTGAGTTCTTATAATAGTGGTCTTATACAATATACATCCTTCTGTGACTGACTAAATTCACTCAGCATAGTGCCTTCCAGATTCCATCACGTTATAAGATGTTTCACAGCTTCATCGTTGTTCTTTATGGTTGCGTAGTATTCCATTGTGTGTATATACCATAATTTGTTTATCCATTCATCTGTTGACGGGCACCTAAGTTGTTTCCATCTTTTCGCTATTGTGAACAGTGCTGCAATGAACATGAGTGTGCATATATCTATTAGTGTGACGGCTCCTATTTCTCTAGGATATATTCCAAGGAGTGGGATAGCTGGATCCTATGGTACTTCTATTTTAGCTTTTTAAGGAAGCGCCAAATCGATTTCCAAAGTGGTTGTACCATTTTACATTCCCACCAACAGTGTATAAGCGTTCCAGTCTCTCTACAACCTCTCCAACATTTATTATTTTGTGTTTTTTGGATTAAGGCTTGCCTTGTTGAGGTGAGATGATATCTCATTGTAGTTTTGATCTACATTTCTCTAATGGCTAATGATCGTGAGCATTTCTTCCTGTGTCTGTTAGCCGCTTGAATATCTTCTTTGGCGAAGTGCCTGTTCATATCCTTTGTGCCCATTTTTTAGTTGGGTTATTTGACTTTTTGTTGTTGAGGTTTTACAGTATCTTGTAGATTTTAGAGATTAGACGCTGATTGGATTTATTGTAGCAAAAAGTTTTTCCCAGTCTGTAGGTTGTCTTTTGAAGTCTTTTGATGAAGTCTTTTGGTGAAGTCTTTTGATGAGCATAAATGTTTGATTTTTAGGAGCTCTCATTTATCTAGTCTCTCTTCTGCTGCTTGTGCTTTGGTACTTATGGTTTGTATTGTGTTTATGCCATGTATTGGGGCTTCTAGCGTTGTCCCTAATTTTTCTTCCATGATCTTTATTGTTTTTGATTTTATATTTAAGTCTTTGATCCATTTTGAGTTAGTTTTTGTGCATGTTGTGAGGTATGGGTCTTGTTTCAGTTTTTTGCAGATGGATATCCAGTTATACCAGCACCTTTTGTTGAAGAGAGTGTCTTTTCCCCAATTAACGGAATTTGGTCCTTTGTCAAATATCAGCTGCTCATAGTTGGATGAATTTATGTCTGGATTCTCAATTCTGTTCCATTGGTCTATGTATCTGTTGTACCAGCACCAAGCTGTTTTGACTACTGTGGCAGTATAATAGGTTCTAAAATCAGGTACTGTGAGGCCTCCTACTTTGTTCTTCTTCCTGAGTAATGCTTTACTTATTCGGGGCCTCTTCCCTTTCCATGTGAAGTTGGTGATTTGTTTCTCCATCTCATTAAAAAATGCCGGTGGAATTTGGATCGGGATTGCATTGTGTCTGTAGATCACTTTGGGTAGAATTGACATTTTCACAGCGTTGAGTCTTCCTATCCATGAGCAAGGTATGTTTTTCCACTTATGCAGGACTCTTTTGGTTTCTTGCAGTAGCGTCTTGTAGTTTTCATTGTATAGATCTTTTATATCTCTGGTTAGATTTATTCCTAAGTATTTTACCTTTTTGGGGGCTAATGTAAATGGTATTGATTTGGTAGTTTCCTCTTCAAGTTTCTCTTTGTTGGTGTAAAGGAATCCAACTGATTTTTGTATGTTTATCTTGTATCCTGAAACTTGGCTGAAATCTTCTATTATTTCCAGTACTTTTCTTGTGGATTCTTTGGGGTTTTCTGTGTATAAGGTCATATAATCTGCAAATAGAGATACTTTCACTTCTTCCCTACCAATCTGGATGCAATTATTACTTTTTCTAGCCTAATTGCTCTGGCTAGGACCTCCAGCACAATGTTGAATAGGAGTGGTGATAAAGGCATCCTTGTCTGGTTCCTGTTCTCAAGGGGAATGCTTTCAAAGTCTCTCCATTTAGGATGATGTTGGCTGTTGGCTTGGTATAAATGCCGTTAATTATAATGAGGAATTTCCCCTCTATTCCTATTTTGTTGA
>NW_004444004.1:1824662-1825798 GCF_000243295.1 Trichechus manatus latirostris | reverse complement strand
GGGCCAGGGCTTTTTTTTATTGGGAGTTTTTCAATTACCTTTTCAATCTCTTCTTTTGTTATGGGTTTATTTAGTTGTTCTACCTCTGATTGTGTTAGTTTAGTAGGTAGTGAGTTTCTAGAAATTTGTCCATTTCCTCTAGGTTTTCAAATTCGTTAGAGTATAATTTTTCATAGTATTCTGTTATGTTTCTTTTAATTTCAGTTGGGTCTGTTGTGATATCTCCCATCTTATTTCTTATATGGGTTATGTGCTTCCTCTCCTGTTTTTCTTTTGTCAGTTTGGCCAATGGTTTATCAATTTTTTTTGATCTTTTCAAAGAACCAGCTTTTGGTCTTGTTAACTCTTTCAATTGTTTTTCAGTTGTCTATTTCATTTAATTCTGCTCTGATTCTTATTATTTCCTTTCTTCTGGTGCCTGAGGGCTTCTTTTGCTGCTCTCTTTCTACTTGTTCCAGTTGTAGGGTTAATGTTTTAATTATGGCCCTTTCTTCTTTTTGGATGTGTACATTTATTGCTATAAACTGACCTGTGAGCACTGCTTTTGCCATGTCCCAGAGGTTCTGGTAGGATGCATTTTCATTCTCGTTTGATTATATGAATTTCTTTACTCCATCCTTAATTTCTTCTATAACCCAGTTGTTTTTGAGCAAGGTGTTGTTAAGTTTCCATGTGTTTGATTTCTTTTCCTTGCTTTTTCAGTTGTTGATTTCTACTTTTATGGCTTTATGGTCAGAAAAAGATGCTTTGTAATATTTCGATGCTTTGGATTTTGTTGAGGCTTGCTTTATGGCCTAATATGTGGTCTGTTCTGGAGAATGATCCATGTGTGTTGGAAAACAAAGTATACTTGGCTGCTGTTGGGTGGAGTGTTTGGTATATGTCTATGAGATCAAGTTGGTTGATTGTAGCATTTAGCTTTTCTGTGTCTTTATTGAGCTTCTTTCTGGATTTACTGTCCTTCACCTAAAGTGGTGTGTTGAAGTCTCCTACTACTATTGTGGAGCTGTCTATCTCTCTTTTCAGTGCTATTAGAATTCGTTTTATGTATTTTGGATCCCTGTTTTTGGGTGCGTGAATATTTATTATAGTTATGTCCTCCTGGTGTATTGACCCTTTAATCATTATATAGTGTC
>NW_004444004.1:1816937-1823285 GCF_000243295.1 Trichechus manatus latirostris | reverse complement strand
TGAAATTTTATTGTTAATCTTCTGGATTTCTGATTGCTGTCTCTCTATGGATTCTTGCAGCCTGTTAAATTTGTCATTATGCTCTTCTCTAATATTTTTAATTTCCTCTATTGCATGTTCTGCATTTTGTTTAATTTCCTTCCTAATTTCTTGAAGAGTTCTGCATGTTAATCTTTTGTATTCTGCCTCCGGTAATTCCAATAAATTTTCCTCCTCTGGAAAATTTTTTGATTCTTTATTTTGGGAGCTTGCTGAAGCCATCATGGATTGCCTCTTTCTGTGATTTGATATTGAGTGTTGTCTCCAAGCCATCAATAAGTTACTATATTTATTTATTTTATGTTTGCTTGCTGTGTCCTAGCTTCATGTTTTGTTTGGATATGCCCAAATAGACTGCTTAAATGACCTAGTTTGATTATTGGCACCTGTGAAGCTCTATTGTCCTGTCACCAGGTGGTTAGGTCTGTTACTAGGTATGTGAGCTCAGGAGTCCACCCACTCCTCCTGTCTGGATTCAGCTCAGGTGCCCGGGTAGATTGCCACCAAGTATGTGGTGCAGGCTCTCACGTACAGTCCTAGATAGGCCTGGGTGATTGGTATAGGCACAGGTATCTGGCCGGAGCAGGGGGACACACTCTGAGCAAGGCAGGGGGCTGACGGCCGCCCCCGAGTGTCCAGGAGGAAGACATGTCCCTGTTCCCTAGAGCGTGTATGTGGATGGGTTTTGCAGCCAGACTATGAGCACCTAATGTGGTTGGTTGTAAGGACTGGGGGGCACCTCTTATTCTTAGGCCCCTATTGCAGGTAGCTAGGTGGCGTGGGTGGAGTCACCAGTCCTCAGGCCCCTGATGTGGGTAAATGAAGACTGTGCTTAATGGGCAGAGCAGTGTCAAATATCAGGAACCTGCCACTTTACAGCTGAAACAGTTGAAGTTAGAGTTCCAGTATATACCCTGTTGTACTGCGGTAATGAGGGCCTGCGCTGTTGAAATGGGCCCACACAAGTGTATGCAGGGGGCAAGGCACTCAAAGTCTGTGGATCCCTTATGCCTCTGCCTATGGCAAAGGAGCTGCGCCTTCCCTGGGTTCCTGGCTTACGGGAGCCAGCAATTTATTTTTTCCCGTTTGTTAATTTGTTCACTGTCCAAGGCAGGGAGAATGGCTTGGGGTGTGTGACGGATCCTTCTTCTAGCCCAGGGGACTTGGCAATTGCTGAAGCTGTTCCAGGACCCAATGCAGAGTAGGGAGCTGGGAGGTAAATGGGAGAGAGGTTTTCCCCTAAGGGAGGTGTTTTTGGTCTGTGTGGTAAGCTGTATGCAAGTATTTATCTTTTGCCATTCCAGGGCTGATTCTCACTGGTTCTGAGTGGCGCTGAGTCCCTCCCGGTGCGGACAATGTGCCTCCCAAGGACCACTGCTTGCCTGCCTCACGACTCACCCCCGAGCTGATCAGGACTGAAGGGCTAAGGCTCTTGCTGGGTCAGGTCTGCCAACTTCTTGCTGCTTCCGAAAAGTCTCTCCCTCCCCCTGCCACTCAGTCCAGTTCCTCAACTTTGCCTTAGATGTTCAAGGCTCCCAGATTGCCATATATAATCGATTCACTTGTTTTTTTTTTTTTTTTGGATCTTTGTTGTAAGAGGGTCCACCAGAAGCGTCTGACTACTCTGCTGTCTTAGCTCCACCTCTTGACTTTTCTTATACATGGGGTCCCTCCTTTGCAGGTCTTGCTTTCTTTCAACCACCTCTTTTGGTATGGTTGGGGACCACCAGCAGTGCCATGGTAGACCCAGGTCTGGCTGACAGTCTCCCCAGAGGCCAAATCTTTGGGTTTTAAGGAAGCCGAGTTCAGAGCCAAGTTCTCCTCCTGACTTAGTCCCTGTGTGGGAATCTGGATAGAGTCAGCTCAGTGTGTTTGGCCCCTTGAAACTCCTCTGTAACCCTTCCTGGCTGGCACCTCAGCTCAGGAGTCTCATCTTCCTTGGCTTGCCTGGCAAGAGATGGGTCTGACATATGGAGTCAGAAAAACAGCCTGCCAACCACTGCACAGTTCAGCCAGGGTCCTGGACAATGAGAATCGAGCAATAGCCAATTCCTTGTCTGCAATTTGCTGATTATCACACCCTGGGATGTGGGATTGTACAGCCAGGATCGCTTTGCTCTGCTTCTCATCAAGGCAGAATGAACACAGATCCTGACAGGTGAAATCTTCCCCCAGACCTCAGAGGTTGCTGTACAAAGAACCAGGCTTAATCTCTGGCCAAGTGTATAATTCATTTATCTGCACAGTCATGAATTCTAGGCTCTCAGGGCAGGAAGCGTGGGGCATTGTGACTGGCTCTATAGGCCCAGGGAGTCACTTAAGCCCTGATTGTTTTATGGAGGGAGGGTTTTTGTAGACAAAGGCCCCTGTCCTCCAGAGAGTGAGCAGACTGGAAGGGGAGCCTGTGCACACAAAGGAATGGCGCTTTAGGGAGAGAGTTGACATGGCCTTGTCATCAATGCCCGTGTACTTCTCTAGATCATGTAAGTGATGACAAGGGGGCTGGAATTAATTATTTCATAGATTTTAGCCAAGAGGAATTGAGATAGGTAAAGAGTTCATCTCAGGATGTTTGCCCATTGAACATCCGCCACTTCGTAGTGGAGGGAAGATTTAGCCTCCAAGGGCCATTTTTCCCCTGGGCCACTTCTCAGGGAGTTGGTGGGGGTCTTAATTTTTGCCTCCAGCTGTCAGAGCTCCTTTACCACCACCCAAAGACTTTTAAAGTAAAAGGCAGTGCTCTATAGAGAGCCAATACTTTAAAGCTAATTGAAAGTTGTTTGGAAATTTATGGTTTCCTGGCTTGGTCAGCTGGCTTTCTCTCTGATCCTTAGGACTTCCTGCTGAACAGAGATGGGAATGGGATGCCATTTTGTGTTCCTGGAGTTTCATCGGCACAGTTCCACAGCCTCGGGGGATTGAATACTATTGCAAGAAATCTAGCCTCAAAATTAGAGTGATTTGGATTTCAAAGTATTTCAAGCTTCATATGTTTTATGTCACTGAAACCTACATTGACCTTTGCAATGGAGGGCATTTTAGTCACAATTGTATGTTATACACTGCAGGTGCCTTGAAGGGAAGAGTTGGAATGTCATGGAAGGCACGTAACAATGGAGAGGAATGGAGAGAACAGGGCTCTAGTGCCACTCTGACTTTGGGCTGGAACTTCACCTCTTTGTATGGTTAAAAAGGGTTAAAAAAAAAAAGCTTGATGTCCCATTTTTCCTATTCTCCCTATTCATTTTTGGGGTAAGATATTAAGGACATGAAAAAACCCCAATCTTGGCAATCATTCATCACTCCATTGAAGGTCTCTGAGTGCAGCCATTATCTGGGATAGGGTCATGCATTAAATATATTAAAACCAAAACCAAACCCCTTTGCTGTCGAGTCAATTCCAACTCATTGCGACCCTATAGGTCAGAGTAGAATTACCCCATAGGGTTTCCAAGGAGCACCTGGTAGATTCAAACTGCCGACCTTTTGGTTAGCAGCTGTAGCTCTTAACCACTACGCCACCAGGGTTTCCATTAAATGTATTATCAATCGTTAATACTTTACCCTTCAGATACATTTATCACATTAGTCTCAACAGAAAATTGGGATCACTGGGGACATAGACTGGAAGTATAAAGCTTTCTGGGGTGACTGTACAGACTCAGGTTTTTTACACTTTGACCTCTGGTTTCTAGATCATCAGCAAGTATTGAAGAGTCTCTGCTTCAAGTGAGTTCACCCATCTACCAACCAACAGCTTTATCATTGTTAAAACCATCGGAGGACTCTATATCCCAGTGCATCCCAAACAGTTTACTGCTTTGTCCTCATTTAGCAAGTGTTTTGTAAGCACTAGTTCTAGCACTAAAAGAGCCCTGGTGGCGCAAATCGTTAAGCATTCAACTGCTAACCGAAAGGTTGGCAGTTCGAATTTACTCAGCCTGTCCACGGGAGAATGATCTGGCAATCTGCTTCTGTTAAAGATTACAGCCAAGAAAACCCTATGGGGCAGCTCTGCTCTGTCACATGGGGTTACTATGAGTTGAAATCGACTTGATAGCACACAACAACAGTTCCAGCACTATGCTAGATCTTATAGAAGGTATGGAAAACACTTCCGTAGTTCTCTCTTAAGGAGCTTGCTTTCTAGATGAAGGAGACAAGTCAATAAAACATACAACAACTACATTTAAGAACCATCTGCTTAAGTGACATATAATGAGTACTCCAGACAGGGAGTTTTGTAGTGGTGTAGCAGGTGGATTAGAATAGTCAAGCTTCTTGATGGAGGTGGAACTTTTCCTGGAGCCTTGAGGAATGAATATAATTTGAATATGGAGGGAAGAAGAAAAAGGGCAGTCTGTGCAAAGAAGAGAACATGCACCAAGGACCAAAGATGGGAATGAACTTATAATGTATGAAGAGCGTTCATATAAAGGAGATAAGGCAGAAAAAATAGCTTCAGACCAGAGTGTGAAAAACAGAGGAATTTTGATTTGATCATTTAGAGCAGTATCCTCAAAACCTTTTTGATCATACACCTCTATCAGAAAAATCCACTAGCGTACCCCCAATATGTGTATATTTATTTATAAATTATATACTTGTACTAATGCACTAATGCATTATAAAGCATCCACAAACATTACAAAGGATGGTGTAATAAAATTAAAAAGTCCTAGTATTCTATGCTTACACCCAAAGGAATCATCCAGATTAAGAATCCCTTCTCTAGTATAAGAAAGGCACTGAAGGCTTTTGAGTAGTTTAGTGGCTTGTAGACTTGAATCTTTTAGAAAGTTGAATCTGGTCATTGTGTATAAGATGAATTGGCGGGGGAGGGCAAATGGTAGAAGCAGATGTTAGTAGGCTATTTCAAAACCCCATGCCTGAAATGCAAATGTATTGACAATGGAAAAAAGAGAACAGATGCAAATGGCATTTCAAAGAAAGCACAGGCAGGTCTCAATGATCAATAGCATAATCTATGGCAACTCTGAGGCCTGAAGTTTGGGAGAGTGGGGGAAGGGCAATGATTAGTGGAATTTATAAACTGGTTGAGATGACAGCAGAGCATCCCAACAGAAATGATCTGAGCGCTGTGAGAAATGTGGAGTTGAAGCTTGGCTGAACAATCAGACAGGAGACACAGACTGAGGAGTTGAAACAATGGGAGTAGAGCAGCTATGAGAAGAGACAGAAAAACATTAATAAACATTTATTTATGTACCAGGCATTGTTCTAAGCACTTTACATAAATCAATTCAGTTAATCCTTACAGAAATCGATAAGTGTTATTATAACCATCATTTCATTTTACAAACAGAAAACAGAGAAAGCAGTTTACCCAAGATTGCACAGGTAGAAAGTATCAGAGTAAGGATTCAACTACAGGCAGTCTCCAGAGTCTATGCCCCTGAGTACTATGCTATACTACCTCTCAAGAGTAGAAGGATGGTAAGTGAGTGACTGGAAAAGCCCACAAGGGAGAGAAGAAAGGAATAACACCTACCTAGGACCAGGCATTGTACCAGTGCTCTAATAATAAGCATCATCATCATCATCATAGTTATAATCACCAACAGCTTCCTATGTGCAAGATACTGTTGCAAGCACTTTATAGGGCATAGTGAATATTTGTCATTTTTTAATCACTCAACATCCAAATACCTTTTCTAGTTGGAGAGAATTCCCCATTGTATGAGTATTGGTGTGAAGCAGGGCTCCATCTCTCACTGTGGATGCCAAAGGGGGCCAGACAGTCCCTTTCCCTGTCCATCAGTAGCTAGAGTGTGGGCACGGGAGCTAGTCTGGGCCAACAGGACACTTTCTGTCTGGGGCAATGAAGTTAAGATTACAAGACAGAATTCAATCACAGTGGCAGTCAGTGGCTCTGACTATGGTACCATGACCAAATTGTTCCTGCTATCTTGCCTCCAAAGCCTCATCCAGTCTTCCATCTGTTCTGGAAATGTCTATATCACAGATCAGCAAACTACATATCTAGCCCACCACCTGTTTTTGTAAATAGTTTTATCGGGACACAGCCACAGCCATTTGTCTACCTATTGTCTATGGCTACCTTTGTGCTACAATGGCAAAATTTGAGTAGAAAAGAAACCATATGACTTAAAGTCTAAAATATTTACTATCTGGTCCTTTACAGAAAACAGTTTGCCCACTTTTTTTTTTTATTGTACTTCAGGTGAAGGCTTACAGAACAAATAGTTTCTCATTAAACAGTAGTACACATGTTGTTTTATGACATTGGTTAACAACCCCACAACATATTAACCCTCAAAATTCTCA